>NC_138550.1:104574856-104819438 GCF_964273705.1 Natrix helvetica | reverse complement strand
AAATTTTATCGATCTGCCAGGCACACTCCACCTTTGGTTCACCAGTTAATTGAGCAAAAGCTTCGGCAAAAATATTTCGCAGATCTTCCTGGTTATGTTCTTTCAAACCTCTTATTCTTAAAGCAAATTCCATTGTTCTATATTGTATCATTGTTACTTCTGCCTCTGATTTATCAATTTTGCTTTGTGCCTCCTCAACTTTATTCTCCAACTTAATGTTAGACTGATTAATTTCTTCCACCTTCTCATCCAGAGATGTTACATAACCAAGTAAGCCTTTAAATGCATCTACTATGTCTTCCCTAATCTGTTGATTATGGGTTTGAATTAAATCCTTAATTCCAGACATTTCATCAGACACATCTTTAAAAGCATTTGAAATCTTTTCCTCCAAAACAACGGCTTGGTCCTTTAATGCATTTTGGAGATCCTCAAGTGTCAGACTTTTTGTTTCTCCTGGGGGTAATAAAGTTTGTCATTTTTGTGTCTGGGCTGGGGAACTGCCAGCACTCTTGGAAATGCTTAATTTTGCTTGTTTTGAAGCCATTTCAAAATATTCAAACAAACTTTTCAGCTGCCAGTTTATTAAGTCCCAAAAGTCCACCTATTCCCCCAGGTTTGTTAACCAATACTGTTTTCTTTGATCTTAAACTCTTGAGTCTTTTAACATCGTTAACAGGCAGTTAACAAATGCTGTCCCTTTTAAGTTTCACTTTCGACACACCCTTTGTTATTCAATCGCCATTTTGGAGTCCTTTTGTCTTCACAGAGGGAAATATGTTACATCGGAATTAAGGTTTGTACTTACAATTATATTCACTCCTGCTTCGCTCTGCCTGCGTATCTTTCAAATATAAATTTAAAAATTGGCAGCAAGGGTGGTCGTGACGTTTCGTTTCTGCAAAGGCAGAAGCGAACCGGATGAGGAGCTATGTCAGGCTTCTGGGGAGCTCTCACCCTTCGTACCCCAGGATCACTCCTGGGGGGTCCCGGGGAGCTATTCCCTCCCCCGTCTGCTCACCCCCCTCTTTTCCCGAGGGGGGAGTTTTCAAACCGCTAGACAGCTGATTTACACTGTTCTAGCAGTTTATTACTCAATCATGGGGCTGGCGATCCCTAGGGAGCGTCTTCCAACGCCGATGGTGCCACCGGAACATCGTTGATGTCCTTAATGCTTTAATGAAGGACAAGTTAGGAAAGCTTTGTATACAGTCCCATCAAACATTACTTGCTCTGGGAAAACAACCGCTCCCTCTAATTGGGCTGGCCAGAGGTGGGTGAATGGAAATGGATGTTGAGAATGACATGTTTAGCTACTGCTCAAGTCCTTTATCTAAAGCAGGGGTGGGGAACCATGGCCCCTTCATATTTGCGGACTTCCACAATTCATAAAAGGGCCATAGTTCCCCACTCCTGAACTAAAGGCATGGAAAGTGACTAACTTTATTACTGGAACTACTTCTGAACATGAGTTAAGTGCTCTTCTAGAAGGATGCTAAACCCATAGCAGAAAATAGCTTGGCAGGATGCAGGTTTGGAGGAAGGACAAGTGATAAAGTAAGCCTTTAGTGCAGAGGTGGGCAATTATGACAACTTTATGACTTTTTGACTTCAACTTCCAGAATTCCTGAGCCAATTCTGGGAGTTGAAGTCCACAAGTCATAAAAGGGCCATAGTTGCCCACCCCTGTTCTAGAGAATCAATTATACAATTATTGACTAGTTCTCTAAAGTAGTTGCAAAACATTTTATTTTCTCCCTATACATAGATTCAGTTGACAGGTGATCATAATTATCTTTTAACGACCCCATAATCCCTTGCTGGATGGAGTCTGGGCAACTGAATGGAGCTAGCAGAGTGTTTAATGGCCAGATGCCCTTCCGGTCGCCAATGTGGAGTTTTGTTCAGCAGATATATTCTCATTTTGCCCAGAGAGAGAAATATCTGCCTCTACTTAGGATCGAACTCGCAGCTTCTTGATTGTGAGGTGAGACCTCTATCTCTAGGCCACCGCATCACTCTATTCATTTGAAAGATGATGATTCTTGCTAATGCTCTATTGGTCATTCAAAGAACAGCATTACTACCTCTGTTAGTAAATTTTTAAAAAATTGGCATGGTCTTTTTTATTAAGTAAAGCTTTGATGTAGAAGATTTGCTGGGTTGTTGAGTTTGATTTATTTAGGCTCCAGCAAAAGGTGAGAATGCTGACGGAGGAATGATATTTGCACATGCCAGCATTTTAATTATTTCTGTCTAGGATTTGTCTAGCAATGTCTATATAGGTGATAAAAAAGCAAATATAAAAAGATACCTTTGTTGATATAGCTCACAGCACCGAGCCAAATAAGGAGAGGATTATAGTTTTCCCATTTTGATGTTAAACAGTAGCAAACTTAATGTTTAATTCCTGGCTAATGCTTAAAGAGACATAGATAATACTATCTGAGGAACACCAGTTTTACTGGTGGTGTTCTGATCAAAACAACATATCATTTTGTTCATAAATCATGAAGACATGAGTAAAAATAATTACAGATTGCTATCCTGTGCATACCTATTGAGGATCAACTATCATTGTTGTCAGTTGGACTTATATCTGTGTATGAAGGAATGCAAGAATCTTTTTTAATTCTTTACTTAGGCTGTTCTTTGCTGTTATCTAATGTAGCCAGGTTTGGTAATTTGGCCCTTGATAATATTTCTTTTCAGGGTGCATTTGAGTCCCCTAAAACTGTTATTTTCTGAATTACTACACATACGAGTAAGAATCCAAAACAGGCATTCAGAGTCTTCTTAACTTAATATTATATACTTAGTATATACAGTAATGTACATGTAGTCCTAGACATACAACCACAATTGAGCCCAAAAGTTGTGTTGCTAAGTGAGAAATATGTTAAGTGAGTTTTGCTGCATCTTATGACTTTTTTTTTGCCACATTTGTTAAGTGAATCACTGCAGTTGCTAAATTAGTAACACAGTTGTTAAGTGAATCTGGCTTCCCCATGGACTTTGCTTATCAGAAGGTTGCAAAAGGTGATCACATGACTCTGGGGCACTGCAACCATCATAAATATCAACCAGTTGTCAAGCATCTGAATGTAAATCATGTGACCATGGGGATATTGCAATGGTCATAAAGTGTGAAAAATGGTCAGAGGTCACTTTTTTCAGCGCTGTTGTAACTTCAAACAATCACTAAACGAACTGTTGCAAATTGAGGATTAATTGTAATTGCCACAATTTCACTTATGCAAGTTCACATAGCACAAACAAATCCCAATGACATCCTTTTAAAATTAAAATAGCTCAAACCTTCAATTCTTCCAGGTATGCATTCCAGTTATCTTTTTCCCCCCACTTAGGATCATTGTCCATGAATAAATGTTATTGTGTACAGTGTGCATAGGAAAGGATGGGGAAAAAGGGGGAGGGAGGGGCAAAGACCATCATTGGTTTGGGATTCACACAAAAATAACATTTGCTTCACCTTCCTTTAATAAATAATAAACCATTAATTAATAATAAACCTTCCTTTATTGTTGGAAAGGTACGGGAAAAAATGGCCATCCTGGATTTGCTGAAAAACCTGGATAACTTAACAACAATCTCAGCTTCACTACTCTTCTGACAAGATTGTCTGTTTTAGGATGTTGAAATCTCACATCCCCACCTAATGTGTCTCCCTGTAGCTTCTTGAGAATGTTTATGCCAGTGGCAAAAGACTTATTTTGGCATTTTTAACATAGTGGCATTGAGAATTGGTGCTTCCAGCGATCTGTGTGTTCTTTTCCCCCTTCTCTCTTAAAAATTCTGAAACTTGAACTGGCCGGGGATATGTGCTAGTTTGCAGGTTTGTGTAGTACCATATAATAAAATTGGGGGAAACTTTTCAGAGATGTCATCAGAGATTTTAAGTAAATTGTAGAATTAATCTAATTCTTTTAACTCTGAAATTCATGTTAATTTTTGTGAATTGCCGTAAGGAACTTTTGCATGAAGAAGTGCATATCAACAGCTTGAATAAATAAATAAATAAATAAATAAATAAAATATTTAAATGTATAGCGGGAATTTAATCCAGTCATTGCCCTCTTTGACCATAACTATCAATTTATTATTACTTCTTAATTGTTAGATATAAAAGAATCAATATATGGCTTTTGTATGCCAGGCTTAAAATATAATACAGGCATGCTCAATGTAAAATGCTCAATGTGTACCTACTACATGTGAAAGTTAAGGAGTTAACTGAAACTAGACTTTACTTCAAGAAACAGTATTATTAAGAGACTCAGGAGTAAAGTCGATGTAATTTAGCCCAGTTGCTTTTAATATTTTTAGGCTCCCAATCTATCTTAATTTCCAGCACCTATTATAGATCAACCTATATTATCCAGAATAATATGAAGAAATAGGAAACTGCATTGGAATAATATCTGTATCAGGCCTGCAAGCCATCCTTTTTTTTGGGGGGGGGGGGGACCTCAGGCCTGCCACACTTTCTATTATTCTAACAAGCATTTTCTATTGTGGGAAAATGGGAGGGGGGATTATACGGAGTTGGGTGATATGTAGCCATAACCAAATTCTTTCTAGACAGCCAAGGTCTTCCTTTGACTCTGCACCTGGCCGGAACTGGATGGGTGGAAGCTACCAGGGTGGCAGTGGAAGATTGGACCATGTGATGGACTTGTGGGTGTGGGAGCAGGATCTTGAACTTTCAACTGGGTGGGAAAACCTGAAAGCTTTCAGATTCGGGTTTTCCCAGATGTGCCAACATGGCTCTTATAATAAATTGGAACTTTGAGGAATCTTTTGCCTTGGACTCTGATTTACTTTTGGATGCTTTTTGGAACCCTGACAATCTGTCTTTCTGAACCTAATTTTCAAAATGTGTCTTCTTAATTTCCACATTAGACAAGTCATCATACATAAACCTGTCTCCAGTTATTGCATTGACTGCTAAATATGGCTTTGTAGGGGAAGAAAATGATGGCTTTCTAGAATACACCGTCTTTGGATTGGGTTGTGCTGCCCCAAACAGATCATCTGTACAAGCTGATGGTCCTCTTAGACACATGACTCCAGCCCAAGGAACTGGTGGTGGCTGTGACTAGGAGGCCCTTTGCACAACTTCATATTATGCATCAGTTGTACCTGTTCCTTGATCAACTGGCCCTACTGATGTTCACTCATGCCCTGGTTACCTCCAATTGGACTATTGCAATATCAATAGCAGTAGCACTTAGCCTTATACACCACTTCACAATGCTTTACAGCCCTCTCTAAGCGGTTTACAGAGTCAGCAATTGCCCCCAACGATCTCATTTTACCCACTTGAAAGGATGGAAGGCTGAGCCTGGTGAGATTTGAACTGCCAAATTGCAGGCAGTCAACAGACGTAGCCTGCAATACTGCACTCTAACTACTGTGCCATGCAGCAATGTATTCTAAATGGGAATGTACTGAAGAGTATCCAGAAACTTCAGCTGGTATAAAATGCAGCGGCATGAGCACCACTGAGCCGTTGTGGCACAGTGGTTATAATGCAGTATTGCAGGCTAACTCATTGCTCACCCCAGGAGTTCGATTCTGAGAGGCTCAAGGTTGACTCAGCTTCCATTCTTCCAAGGTCAGTAAAATGAGGACCCAGATTGTTGGGGGGCAATATGCTAACTTTGTAAACTGTTTAGAGAGGGCTGTAAAGCACTGTGAAGTGGTATATACGTCTAAGTGCTATTGCTATTGCTTTGTGTATGTATAGTTGAGTGTATATTATATCTCTGCTGCCTGAGCTACTGTACATTGGTCTCTCACAGAATAAGTATGTTACTGGTTCTAATGTATAGAGAGTTACATTTGCCTGGCCCTAGGCTGTGGACCATTTCTGCTGTAGTTCTCATAGTGTGGATTTTTCTCTACCCAAAGGTAAGATTGGCCCCATCACTCCTGAGTTTTCACACATCTCTCAAGACCTGATTATTCCCCTGCACTCCAGAGGATGACTGAATGTGAGCTGACTCCCTTATTATTAACAGCCTTCCATCTATTATCCGAGGTGGTGCAGTGGTTAGAATGAAGTACTGCAGGCTGCTTCAGCTGACTGCTAGCTGCAGTTCAGCAGTTCAAATCTCACCGGCTCAAGGTTGACTCAGCCTTCTAGTCTTCCGAGGTGGGTAAAATGAGGAGCCAGATTGTTGGGGGCAATATGCTGACTCTGTAAACCGATTAGAAGGCCTGTAAAAGCCCTGTGAAGCGGTATATAAATCTAAGTGCTATTGCTATTGCTATTATTCCCCTTTCATATTTTAACTTTGCTGTTAAAATTTTTAATTCCCTTTCACAATTATTTAATAATTGCTATTCATATTTATTATATAAGGGTTTAAACTAATGATTGCCTGATACATTAACTGTTTATACTGGATTGTTGTATGCTGCCCAGAGTCACTTTGTGTAAGGTGGACAGCCAAATAAATTTGATAAACAAACAAACAAACAATTTTACTAATTCAGATCCATTAGAAATATTTTTCTAAAAGCCTATGGACACAGTGTAATAAGAACCATGCTGGTCCCCCTTGTCTGACACATCTCCTGTGCAAATCAAATATGCACTTTCTGTAGTTTATGGACTGGGGCGCTAAAACTTTAGCAGGAGAAATTCTTAAGAGTATGTACCCTTCATTCATGCAGTGGGATTGTACCTTAGTTTTCAGTTAGGCCCTGAAGTGCTTATGGAAGATGACCCTAATTTTTTGACCAGAGAACATCTTATCCCTTCTTCCAGTGATACTATTTGGTGTTGACTAACACCAAGAAACATCCCTGCATTGCAGAAACTGGAATTATGTACTTTAAGGCTCGTTTATCTCTCCTAAGAAAATAAAAGACTTAGCTGGAAATTTCAAGTGAGAATGTAGTGTTTTGTTATCTGTAGCACAGAAATACTCCAGTCATTCACTATCTTTCTTAGTCTGAAAAAACAGAATTTATAACCTTTGGCTACAAAGAACTCTTTTAAAAGAAATGTTCAAGCAGATGCACAATTGCAGCCAGTTAAAACCTAGAGGGGCCTAATGTGTAAATAATTGAAAAGGTCTGATACTCTCTACAGGAAGACAGACACTGGCATGTGGGCAAAAAAGCCAATTCATCACACATAAAGAAAAAAAAGTATTGCAGATTTTCAGCTCAACAACAGAAATCCCTCAAGCATTTCAGTCCAATATAACAGAGCTAAGAAGAATTCATTAGGAAGTGTAAGACTGCAGTAGTAGGCCTGTGGGAGGAACACTTTCAGGCATTTTTAGCTTTCAAACTGAAATGTTTAGCTATGGTTGCCGTGCCATCTGGCTCAACAAAACTTTAGCATGTAAACTCTGGCATTATAATATCCTGTTCAGCCAAAATGTAACTGAACCGGAAATGTTTTCCGGGATGCTCCTGAAGGTAATGCAGGAGGTGAGCTCGGTAAGGTCCCGCTTATCCACATTGGCTATTTGGCCATAGGATATTGAGCCTGCTGATTATAAGCAGTAGCATTCTGTATGCTAAGTTAGGAATTTATTTAGACATTTCCATTTTTTTCTGTTCTGTGTGCATCATTCTTTAGTGTGATGGAAGTAAAACGTATGAGAATAAATGGAATGTATAGTGGGTGAGTTAATACTGAGTGAGGTATAAAGAGAAAGGTCTGTGATGGTCCCTCTGCTGTTCAATATAATTATCAATAATTGTATAAGGAATGCTTCCATCACTTTGCTAAACACATAATTCCCACAGCACTGTCAATGTCTAAGGATATCTAACCACGTAGCAGGACTGTATTACTATTATCCTTCTCATCTTTCCTATTACCTACTCCTATTGGTATCTTATGACTATCACTTTGTTGGTTGTATTTATACTGAGAGCTTATGCACCAGAGACAAATTCCTTGTGTGTGCAATTGCACTTGGCCAATAAAGATTATTCTATTCTATTCTATTCTATTCTATTCTATTCTAGTCTAGTCTAGTCTAGTCTAGTCTAGTCTAGGTGAAATGTTCAGGCAGATGAATGATTTTGATTCCTCAGGGAAATGAATGAATAATTCAGGGAGTTGCAGTTTTCTATGTAGACAGTACCGTGTTGTGTACAGAGAAAGAAACTAGTTTGCAGTGAAGATTAGATAAATCATATAAGTGAGAATTATGGATCTGAAAATTAATATATCAGAGATCAAGATAGTTGGGTTTGACAATTGAGTTAAACAATTTAATTAAGTTAATTACTGCAAGTGCTTTGCAAGGAAGACTATTTATGGACAAATATACAAGAGATGCTAAGAAATGCAGTGGGTCCTTTAATGACAGATCGAAAAGTGAAATGTTCTGTGGGAGCCATGAGAACAATGAATGTTTGCACAAAGCCAACAAAATACATTGTTTCTTGGGATTACTTTTGTATAAGCCACAAAGTAAAATCCCTGGAGCCCTTATGCGCCTTTTGTTAATAAACTTGGGGGACAGATTGAAATCTACATTAACTTTGATCAGAGGAATGAATTTGATTACCCACCAATGCAACAATGATTTAATAATTAGAATAATGCTAGTGAAATCTGGGAGCCTTTTTGTGAGAAGAGGATTTGTGGCTGGCTGCCCTATAGGTAGACATGAAAACAGTGGCAGGCTTTTCTCCAGTCAAAATGATATTTAAAATGGGCTGAAAGTATTAAAAATTGCCCCTGAACGGAAAAAAAATTAATGGTCGTGAAGTTTTAAAAAATACAAGGCTATAGGCACAGCCAATATATTATTCAGATAACCACATGGTTACTAGGCATGTAACAATGATGAATCACCTTTGGTAGTTGGCTGGCAGGCGCAGCCAATAAGCAGAGAGGAAAACTATCCTTAGAGATAGCAACAGTCATTTGTACATGACCAGCTGCTGTGTTGAAGAGAGTCAAACAGTCTGATGCTGGTGAACATCTGACATTCAGCACCTGCCTTCTTTTTAATTCATCTCGCATTTCTAGGAAAGAGCAATCTGCAGAGACATTTATTGAATTTTGCTGCTCTGTTTGAAACTACCCAGGTCATGGCTTAAATAATCGTAGCTCTGTTATTTGCAGCAAAGAAATAGGAGAGATTTTTTTTTCTTCTATTAAGACATTTACTCATTACGACTCCGATGGATGCCAAATGGGATGTGTGTCTCCCTCTTTTCATAGGGCTTCTGCCTAGCTGGATGTAACTTGCTAGCCAGTAATCCCTTCCAAGGCCTTGATTATCCTCCTGACTTCAGCCAGGCAGAGTATGGTGAGCGTGGACAATTTCAGTGTAGTAATGGAAGGTCATTCTTTATTACTCTTCAGTACCATCAGCCAGAGTACACTGTTCATCTTCTTCTGCTCTTTACTTAGATATACTTTTCCCCAGTACTTTGAGCCAAAGAATAAAGTTTCACTGGGATTGTGCTTTCTGCAAAGAACATCATAGAAAAGAAAACTATTTCCTTCCTGCCAAGCTGGCATGATTATTACTCCCTGGAAAATCCTGGAAACATGTTTCCATTTTTGCTATCTCAAAGGCTGAAAAATAAAATACTTATTAAAGAACTTTCGCAAGCTCCATAGTAGAGCTTGACTTTGTTTTCAAGACGTCGCAAAGTTCATTAACAGAAGTGGGATCAGCACCAGAATGCTTTCACACTGTTACATTGCTCTCCTACCTGTCATATGGGCTTGTACAGGAGATGGTCCAGGTGGATTCAGTCCTCTATGAGCAAATATTGGCTTTTGCTGAGTTGGATTAAAACACCACCTGTCATCTTTCTCTTTTTAGCTACCAAACTGAAAGACAAGGTTGAGTCTGCTGAAGTTAACCATTAGCTAAAGTTTCTATCCTTGCTAATGGATTGCCTGCATTTTCCTGGACCAGGGTGATGACACTGCTGCCAGTGGACAAGATGCCTCCAGCCAGCCATCAAGGCATGGTAGAATCTTCACCCAAGGCATCAATCAAAATTACAAAATGATTGGGCTCAACTCTCCATCCAACTCTGGATTGAAGCATTAGAACTGATACTCCATTGCAGAGTTGATACTGAGACAAAGATTCCAACAAAATAGTTTTGAGACACATATGTATAGTAACAAAAAGTTGCAAAGAAACCTAGATATGATTAAGTGTTTTTTCTCTGGTGGGACCACTCTATCAGGACAACCTGGTCTACCCAATTATGGGACGGAGCATACTGTTTCCGTCGCATAATTGGGTGGACCAGGTTGTTCTGATAGGCCAATCCCACTGTAGAAAAAACACTTCATCTATCCCCTGGTATAACCAACAAAGTAAGGAGAACCTGTGGCTTAGAGATTAATACATCTACCTAATGTGCAAGCAGCCTGGGTTCGAATCCCAGAAGGGTATGGCTAGCTGATGAGAGCTAAATAGCTTGAAATAGATCTATACTAGTCTCCCTTTACTCCCTCCCATCAGTAATAACACCTTCCTTCTTTCCTTCTGTATGTAGCTGGTGGGTTGCTGGAGTGAGGATGGGGGATAATGCCATTTTACACCATCCGCAACAAAAATAGATAGTTTGCCATCACAAAAGGCAAATGAGTACAAAGTCTACAAATTAAACTCAAGCCCCGAGAAAAAGCAGGCATCAGCAAATGCTAAGTCCACTAACAGTCATTGCTGTGTGGATGAAAGGATATTAGTAGACCTAAGGTCATAGCCATGGGACCATATAATGCTGCACTAAGGAAAAATATTAATTCTTCCTGGGGAAAAACAAAATGAGATATTCCTGTAAGTCAATGAAGTTTTCATATATTACTGCATTATTGCAAATGAAAATCATTTAGCATACCATCCTCCTTAAAATTAGTAGAGTTGAGAGAAGGGGAAGGAGGGAGCGAGGGAATATAATTATATTTACTGTGTATTTTAATATGTTTTAATTGTTTTACTTTAGTTCAATTAATCACGTTGATCATTGTGTTGGATGAATGGAATCACACGAACAAATGAACAAACTGCAGAAATTAGAAATGACAGTTTTTTCACTAGTTGTACTGTACTATCTAGCAGCCTTAATTTTTTGAATGAAACTTATTTCCATGTATTTGAATATAGGAAAAATATAACATGTTAAGAATGTAAATGGATAGGCTCCAGGAGGTAGGATTTACTTTTTCGTTCAACTTTGAGAACTCCAGCTGGAACTACCCTGTTTTCCCGAAAATAAGACCTCCCTGAATAATAAGCCCAATCAGGTTTTTGAGTGCATGTGCTAAAATAAGCCCTCCACTGAAAATAAGACCTCCCTGAAATAATTGCAACACAGCAGCAGCCATGAGGTGACCACGCTCGCCACCTCCTACACCTCAAAAATAATAAGACCTCCCGGAAAATAAGGCCAAGTGCTTATTTTGGGGGTTCAAAAGAAAATAAGATCCTATCTTATTTTCGGGGGGAAACGGTAAATGCAAAGGCTAGTCACTCGTGCAAATAAGGAAACAATTTATTGACCACACACTAATCCATGGATCTTTTTTGGTTTACTATATCCTCTGTGGCATCAGGAAACAATGTATGTACAGGATTCTAAATTGCATTGGAAATTTATTCAACCACAGAAGACTCTGTTTTGGAGAACTTCAAACTCTAACTTATGGAAGTCTGCACATTAGAATTTTAGAATTGAAGAATTTTAAGCCCAGAAATGTATGTACTAGAACCGTGATGGCAAACCTATGGCACGCGTGCCACAAGTGGCACGCGGAGCCATTTGTCAGGGCACACGAGGCGCTGCCCTGTCAGCTGGCCAGCGCGCATGCGCGCGCTGGCCAGCTGAGTTCACCTTTTTAAAAGCTATTTTTTGCCTTCCCCAGGCTCCAGAGGCTTTATAGGAGCCTGGGGAGGGCGAAAAGAGCCTCCCCCGCCCCCCCGGAGGCTTCAGGGACCGTCCCTGAAGCCTTCGGAACGCTTAAAACCACCCTCCGAGCAAACCGGAAGTGACTTCCGGGTTGCTCGGAGGGTCGTTTTAAGCGTTCTGAAGGCTTCAGGGACCGTCCGAGGCTTCCCTGATGCCTTCGGAGCGCTTAAAATGACCCTCCGAGCAATCCGGAAGTCACTTCCGGTTTGCTCAGAGGGTGGTTTTAAGCGCTCCGAAGGCTTTAGGGAAGCCTCCGGACAGTCCCTGAAGCCTCCGGAGGGCCTCCGGGGGGTCAGAGGAGGCTCTTTTCGCCCTCCCCAGGCTCCTATAAAGCCCCTGGAGCCTGGGGAGGGCAAAAAAACCATGAAAAAATGGGGGGATTGCGCGTTGTGCGCGCATGTGCACTGGGGGGATCGCGCGTTGCATTGTGGGTGCGGCACGCCCACATTCGACCCCCCTGCGCTCCCCCCACTTGTGGCACGTGAGCCAAAAAAGGTTCGACATCACTGTACTAGAACTTAATGGAACTCTTAGTCACCCCATTGAAAAGTTTCTTTTACCTAGGCTCACTACTTTTTACCATGTTCCTTACCTGATTAATTTTGTTATGGCAACCACTGCTCTGTTAGCAGTCTTTTGTCCCCTATGATTAGTACTGCTAGGCAAATTAATATGGCGTTTCAGGACTTTGTTGGGAGTTGTTTTGACTGCTCTGGAAAAGTAACTTAATTGCATTAGCAATAATAGGGAAGTGAACAAGTAGTGGGGAGTGATAGAACTGATGGAAGTGAAAGTCCAAAAATATTTGGGCTTTGTACACTGTTGGGATCAAAGCCAGCAGGAAACAAGCTGGATTGGGTGGATTCAGTTCCCCTTCATGTCATCCAGGTTACATGTGACAAATTGTGGTATGTTGTGTACAGAATAAGGATACTGTGCAAAGAACAAAGTGTAATTGGCTGACACCAACCATATTAAATGTGTCTTTGAATTCAAATAAAATGTGAAAAATGAGTGAGATGCCACATCTTTTATTTTAAGTGATAAATAAAGCTATTTTGGAAGGCAAAAAGATCTATAAGTAACAACACTTTTTAATGAAAGTGTTCATTTAAATGTCCCAAAGATGCTTTTTGAAGAGGCAACTGGACTTTCTGTTTTTTCTTTGAAGACATTTTGCTTCTCATCTAAGAAGATTTGTACTTCTTGCAGACAGCTGGTCATTTGCATTCTTTTAGCGAGTCGTTAAGTCGCACCTGGCAGTTTGTCTGCATTATCAGGGTCACCTGAGTGGTGCAAATGGATGTGGAGCCTTCTTGGAACTGTTGAAAGGACTGTGAGGTAGATTGGAGATAGCTGATGTCCTCTTATCTTCCCTATGTTTGGTAGTGGGAGCATGCACACATCTGGGCATGCGCAGAAGGTCCTTGATGACGTCTGAGTGGGTGGGGGGAGCCTTGCGCCATCGCCACTATTGGTTCACCCGAACCAGTGCGAATCAGTAGAACATTACCTTCTGCTGATGTTGCATCCCTCCTCCTCTATTACGATAAAGCTGTTCAATTTTGACCTAGATGGCCTCTTTGACTCCTCTTTCAAACCTCTTTCCGCAAGGAATATAAATCCTTCCATTCCCCACCATCTAGTCAGAGCTGAAGTAGCTTCTTGGATGAGAAGTGAAACGTCTTCAAAGAAAAACCAGAAAGTCCAGTTGCCTCCTGAAAAAGCACCTTTGGGACAACCATGACCTGGATGATTGAGAATCTCCATAGACATTACAAAAAATGATGAAGGAAGCAAATGTTCATCCTCTATAGTGTAATAAATGATGTCCATACGATTCATATTTACTTTCATAATTACTACAACTTCCTGTCCTAGCCAGCATGGACTTTGGAAGTAGTGATGGTTATCTACTCCTTCCAGACGCATTCTCAACGAAGTGAACATATGGATGATCTGGTGTCTTAGCAGCAAATAATAATGACAATAATAACTGCTACTTCAAAAAATCAAGTATGCTTTCCACAATACTTTTTAAAAAATGAATCTGATAATTATTGAAAACCGTATGGTTATTCACTTGAGATATTATGGATGGAAGGAAAACACATCACCAAGAAAGGTAGCTTAAGGATCAAATGATAATCATACATTTCAGCATGTAGATCGCATTAAGGGCTTGGCTTATGATAATCAGCTATATTATATATGGCCAGCTCTGAAGTAGCAAAGAAATACTCTTCCTTTGTGAAAATGAGTGAAACAAAGCTGATCTATTGATGAAACTTGGTCTAACTGATGCCTGGTTGGAAGTAGCTGCTAATTTGCACTGGGGTTTGATTAGACTAGCTTTAGCAAGGCCATAATCTCTCCAATAGATACATTTGTAGAATGTATTACTACTGTTACATGGGTAATGATGGGGAGCATTGCTATCTATTGTGAATGGTAAGATAATAGTGCACTAGGGAATAATCATAAAGTCTATTAAAGCCTTGAAATTGCAGTATTCTAAGTACACACAAGGGAAAATAAAGAAGTTTTATGCTAGATGCTTTGTGAAACCATAATGAGCAAGCACTGAATTACATGTACAGAGCTCTAGAGCAACTTACACAAAATTTTGTGGGCTCAGATTATTATTTTTTAATTCACATTTGAAAAAGCCATGCGGATGGTGTGAAATATACTAGGTCGCAATCATATTTACTGCTGTTGAATTTGGAAAATGGGTTCTTTAAGTAGCCTCTAAAACCTAAATTAGAGAGTAGGGTGATTCGAACAAGAAGCTTCTGAAGCCTGTGGATTTTTGATCCACAGCAGTTCACCAAGCCAGCTCACATCCTCAGTCAGTGAGATTCCTCATTCAACATCCAGAGATCTTCAGAGTAAATTTTTAAAAGTCTAGTGCATTGTTTGTTATAAGCAGAGAAAAACAACGTACCACAGTGCTGTCTTAGCAGAAGCAGTTTGCTAACAGAATAACAAAGTTGGAAGGAACCTTCTAGTCCAACCTTCGCTCAAGCAGAAAACCCTATTACATTCCAGATAAGTGATTGTCCAATCTTTTTAAAAAAAACCTCCAGGAGCACTCACAACTGCGGGAGGAAAGCTGTTCCATCAATTAATTGTTCTGTCTGGAAATTTATCCATAGCTCTAGGTTGGTTCTCTCTTTGATTAGTTTTCCTCCATTGCTTCTTGTCTTGCCCTCTGGCGTTTTGGAGAATAAGTTGACCCCCCCATCTTCTTTGTGCCAGCTCTTTAGATATTGGGACACTGCTATCATGTCATCCCTAGTCCTCCTTTTCTTTAAACTAGACTTGTTGCTCAGCTATGGATTAGCTTTGATATTATGTGGATTTTGCCACAGTCTATTGAGCTTCTGCTCACCAATCTGCCATGCATGGATGGGATGGAGGACTTACTTTGTTAATGGGAGATGACAGTGCAACAGACACACGAGAACTGTGAATGTACTTTACCTTTCCTCCATATTATGTAAACACTGTCATAATAATATTTTTCTTCTTCTTAAGTAGAAACATTCAAGAGTTTGAAGTTTCAGGAAAGGGAAAGGTCTTACAGTGAGAATTGTTCCCTGGCTAAGCAGTTTAATGGTCAAAATGCACCAAATGTTAAGATTATATCTAACTTTGGGTTTTTTGTTTATTGTTTTCAAAAATAATTGCATTAGAAAGTGTGGAGAACTGAGATTTATAGAATTGATTTATGTTCTGCTTAATTTTTATACATGTATTTTATCCAGCTGTACCCGGCCACGCGTTGCTGTGGCCCAGTCTGGTTAAATGGAAAAGAAAGAAAAGAGAAAGCGCAAGTCCCCCGGCAGAGGCGGCCCCCGCATGGAAGTGAGACACGGTGGCCCCTGCAAGAGCCGCCACGGAGAACACTCCCACAGGCCCCGGCCTGGTCGAGCTGACGAGGAGAGGAGGCGAAGGAGGCGGTCGCCCCCCCCAACCCGGCTTCCCTCAGCGGTGGCGGCGAGAGGAGGCAGCCAGCGTCCCCTGAGGAGCAGGAGAAGGAGGAGGAGGAAGGAGCAGCCCCTGGCGACGCGGACGCGAGGCAGCCCCTGATGGCCACAGCCCCATCCAGAGATATCGTCGCCGCTGCAATCACCACCTCACGGGACACCCAGCGGCCGCCCCAGCCCCACTGCACCTCAGGCTGACACCGCCACTGCCCTGTCGGAGCCAACTTGGCGAGGCCATAGCTGGCTCCCTGTGAGGGGGGTGGAGAGCACGTGCAGGCAGCCTGGCTGAGGAGACGCTCTGCCTCCACCTCCTCTGGAGCTCCACTGGGCTGGGCAGGGGGAGGCTGGCTTAAGGGTGGGAGAAGGCAGCCGAGGGATGGGGCAGTGCCGCCCCGCTGCAGACAGCAAAGGCCTGGCGGGAGGGGAGGAGAGAGAGGGGAGGGGGAGGCCGAAAGGCTTTGCTCCCCTTGGTGGAAATGGCAAAGCTCGTCGGAGGAGGGGCAGAAAGGGGAAAGGGTGCAGCTGCAGCCCAGCCACACATTTAAAGGAACTGTCGGGATGAAGCTGGAGAGAGGCCGAACTATTCCGAATATACTATACTCAAGAAATGAACGCTATGGTATAGCCTGTGTTGCTTTTACGTCCAGCAGATGGTGCAGGTTTTCAAAAAAGCATGTTTTTACAAAAAAGCATGTTTTTACCTGTCACAGGTGTGACATCTATATAATATACATATATAAAAACATGCACGTAGTCGAATGCAACGTTGTGTCAAAATTTCAAAGCAATTGGTGAAGAACTTTTGGAGATTTGAGATTTTGAACAAACAAATATTACATTGGTATTTATATAAATACGTGTACTGCTTAAGTTACATTTCTGTAAGTAATGTGTGAAGTTTACTTGTTGAGCCAAGCCGATGTATTATCATGATTTAAACACTTATTAGAATGTATGCCTTTAGACAATCAGCAGAGTCAAGGATGTGTGATGCGGTCCTCTTATTTTTTCCTCTTTCTACAGTATAGATTTAACTTGTCAGAATAACAGTTATAGACTTGGTATCTCTATATATCAATGGTGTTACATGTCAAATAATGTGCTTGTATGTTTTCACACTTTGAATTATAACCATGTCTTTTTTTATTTTTTGTATCTTTCTCGGTTTAAAGTAATTATCTCAATACATTGGGGTCTTGTTTGATTGACATAGAAGACCCCTATAAACTGGGAACTCTTTACTCGTTCGGGTACAAGAGACTCAATGTTATTTGTCAGCTTGAGTATCCAATAAAATATTGTTGGATTGTCTAATTTATTGATGTTCTTTAGAAAAGCTTTTTTTGTTGTTTTGGGTTGTTTTTCTTTCACAAATAGGCTCAAAAGAGACATAGAGACCCATGTTGTACTCCTGAAGAAAAATCTTCTTCTGAAGCAGATACTTTTGGAAGTTCCCTTATTAGTGCCAAATGTGAATGAGAGAGAAATGTTACCCCTTTAAGGCAGCTGAGGTGCAGAGAGAAATCACTGGTAAGTGGGACTGTACAACCCTCATACTTTTTTTCCTAATATGAAATGGCTTATGGCAGTGGTTCTCAATCCAGAGGTGAAATTCAGCAGGTTCTGACAGGTTCTGGAGAACTGGTAATGGAAATTTTGAGTAGTTCGGAGTACTGGCAAATATCACCTCTGGCTGGCACCAGAGTGGGGAGGGAATGGAGATTTTGCAATATCCTTGTCCCAGGAGTGGGGAAGGAATGGGGATTTTGCAGTATCCTTCCCCTGACATGCCCACCAAGCCATGCCCACAGAACTGGTAGTAAAAAAAAATGAATTTCACTACTGTCTCAACCTATGTTCTGCAGATCCCTGGGGGACCATGAAGTCATCACAGGGCTTTGAATAAATGTTATGCTTTAAATCTTGAGTTAAGTCTTGGGGGTCTGTGGCCATGGTCTGTGCCCACAAAAGGGATTTAAAGGGAGTCCATGGTGAAGGAAAGGATGAGAATCACTTGCTAATGGGCTAATGTAAGGAAAGGTGGAGAAGAAGTACATGAGAATATTGTTGATTTTGAACTTTTCTCTCCAAAAACTCCTAGAGGAAAAAACAAAGCTAAATATAATGAGGTTGCGAGAACAGAAAACATTTTAAGGGCAGACTTGAACCAGCCAATCAATTATCCTACGAAGGGGGAAGAAATTATGCATTGAGTTTCTTGGCAAAAAAGAAAAGAAAAAAGCAGAACATCAATGCAATGACTCAAAACAGATTTATGTCTTTCATGCAGCCTTTCTCTCCCTGTGGGTGTCTCATGTTCACATGCAAATAATAGTTGGACTAAACAATGTGCAAATCTCTTACCTTCTTTGCTGGAGTTAAAATTGGGACGGATCTCTCTCTCTCCCCCCCCCCCCACTCCAGGGCAATTTGTCTAGAGCAGGGTTCTTCAAAGTGGGCAACTTTAAGACTTGTAGACTTCAACTCAGAATTCCCCAGCCAGTCCACAAGTTGCCCAGTTTGGAGACCCCTGGTCTAGAGGGAGAAAGAGCAAAGCAAACAGAAAGCGAAGACATAATAATAATAATAATAATAATAATAAGGAAATGCTAATGGATAATGTTTATTAATTAATTTATTTTTTCAGAATATGTTATAAGAGGGTAACTATTGGAGATTTATTGGAATAGTTAATGAATGCCAGTAGGTGGTTGTGTCTTTAAATACAAATGACTTCAGATAAAAGCACATTTAAATAATTCTAGTTAAATGAGAATGGTGGTACATTGATAGTAAAATTCATAAAGATTCTTGATTTAAAATGTACAATTCAATATGAAGGAAGTATAAATAATGATTGTGGTAGTAACGCACGAAATTTATTTGTAACCAATCGACACACTTTCTACAAGATGTAATGAAGGATGATTCTTTTCTTGTGTTTTTGTTTAATTAAAACAATAAAAAAATTTTTGGAAAAAAGAAAAAGAAAGAGAAGTCAGCTTCGTGTGTCAGCTGCAGACCTTGCCTCACGGATGGAGCAATGAAATAATCTGTTTTGGCAGAATGCTCCTCCGCATGAGTCACTAGAAAGGCGAGTGGCTCTTCATTTTAGGTTGCTAACAGCCAACAAAGGCAGCCCTGACAGAAGTAGGCCTTGGTTGTCACGGTAGCCATGATACTGAACCAGCCATCCTGGCATTAAACAGATTGGATGCTTTTTGTGCTTAGCAGAGAGTGGTTTGTGCTGCCAATGTAACTGTGAAGTGAAAAGACTAATATTTGGACCTCTTCAGAAGATGGTGGGATCAATGGATGAAAAAGCTGCTGCACCTGCTCCCTGGTCTCAGATGTTAGCTCCATTGAGGACTGATACTGTTCTGAGTTTGCTGTTTTTCTTTTTTGAGAAGGAAAAAAAACAAGATTTAATCCCCAGGCACCTGGCTAGGCTTTTGGGCAGCACTGATAAAGAGGGATGAAAAGACCTCTTTCTATATGTATCAAAAAACTAACAAAAGATAAACAGGCTTTGGGTAATTAAACAGAAAGAGTAGATGTAGTAGCAGCAGGTGTTCAATTCTCCATCTGGGTTCAGTGTCCGGCATGACCCCTATTCAGGATAAAGATAACCATATCTGAAAATACAAAGATCGTATCTCCAAGAGTTGGATCCCATATCACTTCTTTGAAATAAATTGATATTTCAAGCAGCAGATCTTTCAGGGGCTTTGCCCCCCCCCCCCCGTAACTCAGTGGTGAAATTCATTTTTTTTTACTATCGGTTCTGTAGGAGTGGCTTGGTGGGCATGGCAGGGGAAGGATACTGGAAAATCTCCATTCCCACCCCACTCCAGGGGAAGGATACCAGGGTGGGTTCCTGAACCAGTTAGTACCAGTTTGCTGCGCGCGCGCGCACCAGCTGCGCATTGCTTGCACATGCACATTTGACTAAAAAATTGCTCTGTGCATGCGCAGAACTATGCCAGCAATGGCAGAAGACACTGGAGAACCAGTTCAGGAGCATGTAAGGCCTGGGTCGCTGTCGTTTCTGCGACACAGGCCTGAATTCCAGTACCGGTTCAGCCCGGTTCAGCAGCAACCCACTCTCCATTCCCACCTCACTCTGAGGCCAGCCAGAGGTGGTATTTGCCAGATCTCCGAACTACTCAAAATTTCCGCTACCGGTTCTCCAGAACCTGCCAGAACCGGCTGAATTTCATCCCTGCCCTAAGTAAGTAGTTAGCCAGGTCACATAAGGAGAATAAAAATTAGTACAACTTTAATGCTTTGAACAAGATTAGGATTAATTTTGGATCTGGTTACCAAGCCTGTCTATTCTTGTGAGGATGGTGTGTTTAAAAGCATATTGGCATAGGTTTTTCCCTGTATCTTATTTGCCATAGCAGGAGATTTCTTATTACTCCTACAGGTAGGCCTCGAATTACAACCATTCAAAGTGCACTGAATTAAGCGATTTATGACCAGTGGTGGGATATGACCAGTACACCCCGGTACGGGCGTACGGGTGCCTGCTGGGAGCACCAGGTACTGTTCTGGTGCTCCAGAGGGCCCACCCACTTGCCCGCTCTCCTTACTGCTATTTGAGCCGATCGGGGCTTTCACGCATGCGCATGGAGCGTACAGCGCCTGCGCGACGCTCCGCCGAGCAGCTGAGTGTTGCGGGTGGTAAGTATGCATGCGGGCGGTGTGTGCGTGTTGTGTGCATTCATGTGGTGGATACTGGGCCCCATTGCAGTGTACCGGTTGTAACGGGATGCGGAACGCACCAATGTTTACGACCATTATTCACAGTTGCAACCGTTAGAGCATCCCAATGTTCATATGATGAAAATTCAGATGCTTGGCAACTGGCGCATATTTATGATGATTGCTGTTTTATGGGGTCATGTAATCACCTTTTTGGGGCACTTTCTGATGAGCAAAGTCAATGGGGAAGCCAGATTCCCTTAACAACCATGTTTTTATCTTAACTACTGTAGGGATTTACTTAACAACTGTGGCAAGGAAGGTCGTAAAATGGGTCAAAATTCACTTAACCAATGTGTTACTTAACAACAGAAATTTGGTGTTCAATTGTGGTCATAAGTTGAGGACTACCTGTAAGGAAAATTGTGCTGTTTAAAAAGGCACAAATTAGAAATCCATATTTGCTAATAAAATTCTTAGAGAAAGCTACAAATAAACATCTAGGATAATGCCTTTTTTCTAATGTCTTTTTCTTATTTGTATTTGCTCTGGAAAAAAAAAGTATTTCTTTGTTCTAAAGTACCGTACTCACATCTAATAGAGTATTTCTATCTGATCCACTCAGCAAACATGTTTTGGAAATCTGTCTGAACTTTTAATGACCTGAAATTCACCAGCAAATATTACAAACTTAGACATCTGGTAGACAATAAAAGTTTGTGTGCATGTAACTGCAGCAGCTGCAGTTGTACAAAATGCTCATGAATCATGCAATCAGAGAGTATGTAGAAGAAGCTACTAAATTATATTAAAACATTGGGAATTTTACATTAATATTGCATGCCCCTCTGTGATTTAACTTTGAATCAATAAGCAAGATTTTGCACAAAAGTTATTTGAGATCTATATGCTAGGTTAAAAATTATATCTTTTAAATTTGTCATCTAGATACTCTTACATGCACTAAATGTACATAGCTCAAAATCGTGAACAAAATATAACGGTAAAAATAACAACGTCATTTTTTTTAAATGCTATGTCTACTTTTATTTCCCACTATCATGATAATAATAATATTTTTAAAAGCTTCTTCTGCATAGAAATGTAAAAATATAAGCCAGTCATTGCCAATATAAGAATGTTATGGGGAGGAAAAAAGCCTGCTATGTTGACTGCTTATGTTTCTAAATAATACATGCTTTGGAAAGTTGGTTATAAAAGTAATATGTGGCAAGCGTAAAATAAACAAGGGCTTGGGACTTGCAGACAACATTCAATGATACGGCTGCTAGGAAAAAGAGATTTTATGCAAGCACTAATTATACCCAGGCCAGGCTTTTCATGGGTCTGTTTTTAAAGACAGTTAGAAACTCTTAATTGACATGGGAGAGAGGTAGTTGGATTGTATCACATCTAGATGTCCCAGTTACACTTCTGGAATATTTCCAGGCTCAGTTTAAATGGCTGACATTAATTTTTAACAGGACTGCGATATCAGCCATGCAAAAATCCTGACTACACCTAGGTGGATGCAAACAGATATGGAAAGCTGCAATACCTTGCTATTCTCTGATGGTATTCTGTAGCAGGGCTCCCCAACCTCTAGTACCGGGCCACGGCATGCCAGAAACCAGGCAAACATACAAGCAAAGCCCCATCCATGGGATGCAAGCAGCATGCAAAACCACACCCCTTCGGTCCATGGAACCCTCCCTACACAGAACCGGTCTCTGGTGCCCAAACGGTTGGGGACTGCTGTTTTACAGTGTGTGCACACAGAGAATAGTATGCCTAATCTTTAAAAGGCAAGGCATGTGAGCTGAAAGTGGTGGGATTAAAAAAAAAAAATTACCAGTTCTATGGGTGTGGTTTTGTGGGTGTGGCTTGGTGGACATGGCAGGGGAAGGATATTGCAAAATCCACATACCCTCCTCACTCCTGGGGGAAAATCCCTATTCCTTCTCCACCCCAATAACCTTTCCAGTACGGTTCTCCTGTTCAGGACAACAAAAGAAGATCAGCTGGAAGGCAGCAGGGGCGTGGCCAGCCTATTTGCCAGTTCTGCGAACTACTCAAAATTTCTGCTACCGGTTCTCCCGAACCAGTCAGAACTGGCTGAATGCCACCTCTGGTTGAAGTGGCTGAAAAGCCTGCTTCTCTTGTACCATCTTGCCAGCATGTATAACAGGAGCAAGAACAGATAAGATAGCTATACAAGGATGATTCCCTGTTTTTGGAATGATGTTGTAGCTGAGGTATGGTGGAACAGAGCTGTGACAAACCACTGTTGAAAAAAGAGCTACCTATCCATATGAGATTATTTTCTGTTTCCATCAGGATCAACCTTACTTAGATACAGAGTTGTTCCAGCAATCACAGTAAAAAAAACCTCTGCACTGCAGTGGTGGACATGTCCCAAAAGGAAAAAAAAAAGGATGAAAATTCATATACGGTTGGAAAAAAATATTAAGGCAGCATATAGACTACAAACCAGAATTATTTTTTATTAGGCATAATACCAGAAAAATATGATAAAAGAAATGTATATTTAATATTACATGTTTTGACAGCGGCAAAAAATTGTATTTCTGCAATACTGGAAAAACGAGGAAACATCTACAGAAGAAGATAATAATTTTAAAAAAATTAGACTGTGCAGAAATGTGCAGACTAACAATGTAGATAAGAGAAAAAGTAGACACAGAATATTTTCACACTTGGGACTTTTTTCATCAATGGTTGGATAATAGAGGTAGAAATTAGGAGTTTAATACTTTTATGTAAACAAACTGACCCAGAGAGTACGCTGTTCACTAAGCACTTATTGTATACAAAGAGAAAATATATAAATACAATTTTAAAAAAAGAAAAGAAAAACTCTGCACTGCTGAGCATGTTTTTTATTATTAAAGTAAATAAAAATATAGTTGGATTTACACATAAATCTGAGCTTCTACTTTCTTCTTAGCATCTACTTAGCATAAGGTGACCAACTTTTTTTACAATGAAAAGGAGGACAAAACACGTTCTATTGTCCAAAATGCTAAGGTGACCAACTTTTTTACAATGAAAAGGAGGACAGATAAATTGGGAAAAATATATTGTAAATAAAAGAAATATTTTATTCATTGCAACAATAATACACTAAAATATGATATATGCATAATGAAAACATTTGCAACGTTTTATATTGTAATTATGCTTACATGCCTGTTAATTATTATTTAAATGAGTACTTTTCCATTGAATTAATATTTTTTGTCAATGTATCATCTTCTAACAATATATTGGAAATATCTGAACAAGAAATATCCTTCATATTGAATTTTACGGCAAGTGCTGCAGCTAGAGTATCAACATTCAATCTCGATTTCTCACTTGTCGAAAAATCATTGGCAATTGAAAAAAACTCTTTCAACTGCTGCATTAGTTCCAGGGCAGCACAACGTAAATTGAACAAGTATAAATAAATGTTCACATGGAATATGTTCATTTTTGAAATGGCTGAAAATATCCACCCATCTTTTATCAATTTCAACATGTTGATTTTCCCATTGTATTAATTTTTCAGAATTTAAATATACATTCAGTCTTCTAATTTCTTCAAAGAGACAATTGTTGTCTATTTTAATATCTAGCATTTCTTTAGATAAAAATTCAACAGAAGATTCAATATCTGTTCAATATACTTGCGATGAAGTAAAAAAAAACACTATTAAAAACTGTTTAATAAAATATGTCACATAACGCGCAACAGATTAGCCTTCAAATATCGAAAAGGAGGACATGTAGGAGGACACTTTTCGAGGGAGGACAGAACTTACAAAAGAAGGACTGTCCTCCCTAAAGGAGGACGGTTGGTCACCTTACTTAGCAGCAAGAGGAGAGGCCTTTTTTCCTGCCCAGCCAGTATGGAATCACATGGACGTAGGGCATGATCTGAATTACTGTATTTTTTGGAGTATAAGATGGACCTTTTTCCCCTCAAAAGAGGGGGGAAATCTGGGTGTGTTTTATACACTGAATACAGCATTTCTGACCTCCCGAAACCCTGCCCTACACATCCCATTTTTCACAAAAATGGATGTGCGGAGGGTTTGGGAGGCTTGCAAAGTGGTCCTGGGGGCTGGGGAGGACAAAAATGAGTGAAAAATGGGCCCGTTTTTTGCAAAACATGAGGCATGCAGAAGGTTTGGGAGTCCTGTAGAGTGTGCCTGGGGGCTGGGGAGGGCAAAAATGAGTGAAAACAGGCCCATTTTTCACAAAAATGGGGGTGTTTTTGTCCTCCCAAGTCCCCAGGAGCATTCTACAGGCCTTCCAAACCCTCACACACACCATTTTCACAAAAAATGGGCCCGTTTTCACTTCCCAACACTCCCCCCATGCATCATGTTTTTGCCCTCCCTGGGCCCCAGGAGCACTCTGCAGGCCTCCCAAACTCTCTGCATGCCCCATTTTTAAAAACAAAAATCAGGGCGTGGAGAGGGTTTGGGAGGCCTGCAAAGTGCTCCTGGGGGACGGGGAGGGCAAAAACCTTTTAAAAAAATTTACCTCTTCAAAATCTTGGTGCGTCTTATACTCTGGTGCGTCTTATAGTCTGGAAAATATGGTAGATTCATACAAGGATCAATCTGTGGTGGAAGGGATTACCTCCTTGCTTCTGTAGGAAGTTAGCACCCATCCCTCTCCTAGGAAAATGAGATATTTTAGGAAATATTAAAAGGACAGAATATTTCCCCCAAAAGGGAGGCAGGAACTCAGCCCCTCCATCTTTGTCAATGGGCCATTAAGACTTAAAATGTGGGTGCTTGGCAGTAATGCTTTTCTCTTACCTTTGCTATCAGTTTGGAACTGGGAGCGCAGGTGTGCGCGTGCTCGTTTCGCTCAGGTGCTGAGTGTCCGTGATGACATCTGGGCAGGTGGGGGGAGCCTGCCACCACCGCTACTGGTTTGCCCGAACCGGGGCAAACCGGCAGAATACCACGTCTGGTGCTTGGGAACCGGCATGTATTTAGGACAGTTGCATTGTCCTAGTGCGGGGGTCAACAAACTGCGGCTCTGGAGCCGCATGTGGGTCTTTCCTCCATCTGCTGTGGCTCCGTCACTGGTCAGCGCCTCAATTTTGAGAGGAGCTTCCGGTGGGTGGGGGGGGAGAAGCACAGTGCACCAGGAGAAGTCTATGGTAAGGGGAGGGTTTTCCAGTTGACTCCACAATTGATAGGTCTTTTGGTTATGAAAGGTAGAGGAAAAAGTACACCGCGCTAGGAGGAGACTCTATGATGGGGGAACTGAACTTCCGGTCAGCTCCAAATTGAACAGGGGGCTTCCGGTTAGGACCTTTGTGATTCCCGGTGTTTTGTTTTCTGTGGGAAACGGGTCCAAATGGCTCTTTGAGTGTTTAAGTTTGCTGACCCTGTCCTAGTGCTATGTGATCACTATTTGCAACCTTCCCACCCAGTTTCTGACCAGCAAAGTCAATGGGAGAAGCCAAATTTACCTAATGATTGCATGATTCACTTCACAAGTGCAGTGATTTACTTAACAACTATGACAAAGAAGGTTGTAAAATGGGGGAAAACTGTCTTGCTTGGTAACAGGAATTTTGAGCTCCATTATGGCCGTAAGTTGAGGACTACCTATACATTTAAATTATTTTCATTCATAATTAACAGTATACCTCTATTTCTCTACATATATTCATCAGCTTTTCTCCAGAAGAACAGGTTGTTTTTATTCAGGTTGTCATTGCATATTTATTGTTCCCCTTAGTTTCACAAACATTTTATTTTCCTTCCTTCCATTTATTAGCTGATGTTCTTTATCATTTCTTCCTCTTACATTTCTAGTTACAAAAGCAGAATGAAAAAAATAATAATCATAGCCTCAGCTTCCCGTATGTCTTTCTCATATGGTTTTCAATAAAATAGAGAAGATATAGACTAGATTTCCAGGCTTAGCTGCATGCTTGAGTCACTTTGTGAGATGCGCAGTTGTATATATATGCAATAAGTGAAATAAATTATTTTATGTACCATTACCTATACAGCTTAACCAAGCTTATTTAGAATCCTTCAATTGCTAGTAAAATGTTTTTATTTCAGAGGGATGAAAACAAATATATACTATATTTGCATCTTAATTCACCAAGAGATCATTTTATATTATTAACATATAAATTATTCCTCATAATTTTGACTCCCCCCTCCCCAGGTATGGTGCATTTGTAATTAATTTTCTAACCAGTGCAAATGCTTGTATATTTCTTTAATGCAACATTAACCTGTATTAACAAATGAATAGGATACACAGCATCTCCTAGAATAATCCTTTGTATGCTCTTCTTGAATATAAATTTAATATTCATTTACTTAGCAAAATTCAGATATGATGTTCCATCTGGTAATGTCATAGTTCATTATCAAGCATCTTTGGATTCCTAGACATGAGAATAGTTATTCTTGCTTTCTTAGTCAATAACTCTATTGTTATAGAAGAGTATTTGTGTGTGTGTGTGTGTGTGTGTGTATCTGTGTCTGTGTGTGTGTGTGTGCGTGTGTGTGAGAGTGCTATGAAATCAGTTCTCTATTGAATGCTTGAGTATAGTAAATTGTTTCTTAATATACCTGTATAGTACTGATAAAATGTGATGTAATTAGGTAGTTACGCATCTGTCAGCTATGCCTCTCTATTGTAATTCAAAATCAGGTAAGCCTTATGTTGCAAACAATTAGAAATACCTTGTCTGATGCTACAGTCCTTGTGGCAAGGTAACCGATAATGCTGTTGAATTATCTGTTTGATTGATGCACTTGTTCCATCATAACCTCTGATGTGTTAATCTGTCAAAGCGAATAAATCTATGTAGTTTGATGAACAAATGCTTGAAGAAATATGATTGAAACCCAGATATAAAATATAGTTGCCAATATTCCCAATGCTGAATTGGAACAATCAGAAAAACTAATGTTAAAAAATAATCTTTGAGGTTTATCTTTTCAGGTAAATCTGTTACCTTCCCCTGCCTTTAAAAGGCAAATAACAGGAAACAGCCTGTTTAATAGGTGGAAGAAGATGGATTGGGTTTTTTTCAGCAGTTCTGTTACCCAGAGGTGAATTCATGTGCGAGAGAGACAGACTGTTAACTATAATATTCTTTATAGCTAGACTACACCAGGACTTATCCAGCAACAGGGAGGATTTCAAAGAAACATAGACTTAAAGACATATCAATCGGTTGCATGAGAAAAATGAATACTATGATAAATAAAATGATTAGAGGAATTACCTGGTTTTGTTGCTGTAGTTGTTAATTTTCCATTTATGGGAATATTGATCAAATCTGATGGGAGTTGCAGCCTACATATAAAGCATCACCCTGGGGGAAACTGAGCAATGTTGATTTCACAGAGCCTGAGTGTGGGCCAGTGCCAGAGGTGGGTTGCTCCCAGTTTGGCCTGGATCGGGCGAACCGGTAGTGGCTGCGGGGGGAGTCTCCACCCACCCACCCGGATGCTTTTGCACATGCGCGCAAGTGCATGCGCACGAGCGAACCGGTAGTAAAAAAAATGGAAACCCACCACTGGCCAGTACTATTCTCCCTCAGAAAGATTGTGGAGGTGTAGCACCAAACTATTTTGCTATAGTTGAAGTGTTCTCCAAGTCCTCAGAAGAAATACAAAAATCTTTTCCATCACCCAATTCTGTTAAATGGTTACTTATCATCCCACAACATCATCACATCATATCATCGATCAAACAGATAATACACCAAACAGATAAACGAACAGATTTATCTGTTACCATGTCATAAGGAGTACAGCATCAGACAAGATAATAGTTTGCTACATAATGCTTACTTGATATCACAGAAATTGTAGCCATGATAGGGACTTGGTGTTGGCTACATGTAAAAACAAGGACAATATCCAGCTTTGGTAAAGATTTGTATAGCTTCCTTTGATGCACGAACACTGGGCATTTAACCACTGTTGTTGCTGATATTAATATCTTGCAGTAACAGAGGCTGGATTTATTCAACAGATACTTGGCACTGATTGGGTTACAGCAGTGGTTCCCAAACTTTTTCAGTCCACCGCCCCCTTGGTGCTACAAACTGATCCTCAGTGCCCCCCACCCAGTGGTGGAATTCAATTTTTTTTACGACCAGTTCTGTGGGTGTGGCTTGATGGGCGTGGCTGGGGAAGTCATGTGACTGGGTGATTTGCATGAAGGAATAAAGATAGTAACAGTAAAATTCAAAACTGTAACAATTAATTGCACATTTATTCAAAATCCAATTTAAAAACCTTTGTAGTTAGTTAATTCAACAAAATTGTTGAACATGATCCAGTGATACCAGGTTTTCAAAGTCTGATAGTCATTTATCAAGAACCTTAGTAACTAGTAACTTAGTAAACTTAGCAAAATTTAGTAACTACTTCACTGTTCAGTAAATTGTTAATGTGATGGATGGGCTTGATGAAGTGATACCAGTTTCCCAATGTCTGGTTTTAAGTCACTTAGCAGGAGTCTTAAATCACCACATTCAGTAATCTGGAGTCATTTTCTTTGCTTGGAGACCACACTGAAGCCATGTTCCACCAAATATGATATTGGAAATGCAACAAGGAGCTTCTTAACCACTGTCCATAGTGCAGGATAGCGATCAGAAATTTCTTTCTGTAACCAAAACTCTTGGTACAATTTCTTGAACATTGGCTTCATCTCAATGTCACCAACATTTGCTTGAATTATTTGATGAGATTATTGCATGGTACCTAGGGATTCCCAATATGGAAAGTGAGAATGGGAACATTTTAACAGATCTATATGTTCTTGGGTTATAATTTTCACTAAAGAACCATGGGGATGGAAAGGGAAATATAGGCAATGGAGTCCAATCCCCTTCCTCAACAGTTTGGAAGAATAACTCTAGCAAAATGCAGCCTTTTTACCTCTTTGGGGAATCTATTATTATTATTATTATTATTATTATTATTATTATTATTATTATTATTATTATTATTATTATTATTATTATTATTTATTTTTCCCAATACAACTCATGCAAAGGGTCCACAACTACATTACATTTTCCACACTCATATTTGTGATTCCTTATAACTTCTTTAAACTAAACATTTTTAGTACAAATCAACATATTGACATATATATCACTAATGCAGTTTCCTATCATTTCCATTGAAATAATTAACACCTTATGTATTGAATACAAGTATATCAAGTATAGGTTAAACATGAATTGAAAAGCATCTAATTCAAATGTATAAGCTGTGAATTTATTATATAATCACAGGCAAACATTGCACTTATGCCTAAGTCCTCTACCCACGCACATTATAAGACAGATAAAACTATCTTAGCTGGCTGTTGTAAATATTACTCTGCTAATTCAACAAGAAATGCTACTGCATGAATTCTTAATGCAGAACACAACTAAAAGTGATTTTAGCAATTTTCTTTCCAAGTTAATTCAAAATGTATATCCAAATGTTCCTCTTATTTTTTCCCCAAGCACTAGGGAGGATTATATTCAAAACCAGACACTTTTGCTGTGTGTGTGTGTTTGCTTGCTTGCTTCTGGTCTCCAGAGTCAGAAGGGCCGGTTGGGACCCCCAGAGGTCATCTAGTCCCACCCCAGACAGCACCTCCCCGCCCCACATTCCCCAGCCCCACCTCCTCTGGGAAGACTCTGGTGGGGGAGGAATGCAGAGCCCCTGCAGAGAGCACCTGCTGCTCTCCCTCACCCTTCATTCTTACTCCCTCCCTCTCTTCGCAGGCCGAGCGGCCGCAGCGTTACTGGGACGGTGATTATGGATATGCTGTCGCCCCGGGGAGAGGAGGTCTGGCCGCCAGCAAAGGGCTTCTGCCGAGGCACCCCATGCAGGCAAAATAGTGAGCGAGCGAAGGAGGATCAGGCAGGGCACTGAGGCCCCTTCGCCTCCCACTTTGTCTTGATGAGGTCACTGCAACTTCCGGGCACGGACGGACGGAGGTAGCCAAAGCGGCCTGGGCAGGCGAGCGGGCGAGCAATGGAGGATCAGGCAGCTCTCTCGCTCGCTCGACCACCCCCCGGGCTTCCCCACCACTCTGGCTACCTCCGTCCGTCCGCGCCCGCAGCTGCAGCGACCTCATCAAGACAAAGTGGGAGCGAAGGGAGGCAAAATGGCCTCCCTTTGATCACTCGCTTTCCGCTCCTGTCCGCACTATGCTAGCCCTGCTCTCACTGATTGGCTGGCTCACCAATCGTCCCGCCCACCTCTAAGAGCCCTATCTACAAAAAGCCAAGCAGAAAAAATGTTAACTGGGTTTAGATAGGGCTCTTAGAGGCGGGCGGGGTGATTGGTGAGCCAGCCAATCAGTGAGTGGGCAGGGCTAGCATAGTGCAGGTGGGCGGGGGAAGCGAGTGATCGAGCAGCTTCTGGATGGGCGGGGGTGAGTGAGCAAACTTGTTCTGAATAGCTCGCTAGAGGAGGTCACCTCCAGCACTCCTTTGCCGCCCCCCTTGCCTCTTTCCGCCCCCCTGCCGCCCCCCTGGCCTCTTACTGCCCCCTAAGCCATCTCACCACCCCCTAGGGGGCGGTAGCGCCCACTTTGGGAACCACTGGGTTACAGTATCCAATGTTTGTGCTGTAGAGATCAGGAACACTCTTTTAGTCCTTTCTCTATGGCTGAACGTTTAATGAAAACTGATCAAATGCCATCTTCTGACAACTCATGTTTGTTACAATTAGTGTACTTAAATGTAACATTCATGTGTTCCAGACTGACGTGGCAATGAGGACTTCCAACCCACACACCCATCGCCAAGATGATGTATGGCATGGTCCCACAAGGGGAAATGTTACGCTGGAAGATATATATGCACCATCTTTTTGAATATTGCTAAAAGGATGCAGAAAAAGAAGTGTGAATCACTTTCCTTTTCACTCTTAAAGGTGTCATCATGACAGGGTCAGTGTTATAGTGTAGAATGCAGGGAAGGACAAGCAAGATAAATAATTATCTTGTCCCATTGCTCTTTACTAGACTGTATTACTTTGTGTATTACTTTGCTTTTAATTTAATCCAATTACGGTTTGAATGTTTTATCTTGGGCTCCATCCTCCCTCAACGGCAAATAATGCAGCCTTCATTTGTTTTGTGTAAACAGGATGTTTTTTTTTAAAAAAAAAACTGGCAACTTCAGAGTTTTGCCTGTTCCAAGAACAACTGATTTAATGTTGATTCCATAAGTTCTTCGGAGTTAAATTTGATCCTCTCATACTTCATTGTGAAAGACAGTACTTACATATCACTTTTTATTCACGTTCCTAGAGAATTGAGAGCCATAATCTAAGCAGTTTGCACTTTTTAAATATACACCTTTGTGTTTATTTGCCATTCTGATACATTTTTCTTTGACTATAAATAAAAGGTTGCCATTTTTTGGGATGAGGGGAAGAAAGGGGAATTTTATGCCATTTGAATGAAATGAAAGAGAATACAGTTATATAATACTGTTGTGCAATTTATGTAATTACTGCCTTGTTGGTATCTCACATGCCTTGCCACACTCCTTGTCAGACTGGGTTGTTAGACTGGGAACTTAAGTAACCTTCAGATGTTTTTGAATCCCACTTACTTGCTAAATGACATATTATTTAGGGTTGGACAACCAGAGTCAGCAGTTTGAATGGTGAGTTATTTTAAGGGCCTTTGTTCACTTAAAAAGTCATTTTGCTCAGTGAAAATCAAGAAATTATGAACTATTATTATGGATCATATCTATGGACTTGTGGTTTCTAGAACTTGGTGTATGAAGTTGGGGGGGGGGGGAGACCCAGAATCAAAATATGACTGAGAGTCTTATTGATCAGATAAGTTTCATATTCAGAAAAAAGATGTTTACAGATCCTGAACTAAATGAATTGGAACAGCAAAAAAAAATGTAAATAAAACGTATGAAATAGAAAAGAACAAGCCAAGATAAGATAAATCTGAAAACAGTCAATTCAAAATTTGAATTTCCAATTCAAAATAATGAATGACAACCACAAATGTCCAAATAACAGAACTCTAAAGAAAAGTTTTTGGAATGCAGAGAAGGAACAGTGAAAGAAAGATTATTTCCTTTGAAACCTACTAAAAATTACCATAATGTAAATATGGTTGCAGAAGCAATTGTTGTCCAGAGTTGCTCTATAAAGGAGATAGTCAGTGTCTAAATGTTATATATTATACATGCATGCATACTTTAGAAATTGCCCATATCTATAGTATATAATGATCAAAGAGACAAATCAGCTCATATATAGCCTCACAAAAGTAATAATAATAAAAGATTAGATTGAAAAATTAAATGCATAAATTTGGAAAAGATATTAGCAACGTATAGCAATGCTGCAATCCTAGCTAATCTAGGGTTTCTTAGGAATCCTAGAAATTTCCAGGAAAATTGAGAGGCAGTTTGGCCTAGTGCTTAAGGCTAGAAACCAGGAGGCTGCCTTTGTACAGGATATATATTAAGTATCTATAGACCAATATAAGAAGAAGTAGATGGTTTAGACTGAAAGATCCGGAAATCTATGATAATAAATCATGTACTACAGCCCTCAGAAGTGACACACTGTTTGCATTCACCAAGGAAAATTGGTGGCTGAATTGCAAATGAAGCAGACAACAGAGTATGAAAGCAGAGGTTTAAATGTTTACATAAACAGATGCAAAGAATAGTTATTAATTTACGTCTAAAAGGAAAGCATTCTGAATATGATAGTATCAAGGGTGGCACACAAGACTGAATAGTTACAACAGCAAACAGAATAATGGAAAAGATTAACATGTACATGGCTAAAATCTGAGTGAAATTGAATGCTATGTGGAGAGTAGCAAAACTTGGCAATGGCTTCATATTGGATCAGGAAACAGAAGGCTTAATATTTGTAGCATAGGACAAGCCCTAGAAACAAATGCCATAAAATCAAGAATTAAAAAATATATATGGAAATAACGAACATACATCATGAAAAGAAAAAGGTGAGACTCTTGAGCAAAAGAAACTATAGCATTGTTGCCCAGGAAAGTTAAAAGAAAAGGCACCATTACAGAGTAAAAACAATAAAGTGGAATTTATGCAGAAAATATAGATTTGATGCCCCAAATACTTATATATTCATAAAATTGAAAAGGTGAGCAGAAGGACTGCAAATGACAGTTTAATAGCTCAAAAGGAGCCTGAGGAGATTATAAAATATCAGGATTTAACAAATGAAATGCAGAGAATATGGAATAAATTGGCAAAAAAATTCTTCATAACTATTAGAGCAGGGGTGTCCAAACTTGAGAACTTTCAGACTTGTGGACTTCAACTTCCAGAATTCTGGGAGTTGAAGTCCACAAGTCTTAAAGTCCCCAAGTTTGGACACCCCTGTATTAGAGCATTAGGAGTTGGAATGACCAAAACAGCTGACAAATTTAGAATTATTTGACCTCATAAGATTTAGCTTATAAAAAACAGCTTTGTTTGGAACCACAGATATATTACAACATTAGTGGGACAATTCTTTGGATTAAAACTTGAATTGACCCTAAATTACTGACATCTGATGAATTTTCTTTAGAAGAGACTATACAATAATATTAATAAAAGCAACACCTCCTGCTTTGTTTTCATAAAAGACTTCTGCTCTAAATCTGTGTGCCTGTAGATGTGTGTGTGTGTGTGTGTTGAAATTTACATAGATTTCTCTTTCTTCCGCTGGCACGTGCTGTTTTCATATTTAAAGTATCAGTTTTCTGAACTGGTATGGAGAGAAAGGAGAAATGGAAACTGCTTGCGGTGCTTACTCAAATATTGTCTTTAAATTTTTACCAAATATGTGATACCTTTACTGCTTTTTCCATCACTTTTGGGGATTGTGAAAAAGGTTTTAGGCCTTCTTTGTCCTTCATGGCTTGTCCTACATTAGATATAGTTAGTCTCCAGAGACAGGCACAGAATAATCTGTATAGTGGGAGAAGGAAAGCAATAATTCTTCAGCAACACACAGAAATTGCTGGTGCAAAGGGTCACTCATTATACCAAAGAGATCAATCATGCTGTGTTAAAAAAAATCACACATGCAAAACAGTGTCTTCTGTATTCCTGGTTTTCTGAGTTTTTTGCAGATTAACTGATTTATTTCTGCTATATGCAATATATATTTTTGATTTCTTTTGTTAGCAATAGATGATAGACTTTCTCACTCCTTCCTATTAGGATGTCAAAACCCAGAAGAGGAAATAGGAAGAAACCGATATCTAAGAATATGGAAGGATAGGAAATGCAGAGATTCTTTATTCTTTGCATTTCATTTTTTTGATAACCTAGAGAGAGGTGAAGATTGTCAGGAAAAGCTTAGTACATCCATTTTTAAAAAGTCCTGTAGAAATGAAGTTAACTCCCACAATGCTGTTATTAATCTGCTTTGCCATAAGATAGGTAATTAAAATGAGTTTTTTGTTTCATGGTCAGGCTGTTTATATTCGGACATACTGAAAGGAATATCAGCAAAACAATGCCAAAGACAATGGCGCTTCCATCTTCTTCTTAGTTCAGGGGCATAGTGATTGAACATCTCATAGTAGTGGTGTTGTTAGAATTAAACTTTTGTTATGCTATGGCTTCCTAGACTTATAAATCCATTGACTCCCCACCCCCCCAAACTGGGTCAATAGATGTAGAGATGGTTGGCAGAGGGACTCTGCACTTATATCTACTTTCTTTATCAAAAGGGCAGAACTTTGCACAACACTAAATAACCCCCCTTCTGCTATTAAATTGAAATTCTTAGGGCTTTCATGACTTCCTTTTTCAATTGAGTTTTGACCAGTGGTGGGATTCAAACTTTTTTACTACCGGTTCTGTAGGTGTGGCATGGCATGGCTTGGTGGGCGTGGCTTGGTTGCATGGCTTGGTGGGCATGGCAGGGGAAGGATGCTGCAAAATCCACATTTCCACCCCACTCCTGGGGAAGGATACTGTAAAATATCCATTTCCACCTCACTCCAGGGGAAGGATACTGTAAAATCCTCATTCCCTCCCCACCCCACTAACCTGCTTTCCAGCTCCATTCTCCTCTGCAGGGCAACAGAAGAAAACCCAGCCAATCAGCTGGAACTCCTGAGGCAGAGAATAGATGGGGGTGAGGTCAGCCAGAGGTGGTATTTGCCGGTTCTCCGAATACTCAAAATTTCTGCTACCGGTTTGCCAGAACCGGTCAGAACTGGCTGAATACTACCTCTGGTTCCGTCTCTCTTCTGGGTTGGATCTGTGTAGTTCAGGTAATGTAATCTGATTCCCTCTTTCTCCACAATGGAGGAATACACCCTACAGGGTCTTATCTTCTTATCTCCTTACCCATTCTTTCTGCTGATTTAGCCTATGGCATCTATAGAGGTCATGCAATCACTGATGTATAATATTAATATGGAGATTATGGCAATTTAATCATGGATTTTGGACTGACTGTTTAATGGTGTTGAGAGCAGTATATCAGATTTTGCAACTGAGGCATTCGTCATGCAAACTCATCTAGCTTTTTCAACATTTATATCTTTGTTAATCTGTGGTTAAAAACAAGGACATTTAAAATAATCATCCACAAAAACAGTGAATACAGTTTATAGAGTCTGACTGTGACTCAGTGTAGAGGTATATAAGAACTTGATGACTCTTGTTTTCTGGCTACAGGTATTCAATCTATAAAACAGATTTAACATTCACAGAGGTTCTCTGCCATCTGTAATAAAGACTTCAGCTTTCAGTTATAAATGCAAAATAATCAACAATGAACAAAACACCTCCCTCCCAATTACGAAGAAATTAGAATGACGTAGGAATCTTATCTGAAGGGGGAAAAAAGAAAGAAAAGAAATTGCAACCTTCTTGATTAAGTTCTCCATTCCCTTACTTTCTCTTTCCTAATTTATCAAGTTTATTCCTGCCTTGTTTGCTTTCTAGAACAAAGCAGGTTTATGAACAAGAAGTGCTCTTACTCTGAAAAACACCCAATATGCTGAACATAAAATATCCAATAGATATAATAAATGTGTCTATGGAGAATTTGCTTCCAGCATATATACAGGGCCTGCAGAATGAATTAAAGTCCTTTCATGTGTCCTGTTTTTCAAGTTTCATCTCTGTAGCTTTTGCAAGGTCTTGAAAATGATGGTTCAGAGTAGATTCTGGCACACTTCTGATGTAACATGGATGAACTTTTGAGATTCCTCAAGCCATAAATTAGTGTTTGTGTTGAACAGCAACTCCCAAATGTTTTCAGCAGGGAGGCACATTTTGAGGCTGTGTGACCTACTTCTGGTTGTTGCTATAGTTATTACATGTCTTTGCCTGAATGGGTTATTCAATGATTGAATTACTGAAACTGCCACCTGAAAAGTCATTTGAAATGTACAATCTGTTCGAAACTGGAATCTGAGGTTACATATTTTTTTAAACATATAAATGGAATAGCAATAGCACTTAGACTTATATACTGCTTCACAGTGCTTTGTAACTGTCTCTAAGCGGTTTACAGAGTCAACATATTGCCCCCGACAACCTGGGTCCTCATTTTACCTACCTTGGAAAGATGAAAGGCTGAGTCAACCTTGAGCCAGTGAGAATCAAACTGCTGAACTGCAGGCAGCCAGCAGTCAGCAGAAGTAGCCTGCAATACTGCATTCTAACCACTATGCCACCATGGCTCATAATGACATGCCCTTGCACCGTGGTTCATTTGATTCTCAATTTTCCATGAAATTATGTAACAAAATAGAGTTAGACCTCATTTAACTTAATGTGGATGAGCGTATATGTGTGAAAGTGTATGTACACAGATGTATATTCTAAAATTGACAGGGAATAGCATTGTATTATTCAATTCTGAATGTATATCGGTAATCCTTGATTTACAGCAGTTCATATAGTGACTGTTCAAAGTTACAATGGCACTGAAAAAAGTGACTTATGACCGTTTTTTATTCTTACGGACATCACAGTATCCCCATGATCACATGTTCAAAATTCAGATGATTGGCACCTGACTCATATTTATAATGGTTGCAGTGTCCTGAAATCACGTGATCACCCTGACAAGCGAAGTCAATGGGGAAGCCAGATTCATTTAACCATGTTACTAACATAACCACTGCAGTGATTTATTTAAGTTGTGGCAAGAAAGGTCATAAAATGGGGCAAAATTCACTTAACAACTGTCTTGCTTAGCAATGGAAATTTGGGGGTCAATTGTGGTCATAAGTTGAGCATTTACTTGTAATGTTAAAATTCCTACATAGCAGAGGAGGAAATAATGTAATGTATAAATTTTTGAATATCCTATATATTGGTAAAGATTTCTTCGATTGCTGTTCACATAGTTTTGCACATACACAACCTTACATATGTTCCATCAAATGTCCATATTAATTTGCAGAACTCATCAGAATTAGGGTAAAGCATTAAGGTTACAAGTCCTAAGATCAGAAGTCAGGACAGGTCCATGGAACTGAGTTTGGGATGAGAACTGGTGGGGATCCAAAAGTACCCAGTACACCACAAGGATGCTGCAACACTGGTCCATAGCAAATTCAGCTCTAGAAGTCACAAAGCAGTGATATCAGAACCAATCACAATTAGCCTAATTAAGTTTTAGAATTTAAAGGAACGGTGTCTTTTGCCTTGAAGGCTGACAGTAATGGATCTGGATGGCTATACATAAGTTTTAAGATGCCTCTTTCTCTGCTTCTAGTAGGGAAGCGTCTATGTGGTTGGTGATGTTGCATACTCACTATAGATATGGTTTGCTTTTACTATTACTATTTTGCTACCTTGGTTTGCTTTTCTTATCAGATCCAGAGCTAAAGGATCATTTACAAGCACATTTTCCATGGAATGAACATCATGTGACATGTTTGTTGAATAAAGACACAGTTAGACATCTTCAGTGGCTCCTTGTCTATCACAGTTGTCTCCATTCTTTCAGAAAGTGATGCTTTGCAGCAGGCAATTCCTGTGTTATTTGTCAATCTGAATGATGTAGCTTGCTCAGGCTTTTCTCTCAGAAAGGAGTTGTGAAATAGAAATAAAAGAGAAGAAGCTGAGTGTCCTCCCATTATATTTTAAGGGGGGAAAATCATACGTTCCTGCTACTTCAGAAAATGCAGTTTCAAGTAATTAAGCAAAATACAGAGCAAAAGAACAAGCCCCCCTCTACAAAATATGCTTTTCATGAACCCCAAAATGGTGATGTTAAATCAAATATCACTGTTCTTACAATGCAACTATGCTATGATACTGAAATGGTGTTGCATTTTGGATATAAATAAAAAAAATAAGAATTGAAAACTGAATAACTGGTATCAGAGGATGATTAATGCAAATTAAACCAGACACTATATCTACAGGGTTATTGTTTTGTGTCCTTCAATTAGATTTTCATTCATTCAAAGCCTGCTCAAACAATATTATTTTGTGCCTTCCCACACAAAGAAATAAGAAGCCTTAAGGCAAAGAAACAGAGACGTTAATAATCTCCTGAGCTTTTTTTCACTCCTGGTAAGTAAAAATGTCTTTGATGTACACAAATCTAATTTCAAAAGCAGAGGGGGAAAAGCTTTCATTTTTACAATAGATGCATGTAGGAAGCAATAGGAAAAATAATAGATTTTTAAAAAATTGAATAGAAAGAAATGATGTCATTTAATTTTATGGTAGGAAAGGAATTATTTTTGCTAAAGATTCATCCCTTGATGCGCCCCTAGATTAAAGCTTGAGTAGAATTTCTTTTTCGCAAAGTTAACACCCTGTGGGATGCTGTTTTGTATTGGAATAGAACAATTATTGCTGGAACTCCAAAGTTTGTTCTAGAAATTAGATTATTCCATACCCTCTTGTAACTCTTAATTACAAGGAAGAAGGGACTTTAGGTCTAGTAGTGGGACAAAAGGTGATTCTGGAGAAGCCTCTTTTTGAGCAACTTTCCCTTCCCTCCAAATGTGTGATGTCCATGTTGGTTCAGAAATCAAGTCCAACACATCTGTAGGGCATCATTTTTTTAAAAAAAATATATTTTTATTTAATATTTTAGAGAACAGACAAACAGGAAAGGAAAAAGAGAAAACGGTTAAAAGACTAGGATATCCATGAATAAACAAGAGATTTGTAAATGTAATGAAATCATAATTTTCCAATATATAATAAATAAATAAATTGCAATTAACTGAATATATTACTTCCTTTTAAAAGCTTGTAAGTTGCTATTAAGCGGTAATGGCATAAATATCAGGAACCATGGTCAGCACAGCATGGATCATAAAATGAAATTATGAACTACTATCAAATTTTTTTCATTCTGCTAAAGGTCTGTTTTAATTTACGAAGTCCTTTAAAGTTGAAAGATAGACTTTATATAAAGTAGAGAAAACCCAATTTTGGGATGTGGCACAAATGCATGTATTAAATTGTAGTCTAGTAAAGGTTTCCAATTTGAATTAAGCTCCAGATGAGATGCTGAAGCATACTTCCCCAAGAACACAGTGTGTTAATTACTGTCTTATCCTACATACTATCACAGTCATTTTCTCACTATACAAAAGGAGGAAGAAGTGCACAGAACATTAAAAGCAACTGAAGCAGGTCTGGATTGTTACAGCATTTAATTTACTATTTCATTAGATGTCTAGGTTTGTAGTCATCCATCAGCCCATGGGCTGCCTATTGGTATTATTCCTAATGAAATTATTCTTCATTTGTGATAGCATCTCTCTTTTCTTCATAACACTTGAATACAATTAGTAAGATTTATTTAATGCATTTTTTTTCTATTTTGGAACTCAGTATTACCTATTTATTCATTACAGTTCTAGGCCATTGCACTCTTACAAGACTTTAGGCTGTTTACCACACACATTAAAATAAAAACAATAAAAGCATATCTGCCATATTTTTTAAAAAAAACACCAACCCACAAAAAACTTGAGATCACTTTGGTAACAGCCATCTTAGAACCAAAACATCCTGAGAAACTGCATGTGGTTATCTCTGAAGAAAGGATATCATATATATATCTCCAAGAAGAAACTATTTTGAAGTGGTAAAGACATATCTAAAAGTCTAAAGACACATCTAAAAGACTCTTGGCCTGTTGAAACTCACAAAGGGAAGTGACCTCTCAGTGTCTCCATTTATTTGAGATTCTCCTTGAAATAGATCTTCCTGAAGGCACCTGGATAGCAAAAAGAGGGCTTTATAGCTAAAAAGCAGCACTCTGAACTGTATTTGGGAACCAACTAGTAACTGATGCAGAACTCGCATCTGCTCTTATGTGAACAGAGGGACATTCACCTCTGGAAGGGAACTTTTGTTCTTACAGTGCTGCAGCTTCTGAGTTGCCACTGTGTCAATTTATTGAGAGATAAAAAGTATGCTTCTCTTGTCTATTATAACCAGTGCTGAATCATTTTGAACTTTGGTAGGCTTAACAAATCCAATCCATCCGTCTGTCCATCTGTCTGTCCATCTATCCATCCAGTGAATTGAGGTTCAGGATAAGACAGTAGATCAGGGTCATGATGAAGATACAGCCTCATCTGGATGCTTGTCTACTTTTCTGTTGTTCTGCTCGTTCATCAATGGAGTCAAAATTCCTTGTTTCAGTACAACGTCCTCAAGTGTTCTTTGTGATAAGGTACACTGGAATCTATAGATTTATGCAAATGTTTCTCACCCTGGTATTCATTCATGTGGGACAGCATCTACCAGCTGAAACAATTATCTTATTTTGTCGAGTATGCTCTTTAGTTCTGAAGACCTTCAGGCAAGAGATGCAGCACAGAAGAAGATGGAAGTATGGGAATCATGGCTCAGCTACCTGCACTGTTCCATTATCCTTTCCTGATCCTTTTCTTTGCTACTAAAGGAACAGAAAAGGCTATAAGCCACCAGGCTTGCTTTTCTGACTACTTAACTCCTTGTATAATGATATTATGCCAGACAGATAATCACATTGCTTCTGAAGCCAGCCAGAGCAGGGTGCAGAGTATGGGTGTGCCATCTCCTTTCCCCGAATAAATCATGATTTATGAGCTGGCACTATTACTAGAAAGTGTCAGGTGGTCACCTCAGGCTACTGATTGTGGGAATCCCGAGACAGCAAGAAATTATCATTTGTATTAATCATGTTGTTTATTGCCAGAGGCGTAAGTGAGATGTAAAGAATTTTTTGTTTTAGTGCCAAAACAAGTTGACAGCCTTGTTTTGCATCTTACCTTTTTCTTCATCTCTTTTTCTTCTTTGAGGACAAGTTGGTAACTGAATATTATAGTATCAAAGCTTTGCTTATTATGTGTCTCTATGCAATTACTTAATTTTAATCTTGGGTTTCAATTTGAACATGACTGTTAATGTTACATTATTTATCTCTCCTTGCTATGTTTACTAGTCAGGCATACAGCTAAAATTGTATTCCCCCCCCCAACCTCTTAATAGTTATAAATGTCATATAAATAAATCCTTTCCAGTAGAAGGATAAATGTACACTAAAATTAGCTAACCAACTCCTTAATAAAGCATTTTAAATTAAGCATTAAATAATACAGATAAATCAGTGGAAAGTATGTAGAAGACATATTGCAAATAACATTTCCAAATAATATTCTTTTCTCAAAACAGCATCACAACAAGCACTTCATCCATTTCAGGCAGGTAACAATCTGAGAGTATTTTAAAGCAAGGCAGGGTCATCTTTTCGGACCTCAGGGACCACTAAATTCATAACTTTAAATCCAGTGGACCACTAATATGATTTTTTTTAAAAAGATAAATAGTATTTAGTGCAATATAAAAAATGCAAATAATTTTCTGTGGAGCACCAACATTTTCTCATGGACCACTGGTTGGTGACTGCTGCTTTAAAGTGTGACATAGACTTTCTGAGAGACAGTTTGATGCAGTATTTAAGGCATCAGGCTAGAAACCATTAGGACTTGAGTTCCATTCCCACCTTAGGCACAAAGCCTGCTAGATGACCTCAGGCCAGTAACCTTCTTTCACCCCTAGGAAGGAGCAATGGCAAATCATTTCTGAAAAAACCTTTCCAAAAAAAACCTGCAGCAACTTATCCAGGTACTCTCTGAGAATTGGACACTATTGAACTATTGAATGGGGGGAGGGGGCTAGAAGCAGACTATATAGTAGTCAGAAAGATACTTGGACATTTCATCATATCAACAGGGGCAGCTGGTGGAAGGGAGATGTTGTGGCCTAGCAGGATCCGGTTGAGCTGCTGATGGACTCGGGTAGCAAGGAACCATATGAGTCTGCCCTGGATGATGTGGAGGACCCTGTGCAGGGTTCAGACTCAGAGCAGGGACCAGAGAGGCTGGTTGGCCACCAGGAGACGCCTGAGGCATGGAGCAGTGGGGAGGATCAAAGGCAGTTTGTCCCTGATGATAGATTGAGAAGGGCTGAGAAATGGAAGCAGCAACTCCGTAGGCAGACTCACAGAAGATGATTAAGCACAGGTGGTTGTGGATTGGCCCCTCCCAGGAGAGATTATAGGTGAGGCGTTGGGAGGGGACATTTGCAGGAAACAACCATTCAAATTAGTAGTTAAGGAAATCTATCTGTGTATTCTAGCCATGTCTGTTTGGACTATCTGCATTGCTTCATTTGAATTATCTGGGTTGCTCTATTGAACATGAGTTGTCTGGGCCCTCAGCCAAAGGATTCGTTATCTCAGTAATTAAACAGTGGCAAACAGCCAAGCCTGTGTTCTGGTTTATTCACAGGCGAAAGGGGTGGGTGGGTCAGAACAGGTTTGTAAGAAACCTAATCCAGACTATCTCTTATATTTTTTCTCTTCAAACGGCTTACATTAACATTTGAAGATCTGAGCTAGAAAGGAGGAATGTAAATCATTATTAATATGGATTTTGGTTGGAAAATAAAATTGAAGATATGTGGTGAAATCACAAGCAAAAGAAGAGGGGGGAGTTAAAAGATGTTCCGGCATGGAGTAACTCCATAGGAGGAAACGGCAGACCAGTGAAGCCTTTATTGGCTGGTTCCCAAGAGAATGCAGCCAGTCTGGGTGAGATTCTTGTAAATAGGTGATCGTCAATAAAGAAGCTGCTTGGCCTATTCACAGAGTTGTTCTGGTTCTTTGAACCTGAAAAATTATGACAGCTTTGGTTTCATTTGGTAAGATGCAGGGGGCCATGAAAATGTCAATTAACAACTTTTCAAAAAAAAAACATTTTAATGAAAAATCCTGCTTTGTTGAGAATTGAATTCATTGTACTATTTTCTTGGCATATGCATGATTTGTTTTAGCCAGTACCTTGATAAGATGTCATAAGTCTTTTAATTAGAGTATCAGGAAACTTAGTCATGCAAATCTATACTCATCTGTATCCCTTATGACTTACTTTTGAGTAGATCTGAATAGATGAATGCTTGAAAATTCATCACTAACCTTTATGTTATTAATTCCAAATTGTCACAGAATGGTAATCAGGATTTTCTCCATAACTCATCTGTAGTCGCTATGACTCCTGGCAACAAATTTATATGCAAATGATGATCTCCATTTAGTTGCACCAAGCTGCGATCTTGTGTTTGTTAGCTTCTATGCTGAAGCTGCTTGCACTTTTGATTTATTTTTGATGTGTCATTTACAACAGCAAGGTGGAAGCATCTGAACAAAGGGTTAAAAGACAAGATTCAGTTTGCATTGCTTTCAGGTCAATTGAGCTGATATTGCATTGTGTTGCATCCTTTTTTAAAGTACACTCAGTACAACAGAAAGCTAGATCAAAAGCCTTGGATCTTCAATGGAGGTTTCTAATATTTATAAGAAAAATAAATCTATTGGACACAGTGGACACCATGAATGTTTGTATTCTGTCTTAAAATGTGTTATCTCATCTGTTTTCCTCAGAAGAATCTCTATTAATTAACCTATTGAGGGAGGTTCTGCCCTTTTTCTCTCTCTCACGCCATTTCCTTATTTTGGTTTTGCATCCTTTGAAAAATAGTATAGAATCTTGCTGATTCATGTACATGGTTTCAGAAACAGAAATTCTTAGAGACTAATTCTTTGACAAGTCACAAAGGTGCACTAGAAGATGAAATTGGTAATTCCATGCAAACTCTAAATGCTATCTTAAACAAATGAAATTAAGTATGAGTTATCCTACACCAGGGTCATTCAGTCGGTTTGGACCGGTTCACCCAAATCGGTAGCGGAAATCATGGGTGGGGGTCCCCATGCCCGCCCCTGCCCCCCCACCCTGGCTCTATGCCATCCTATTGAAGTCAGGTGCATGCATGGAAAGCACGTGTGCAAACAAAGCACACGTGTGGAAGCGGGTGGACACACATGCGGTCAACCGGTAGTAACAAAATGTGAAAGCCATTGCTGACCAGGGCTGTCAAACTCCTGGCCCATGGGCCAGATGTGTCATGTGCTGGCCATGCCCATGTCCAGTTTAGTGAAGGGGAAAAAGTCCCAATACATCACATGATGCGCCATGACATGAGTTTGACACCCCTGCCCTACAAACAACACTATACAGTGCTGTACCCAAGGGGGAAAGCCTTAGTGGCTCCAACTCTTCCTTCTGATGGCTATATTTAGGAAGATTGTTGGAACTTTGCTAAAATTGCCCTTGTATGGTCATCTCTTCTGCAACTTCAGCTTTGTATTAAGAATGCAATTCTGAACTTCTGCCTAACTCTTACTGAGTAAGGCAGGACTCTAGTTTGAGATCAGTCCTGAATCTCAGACAACTGGAAGAATTCAGGACAAATTCTCACTTCTCAGAAGTGAGGTGATTAATAGAGTGGCGTGGTGACTTAGTGATGAAAATCCTTGCCTCCCATTCAGAAGTCCAAAGACTGAGAGTCTTAGGTAGTGGCAGATATTTCTCTAGAACACATATATTTGCCTTCATTCTGTTATTTGTTATTTTAGCTTATTTCTTTAATCAGTAAGATTTGATTTCAGTAAATTGTATTTTTTTTCTTCTAAGTTACCCCCTATGTCACTCATATCTCATAATAAGAAAATTATTTTATTTATTACATTTCTATGCCTTTGATGATGATGGCAATGACAGTAATAATAATGTGTTGTAGGTCTTTACCAAGACACGATATCAATCATAAAGCTATGACAATTACATTTTATCTAATAACATTAGTGGAATAAACAGCCTCTACAATAAGCCAGTTAAAAAAAAAGTCTTTAAAACCTTTTTAAAAGCCATCAAAGTTTCAGAGAGATGAAAGAAAAGATGGAGCTCAGAGGAATGGAAATAGGGAACAGGATTATGGAGAAAAATCAGAGCAGGGGATTTATTAGGTAGTTTTTTGAGCCAGCGATCTATCCACTTAATTGCTGTGCCACTTAATTAGCTTGCTAATCAAAAAGTCATGGGGTATTTTATTAAATACTTTTCTGAAATCAAGATACATTATCTACAGTATTCCCACAGTGGGTGTTTCTGTCACCAAGCTGAGTGCTTTGGAAAGTATCTAGATATGTCTTTGTGAGAGAAAAATGTCAAACTTTCCACTGCGTAGAAGTGTTCCATCTCTTACTGGAGTCTTAGAGGAAGCCTCTAACTCTCTACAGAGGCCTGTTGTAGTGGTATCCTCCATCATTTCAACTTCCTGTAATCTTGAAGTGGGTTATTTTTTGAATATTGACTCTGCCTTTTGAGTGGATCAGAATAACAGATTAGCAGAGTTGGAAGGGACCTCAAATGTCTTCTAGTCTAATGAAGAGGTGGGTTGCTCCCGGTTCGGCCCGGATCAGGCGAACTGGTAGTAGTGGTGGCGAGAAGCTCCGCCCACCCACCTGAATGCTTTTGTACATATGCAGAAGTGTTGCGCGCACACGAGACCAGGCCCGAACCGATAGTAAAAAAAATGGCAACCCACCACTGGTCTAACCCCCTATACCATTTCTTTAAAACCTCCAGTGTGGGAGCACCCTCATCTTCTGGAGGCAGTAGAAAAAGTTCATTCCATCTTTAATGTAAAAAAAAGCAGCAAACTTTATGTTTAATGTAACATCAAATTTTAATCCAAAAAGGAGATCTCATGTTGAAGGAACTGGTGTGGAATACGATCTTCACTTCCAAACATTTAAGAACAGCTTGTGCATTTTTTGCTTTGCCTAACTGATTATATAAAGGTTCTTCTTCTTTATTTGCATTGCAATAACTATTGCAGATACCAAATTGGATCCAGATGAAATTATGCAATTGCCTTCTAAAATAATTCATTCTATTCCTGCAGATGTTGCCATTCATTTAAATCAAATTAGAATCTGAATGCTTGCCTTGAAGCATGGCGATCTGCAGCTACAAGGGTGAACGCGGGGTCTCAAGGCAAGGCAAGCATATACTTAAGTTCTGTTTTTGCTGCAAATTATATGCTATAGAAAATCAGTCCAAATTGTTCAAACTCTTGGTTGATTACAATATTGTAGTCTTTATGATGCTAAGCACTTTATAATTACCGTGTTTTATAATGGATTTTTTTTTCAGGCAACAACACTTCATGGGATAAACAAGCTTTCAATTATAGTTCCCCGCTCACATATTGAAGGTTGTTTTGTTTTCTGTTTCACCAAGTACAAAAAAAAGCCCAACAACACCAAAAATCCACCCAGTTTTGGGTATACTTAGTTGATGGATGGGACTGACCAAGTGGTGGGTTTCAAATTTTTTTAGAACCTCTTCTGTAGGTGTGGCCTGCTTTGTGGGAGAGGCTTGCCAGCCATGTGATCGGGTGGGCATGGCCAATTTGTAAAATGTGGTGAAACTCACTTAACAATGCTTTTGCTTAACAACCAAAATATTGGCTCAGAAACTCTGGCATTTGAAGCACGCAAGTCTTAAAGCTGTCAAGTTACAAGACCCTTACACCCCTAAACCTTTAGAAAAAAACCCCCAAGGGTGTTCAAACTTGACAGCTTTAAGACTTGTGGACTTCAACTCCCAGAATTCCTCCTCCAGTCATGTTGGCTCAGGAACTCTGGCATTGAAGCACGCAAGTCTTAAAGCACGCAAATCTTAAAGTTACAAGACCCTTGCACCCCTAACTCTTTAGAAAAAAAACCTCAGGAGTGTTCAAACTTGACAGCTTTAAGACTTGTGGACTTCAACTCCCAGAATTCCTCCTCTCGCTCTTCATCTTGATGATGTGCGAACGGGTGGAGGGGGGGAAAGCTGGAACAGGTTCTAAACGGCACTGTAGATTTGTGGAACCTCTTCTATAGGAGAGGTTAGAACTGGCAGGAACCCACCCCTGGACTGACCAAATTTACAGTGCCTTAAGATCTAGGAAATGGATGGCATAGTTACATTTATGAATAGTAGTTAAAGCTGGAGGAGTTTGAACACTTCCAATTTGCTTAAAGAGAGTTTCTGCTAAATGTACAATGTTGATTTAATTACAGAAGTTTTCATTCTCTAATTTTGGGAATTAGCTTGGCTTCTGCTATGAAAGGTTGTAACACAGTTCAATAAAGTCAGGATTAAACAATTTAAATATGTGAATAATGATTAGCTGATTTCAAGCACCGTAGTGTATTTTGAGTGAACAATGAACTTATGAATCTGCACATCATCATATTTTAGCACATGATCCTATAACAGCATTACATTGGAATAGGAAAACAAGGGGATGAGTAATGTCTCAATAGAGATATAGCTTTCTTTAGTTTTCAGCAGAAATATTATAAAGCAGTTCCCATAAATGATTCTATCATACTTAGTAGGAAACATGTAATATATCTCTGTAATATAATTGGTTTATGCCACATACAGCTGTCCATATCATAAATGTATAGAGTAGAAAAACACAACAGTGCTTCTGTACAGCTTCTGAGGTTTACATGCAGGTAGGACACTCTTAGACAGCTACTTGAGCTGAAAACTTACTCTTTTCCAAGCATGATTCTCACATCATTCTCTTGAACAAGATTTATTGAGATGAAAGACATAATGGCATTTGAATTCCCACAGGTGTGTTATTTTTAATTTAGAACTAATATAACTCAATATGCATGGGGCAGAGACTTTCTCAGTCGTTTCCTCTCAACCTTCTGGTGCACTAGAGAAAGGAGATAATAGGGAAATTTGCAGCTAGTAGTTTACATAATAGTTGCATGATTTTTTTTATCATCCAGCACAACATCTATATGCTTGCTGCTGATTTTTTTAAAAAGTTCCACTTAGAAGTAAATCAAATGATTTTAACCTGTTAGTGGCCAGGAACTCACTTTACTCTGGAAATGCACCTAGTGGAAGGCAGATATATGGATATTATGATTTGTTCTTTCCTTTGATTTCCATAGTAGCTTATTAGCTAACATGCTTTATCTTTTCATTTCTGGCTCCACCGCAAATTAGACGGGTTCCAAATGATCAGAACTTGAATTATGAGATAAAAGATGGGAACTTAATCTCCCCCCAACTTTGGCCTTAATTCATTTCAATTTGAACCTTTTGTATTAGCTGTTCTCAACTAGTTGTCTTCCTGATATCTCAAGATTTGAGTAGATATCTCAAATGAACATGCTGAGCATGTCCTACAAATTTGTAGCTGGATACGTCTCAAGTTTCACAGCAATTAAAATAATATTCACCACAGCATTATTTAACTTGGAGGCCCAACCTGTTTTCAACTGAATGAGCTCTAGATTTCAAGGAGCTGGAGATAACGAATCAAAATAAGGTTGACAGAAAATTTCAAATAAATATAACTAAAGCCCATGCTATTTATTCTGAACATTTGTCCTGCTTTATCATTCAAAGGTATCCCCCAAACAATCAGATCTTTTCCACAGTAGTGATGGCAGCAAAGAAACTATTATTCTTTTTCACCACCATAATCTCTTTGGAGTTGAACAATAGAGCTTTTTGAGGTAATCTGAAATATATGATGTTCTGGGCCATGAGAGAAAAATATCAATGATTAATTGGCTGGTAAGGACTTATAATGCCCTGGAAAACTTGGGAGTACTTCTGAAATCATATATCATAACTGTGATTTTTTTTTCCTTGAGGTTTTTTTTAAAAAAATAACAGAAAATGTGATGGAATGTTATACTGAAACGGGAAGAAGTTAAATCATTCTTCATCTCTGAAAGTCAGTGTGACAAAAATAAACCCATCCACAATCGCTTTCATCTTCAGCACTGTTTTTCAACTAAATTACAGAAGAGACAATACACACTCGTGAAATATTTTATTGCTTGTTAATAGCCTTCTGCATTGGCTTATTGCAATTGCCACTAGGAAAAGATGTATCACTACATCCTAGGACAGTGATGGTGAACCTTTTCGGCACCAAGTGCCCAAACTGGAACATGCACGCCGGAGCCCTGGAAACCTGAAGATCAGGTGGTCTTTGGGTTTCCAGGGCTCTGGCACACGCAAAGATCAGCTGGCTGGTGTACATGCGCTTGCCGGAAACCAGAACAGGAGCTGGTGACGGCATGCGTGTCCACAGAGAGGGCTCTTTGTGCCATCTCTGGCACGTGTGCCATAGGTTTGCCATCACGGTCCTAAGACAATCTGCTATTTCCACTATTATTTCCCCTATCCTAAATTAAAGTCCATGGCTTGAATTAGGGGAGAAGATAAGTTGCAACATTGAACTGCGAACAGAGGTGGTATTCAGCAGGTTCTGACCAGTTCTGGAGAACCGGTACTAGAAATTTTGAGTAGTTTGGAAAACCGGTAAATACCACCCCTGACTGGCCTTGTCGCCATCTATTCTCTGCCTCCTGAGTCCCAGCGGATCGAGAGGAAATGGGGATTTTGCAGTAACCTTCCCCTGGAGTGGGGTGGGAATGGAGATTTTACAGTACCCTTCCCCTGCCATGCCCATCAAGCCACAGCCACCAAGCCACGCCCGCAGAACCGGTAGTAAATGTTTTTGAATTCCACCACTGATTGCAAGCATGGTCAGAATAGGTTTTGAGGTCTGGTCCCTGAAGAGGGGGTGGGTTTACATCATTATTTCAAGGAGTGCTGAAATGGAAAAAATTGTATTGCATTTGCCTTTTTACTTACGGGTTAAAGATGACAATCTTAAAACAAATGAATTGGCAACTCTAATTTAACTCCTCAAACAAGGTTGAATAAGGCAATATTATTTAAGCCACATAAAGATAGACTGGGAATGCTTAGCCTTGACAACATGGAAAAAAAATTGAGCATATTCATGGATATATCACATCCTCTGATAAGCACATGGGGCTAGAAGCATACTCCACAATTCTTGGCCCGCAGCTACAGTCTCTGCATCCTTCAATTTAAGGTTGACGTTTTTCAGATCTTCCTGAAATGTTTTCTTTGGCCTCCCTTTTTCTCTCTGACCATTTAATGGTTTCCAATTGATTACAGACTTTACTGGATGTTGCTCACTCATGAGGAACCCGTGTCCAGCAAAGAACATTCTTTATTCTGTCACCATCTCAGAGAGTCTTTGGGATTTACTCTTTGTAGAATTTCCTTGTCTGTGACATGTTCCCGATATGAGATACAAAGAATCCTTCTGAGACAACATTGTTGGAAGACGTTGATCTTATTAATAATTCTTGTTATAGTGTTCCAGGTCTCACTGCTGTAGATGGCAGTTGGTATGACAATAGCATTAAATAATCTGATCTTGATTACTGTATTTATTTAAGTACTTGCAAGGCAATGTGATGTGCATGCACAAAGAAGATGGCGGCGAAGGCAGCAACTGGAGAGATGGGGGTCCATTCCTCCTAATGTCTCTGATCAGGTTAAAAGGACCTTGGTGGTGCCTATTTATCCACTTGCATTTTCAAGCTTTCTGACTGTTAGGCTGGCAGGAGCTGGGGCAAGTCATGGGAGTTCATGCAGCACTCAGCTCTTGAACCTGGATTGTCAGCTTTCCAGCTGAAAATTCAGTATCTTTAACCACTGAGCTATTGTACCCCCTTCAGAGAGGGAAAGACATTGAACAATGGGTTTTAAGTGAAAATGATGTTAATTGATACTAAGAAAAAGTCTTAATGATTTAACTGGTGGCCACCTATGCCTTGTATATGTTCATACTCAGTGGTTGGATACTATAATGGATAATAGGTGGAAATTATTTAATTTGGATCTCTTCATGGAACAGAATGTGGACCACAATGACTTAACCGGTCCTTTCAACTCTGTGTTTCGACAGTGTTATTTTTATTCTTTTTGGCACAGGGCAGTAATAGCAATTTGAAAACAAAGCACATTTCAAACAAGAAAGACCCTTGAGCACTTATGCTGATTTTGGAAGTAATTTTGAGAAAAGAAAAAAATTGATTGGAGCCCTTGTCATCTCCAGAAACCCACACTTCTGATCTCTTAAAATAATCATGCCTTTTTTAGTTTGAAAAATGCATATTTCACCTGATAAAGCAGAACTTTATTGCAGACACAGGAACCACAATTAAATTCTAATTATATTTCTTTGTAAGCTTTCAAACTATTTTTTTTGTCAGCTAGGAAGATAAGAGAAACACGTAAAAGAAAAAGACATATGTACAAATAAAATGTGATCCCTTTAAAAATTATAATTACTATGACATATACCTACAGGCTAATTTTATTGTTTTTGTTGGATTTCAGTGTGTAACTTTATTCAAGCAAAGAAATGTTTATTAATAAGTTTAACGTCTTTTCCTCTCATTAGGAGAAATAAATCGAGATTGCACATCCTGCAAAATGATATGGGCTTCTCCCTTTCCCACTCAAAAGTATTTTTTCTCCCAGCTGTTATAAATTAAGACTTCTAACAACTCTAGACCAAGAGTACTATGAGAGTTTGCGTGGGTTATGTGTTTTGTTCAAATGTACCACAAAAATGCTTTTATTTGCTGTAAACGTCATTCTCATTGTGATGTCTCTAACCTAATCAGAATCAGACATTGTTCATTGTCAAACCCTATTAGGGATGCTAGCAAGATATGGATAGAGTAGATGACAAAAGTTCATTTTGACAGACAACACATGGGGTATTAAGTTAAATCATACATCTTTTCCACCAAATCGTCTTTTCATGGTTTGCAGGATCATAGCTGGATGACATCTGTCTGTCTGTCTGTCTGTCTGTCTGTCTGTCTGTCTGTCTGTCTGTCTGTCTATCATCTATCTATCTATCTATCTATCTATCTATCTATCTATCTATCTATCTATCTATCATCTACCTACCTACCTACCTACCTACCTACCTACCTACCTACCTACCTACCTACCTACCTATCCTGTTTCCCCCCAAATAAGACCTCCCTGGATAATAAGCCCAATCATGCTTTTCAGCACATGTGCTAATATAAGCCCTCCCCCCAAAATATTTAAACACCATTTCCTCTGGTTGGTTGCCGCACAAACAACAGGAGATGAGGCAAGGCCAGAGGAGGGGGGAAGGCAGGGGACACATGCCCAATCCACCCCACAAGCCCTTACCTAATGGCTGCTCCTGCCACCCTAGCCACCACACTCCTTCTGTCACGCTAATGGCCACCTTAAATAGAGGCCACCTTAAAAACAGGTCCAGCAATGTGCAACATAGCAGCAGCCATGACCACGCTCGCAGCCTCCTGTGCCACAAAAATAATAAGATGTCCCCGAAAATAAGGCCAAGCATTTATTTCTGTCTTATTTGGGGGGAAATGATCTATCTATCTATCTATCTATCTATCTATCTATCTATCTATCTATCATCTATCTATCTATCTATCATCTATCTCTACCTCCACTCACCCATCTATCCATCCACTTATCCACCCACCTATATATCTATCCACCTACCTATCTATAGCATTTTTTTCAGGATGGTAATCAGAGGTATAGCAATTAGTTCAAGGTGAGTATTGGTTTTATCAAGAACATTTGTTAAAGAAAACATATAGACAGTGAATTGATCTTGGATAAGATATTTGTTTCATTTTGTTATAATGTCTCGAGGTAGGACAAAAACAATTCAATTGTCTTGGGAATAGGTTAATTTGATAGCTATGTGTAGCGCAGACTCAGTGAACCATTTGTTAAACCGGTAGGATGCCACCCCTGGAGTGCAAGGTTCACTGTTTTTTTTAAATCACTGCATTTGCCATAGTTTAGGGTTTTATAACAATCTGGGTATTTATCTTGCTTCACATGTCAAATACCTAAATAGAAATGAAGTAGATAGATGCAGAAGTGGAGCCAGGTTAAAAACAACAACAAAAGTTAACAGGTGTGTCTATCTAGGAGAAAAATATATTAGAGTAGGTAGTAACTTGGCCTGCCACGCCCCTGAACCAGTTCTGTCGGTGGTGCCATAGGCGCCACTACCTTGTTTTTTGCTTCTGTGCCTACGCAGAAGCATTTTTTTTACTATTGCGCATAGCGTGCATCAAGCACACACACGTCCTGAAGTACACGTGCGCCTGAAGCACATCCCTGAGCAAACCAGCAGTAGCAGAAGCCAGAACCCACCCTTGAGTTAGAGGTATCCATTTTATCTTTTAGATACACCCTGATTAGGACAAAATGATTTGGATCTTGTGTTCCAAAATGGAACATAGAACACTCGCCATGATTTAAATTACGCTGCTCTTAATCATTATGGTTGACTTAATTCTTGCAGGTACTCTTGTGATGTGTTTTACATTTCTCCCTTCCCCCTACATTCCCCTTGTCCTGCCCACAGAAAGTGAAGTTATGCAGAAATTGACTGCTCTGTTTTAGCAATGGAAAAGTGGTGCAACGTCATTGGTTTTTGTCTACAAGGGTCACTACTGCTCCCCCACCCTTTGAATTCAGCAGGCATAAGAGGTTTAAAAGCACTGGAGAATGAGGGCAGACGGCTTCTGACATAGACACTCCATGAGCTGCCTAGGAAAGATCCCCTCATTTAGACAGAACGAAACATTTCAAAGCTTTTATTTACGATGGCATTTTTATTGAGCAGCCAGCATTTCAATCAGAATCTTAAAAATTCACGAGTTGAACATTTCTTCAACACAGTATAGTAAAGTTTACTGCTATTAGTCTTAGAGCTTATACAGAATTTGATTTATAGCTCTGGATAGTTTCCAAGATAGAGTTGGCATGTATGAAATGCGCAACAACCTTGTGTCTGATAGCATATCTGTTCTTTCACAAATCCCCCTTTGTCCTTTTCCAGTGAAAGGCAATCTGTCACAGCTACAGTTGTAGACTCCAAGCGGCCATTTGCCAGGGCTGCCTTTCCTCCCCAAGTCTTACTAAATACAGTAATTCAAATTAGCAGCACAAGCCATTATTTCCACTGGCTTTAGAGGGAAGGAAAATCTTAATAGGAAAGATGCCATTTTTGCTGAGTGATTTTGAAGTGGTTCATGTGAAATCTTTAAAGCAGCCTGTCTGATATGTTGGTCGATGGAAAGAAATGAACAGCTGAGAATATCATTTAAATCAGTATTTCTAACCTTAGAGACTCTAAGTTATTTTGGACTTCAACTCCCAGAATTCTCTAGCGAGCATGGGGGGGGGGGGAAGATTTGGGGAATTGAAGATTTAAGATATTTTAAGATGCTGAGATTGAGAAATTTTGATTGAAACCATTTCGATTCAACTCAACTCTCATCTCTCTGTGTTTGATATTTTCATTTATTCTTTGACTCCTTCTTGCCTTGTCTTTTCTTACCTCAGTAATCATACACTAGTCCCTTTTAGTGTCAACAGTGTGACTAGCAAACTCAAAAGAAGTAGACACTCTTGGGATCTTTGAATCCCCCAAAGTATAACTTTATTGGATACACCATCTCGGAACTGCAGAAGCAAAACCAGCTCTAATTTGCCCACACCAATGCTCACTTAGTTAAACAATAGATTCCCCCACCCCTTGGTGTTCACATTATCCAATTATAAAACTTTCTTTTATTCTTTTGTTATGGGAACAGTCCATGTCTCTGTCTAACACCTGCAGTAGTGACATGGGTGAGGTTCAGGCTCTCACAGTCCATAGATGAAATCTTAGTATTCCATTTCCCCCCTGCCTCCTCCCATTTGAATGTCAAGTTGAAGAGCAACAGAAGCTCAGAAGATGTAAAGCAATTCAATCTTGACATACAGATCAAGTCAACTAACAGAAAGATAGAATACGTCCTTTGTTTAAATATCAGAGGAAGCTCGCTAAAATGGGTACCTTCTGGATAGGTTGAACTGAAACTTCCATGATCACAGTTTTTTATGTCATAACTGGGTTAATGATTTCCTTCCTTGCTTCTGTTTGCTTTATTGAATTGTTTGGAATACACATCATTTTGCCAACAAAGGGCCATATAGTCAAAGCTGTGGTTTTCTCAGTGGCAATGTATGGTTCTGAGAGTTGGACCATAAGGAAGGCTGGGCACAGAAGAACTAATGCTTTCAAATGTTGGTGTTAGAGAAGACTCTTGGACTGCAAGATCAAATCAGACAGTCCTAAAAGAAATCAACCCTGACTGTTCTTTGGAAGGACAGATACTGAAACTGAAGCTGAAATAATTTGGCCACCAAACGAGAAGAGAGAACTCATTGGAAAAGGCCCTGATGTTGGGAAAGATTGAAGGCAAAAGGAGAAGGTGACAGCAGAAGATGAGATAGTTACATAGTGGCATCCATGCGATGAACATGAATTTGGGAAACTCCGGGAGACAGTGGAGGACAGAAGGACATGGAATACTAATGGGGTCACAAAGAGACAGAGACGGACATAACTTAGTGACTGAATAGCAACAACACATCATTTGGATAAAATAAACTAAGTTGAACTATATTGTTCTACATTTGGGGGGAAGACAAAGAAAAACATCAGAACCACTGAGACAGATAAAAGAAATGTATATGCTGCATCCACATTGCATACATTTGTTTTCTTTGTTAAAATATTTAGCTGCTACCTTAATGGGTAATATATAAAGACCTATGTGGGATTCCACATTGGAAGCACATTATGGAAATCAGGTCCCTTAGCTACATAATTACTGCTCAAATAACTTAATCATCACATTAGCAATTTCCATTTTCCCTTGTAAATATGTATTTTTTTCCCTCATGAATGTTACTGCCCTGATGAATTTGTGTTTCATTAAACTGAATAATGGAAATGACATATTCTAAGATAAGGGATGCATTAATATCTAGCCCTTTCTGAAATGACTAATTGGTTTGGATTATACTACTATTCTGTTTGCAACATTATCACAGCTAGGAATTTAAATGATGGATCTGTGCTGTTTTGACTATTTTTTTTCCAGGATGCTTATCTGCAATAAGGAGTTAAACCAAGTCAAGGTTTTAGCTTTAGTAAAATGATTTGCTTTTTCAATGGCAAAGTGGCACACTGTGCATTTCTCCATGATAATTCTGTACCACTAAGTAACTAAATTTATCCACAGTATCAAGTTCATTAACCAGTCTCTACTCCGCTAGATAATTACCTTCCAAAACTGGTGTGGTATTATTTCCTCGTTCAGTTTGATGTCAGACATAAATGCTTAATTCTTAAATGAACAATGTCTTATATACTGTTGCATTTATTCCAATACAAATGATGGCTGAGCTGCTTGATTATCTTTCTAGATAATGATGCAATGTTCTTAGTTTTATAGGTTACTTATAATGTACAGTTTGAGTGTTAAACTTGATTACAGTAGTTTGCTTTTAAAGCCAAATTATCAATTTGGGAATTTACATCTTACTCAGAATAAGTTAATTGGGTTGGCCTAAAATTCTTGCCAAAACAACAATGATGTGCAAGCAGGCAGGCAAGCAGGCAAACAAACAAACAAACAAAACAGGACAAGTATTGTGTTCCTGTGCTACAGTAGTTGTGGTCTCTTGATTGCAACACTTTAAAGGGACATGAGACACTTACAGGTGGGCAGTCACAAAACTTAAAAATTCTGTTTCTGACATGATAATTAAGCTTGGATGCATGAATTGGTATCCACCTGCTGCCTTTTCTTAAAAAGGCCAACAATAATAACGTTTTTAAATTATTTTCCATGTTGGAGTATATGATTTCAAGATGAGGTTTGTTTATATGGTCATAGTTATATTATTTTGCAAAACAAAGTTATCTGTCAGATTCCATTATTATATTAAATGAAGTGTTTGTAATTTGTTTTCATTGAAGTGTCATATATTTTGTGAATTGGGGCATTTCACACAATTGAAATGAACAAAATTTACTTCTGCAGAGTATAGTGAATGACCCCATGTATCACGTGATTGACAATAATTAGATATGGGTAGTACACAGATCTTTATAATAGAAGCCAAATTCAACTATCAGTGTGTCTCTGGCTGGGGAATCCTGGGAGTTAAAGTCTACAATCTTAATATTGCCAACTTTGGAGACCCCTATTGTAAGGTAGTATATTTATAGTCATGTACTTGTTGGTGCCATTCAGTATTTTTATCTATTTTATATTATAAAGTTATAAGGTTTTAGGAGGTTGTAATATTGCAAAGTCTGAGGACTTCTGACTTAGATGAAAAACATTATCCTATTTAAAATCATTTAGGACATATAGGCTAATTAAAACTGAGGTAAATAATTTTCCTGATGTCTCTTTTCATATTATAATTAGAGTTGTCGTTTGATTCACAAATAAATAAAATACAAATAAACATTTGTTCTTCAACAAACTACATTAGTTATTTTTTTAAAATGCGTATTAATGAAATTACAAGAGAGATACCTTCTGAGATTTTGGAAGCAATACATAAGACATAATTTCATAAACAAAAAATGCCATTATGGCAAAAAGCCAAGATGGTTATTAATCTTTTCTTCTCTCATTCTCATCTTCAACAACATAGTCTCAAGAATGAAAAATATCACCATATTTTAGCCTCCCTATTTAACATTTATTTAACTACCTAAGGAAATAAGGCTTTGACTGTTCAATCAATATCAATTACAGGAGCCTGGATTAAACAGGGTAGATAGAGAGCCAATGCAGCATTTTGTGGACTGAAAAAAAAAGCATTTTTTTAAATATATATGGGGAAAAGCAATAATTTCCCTGTTGCCCTATTAAATCTTTTCCACTGGATTCAGTGATCCTCTGGAGCAAAATAGCAATGGCTGAGACATTCAGTTTTTGCCCTATGAGTTGATTTATACTTCTCAGAAAATGTGAGGAGCAGAACTTAATTATCTCCTGTATAGGATTTCACACTTATCTATTTTACAATATTTTTCCCAAATCAAAAACTATTAAAAGCACATTTAATTAATGTATTTTGAAGGAATGCATGCAGTCATTTAAAAGTCATTGTACAGCCAACGTTTTGCCCTAATAGATTCATGGAAGATAATAGAATTATAAGTAAAAATGTGAGAAAATGACATAATCAAATCCCCCCCCCCCCCCCATCACCACGTAAACCACCCTCCTTTCCTGGAATTACATTCAGCATTAATTCCTTCAGTGAAAGTGCAGGACAAATCCAGTGCACTAATTGAAAACTGCCACAATAATTTCTTCATCCTGTCTTCAGATAACCTTAGCCTACAAATTTCCATGATAGCCAATGAACATGGCTAATATTTGGAAAGACAGGAATATCAAAACCTGGATAAGACTGAGCAATTACTTTGATGCAGTCTTAGCCCAAATATCTTTTCAATAGGTGTTTTCAATTAATGTTTTCAATAATTTGATCAATTCAAACTATTTCTATTTCTATTTCTATTTTCTTTTTTTTTTTTGGCAAAGAAGAATGAGAATACATGTAATTCCTCTCTCAATAGCAGGGAAGAGACAGCAAGCCGATGTTTTAATATTTCAACTATTATTACTTGTTTCATCATCTGTAAACAGCTCAGAGTAACCTTGTAGTGAGATGATCAGCATAAAAAATAAATAAGTAAAATAAATAATTTAATAAATAAGACCATGCTCAAAATGCTATTCTTGGCCATTCTTGAGCAGCTCTGTGGATGTTTAGATCTCACAGAAATCATCACAGGTGTATTTTCAGCATTCCTCCTCCTCCTCCTCCTCCTCCTCCTCCTCCTCCTCCTCCTCCTCCTCATTTTAGCCATTGTCAATCCATCTTGTTTTAGGTCTCTTTCATGGATGCTTTTTATTAAGTAGGATCCATTCTATGACTGCCTTAGTCCACCTGACATCCATTCTTCTTGCTATGTGACCAGCCCATTTCCATTTCACTTCTTTTACTCTCTTGATAGCATAGCATATTTTCACCTGTTCTCTAATCCCTGTGCACATCTTTCTATCTTGTCTTGTGATGCTGAGCATGTATCTTTCCATGGCTCTTGTGCCACTCATAGCTTTCATAGCTTTTGTATCAATTGTGAGGTTAGTGTCCAAGTTTCCCCAGCATATGTTAGAACAGGTAGCAAACACTGATCAAAAACTTTTATCTTCAGGCATAGAGGGAGGTTGTTCTTAAAAATTATGCCTAGCTTGCCAAATGCCTGCCAACCACATTTAACATGCCATTCCATTTCGTTTATTGTATCACCTTCCATTGATGGTGGCCAAGATATATGTAGTGGTCTATTATGTCTAGTTCTTGTCCAGATATATTATTAAACATAACCTGGCTCTTTTTCAGGTTTATTTTTAAGCCAAATAGTTCTGCTGCTTTGTGCAGCTCTTGCATGTGTCTTTGTAGCTCTTCTGGATCTTATGAGAAGAGAACAACATAACCTGCAAATCTTTTTTTTAAAGAATTTTTTTTATTTTAATTAAACAAAAACACACACAAAAAAAGAATCATCCTTCAATGCATCTTGTAGAAAGTGTGTCGATTGGTTACAAATAAGTTTCATGCATTTCTTCCATAGTCATTACTTGTAGTTCATAATAGATTATTGTTGTGGCCCACCAGGAGCCATTGGAGCTGCCATCAGACTCCGACAGCGAGGGTCCCTATGAGTCAGCTCTGGAGGATGTGGAGGACCCTGGACAGGGTTCCGACTCCGAGCAGGGATCAGAGAGTCAGGAGGCGCCTGAGGCATGGAGCAGTGGTGAAAGCCAAAGGGAGTGTGCTCCTGATGTCATGCCTTGGAGCAGTGGGGAGGAGACAAGGGAGTGGTTTCTGGATGCCAGGCAACGGAGAGCTGATAGACAGAGAGAACAGCTACGCATTTACAAGAGATAATTGGATGCAGGTGCTCGTAATCAGGCTCCTCTCAAGGCTATTTAAGGAAGGGACTTTCCGACAGTTGTTTTGCAGGAATCAACTGATCATTAGAGTTGGAGACGCTCTCAGATCTGTGTCGTACCTTGGCAGGCTGGATTGCTGCCAAGGTGGAATCTGGACCTCAGCAGGCTGGATAGCTGCCCAAAGTGTTATCTGGATCTTGGCAGACTGGATTGCTGCCAAAGTGTTCGCTGTACTTGGATTGCTGCCAATTTGCTATCAGGACCTCACAGGCTGGAGTGCTGCCAAGGTTGAAACTGTGTGTAATAAAACATCTTGCAGAGACTTTGTTTCGGAGTGACTTGATATACGAGGGGGGGGGGGCAGAACAGATTATACACTTTAAATCAAATATCTTTATATATCTAACCAACAATATATCACAATTCTCATTTGACTACAGTTATTTGAACGTGCTTCTGCCTGAACTTATTCATACTTAAAAACACAACCACATAATGGCACTTGTTAGCTATTTCAAAAATCCTCCAATAACATTACACTTTTATGACATATTCTGAGTAAAAATCAATTAATAAAGTTTTTAAGCTTTTTCTTTTTCACTGTTTAGAATATTATATCCAAGTTGCTTTTACCAATACCAGAACATGTATATATTATTAAACAATATCCATTAACATTTCCTTGTTGTTATTATAACTAGCTAAAAGTCATTTACTATTTATATCCCAACTCCTCTCATCAAACTCAAAAAAAAAAAATTACACCTTTATGACAAAACCTAAATAGAAGTTTGTAGGTAAAATTTATAGGTCTTTTTCCCAGGTCACAATTTGCAATCTATATACAGATTTCTTTTACTAGTTTAACAGTACATAGTATATATCAGTGATGGCGAACCTTTTTGGCTTCGCGTGCCAAAAGGGGGGGAGGGAAGGGGGGGTCATGGCCATGCGTGCCAAACCCATAATCCTATGCGTGCAGACCCCAATGCGCATGTGCATGTAACTACCACCACCACCCCAGGCATGCGCGTGCGACCCCCGCCCTCCCCCTTACTTTTGTTACGTGATGGTCCCGTTTTTTTACCCTTCCCAGGCTCCAGAGGATTTCTAGGGCCTGGGGAGGGTGAAAACGCCCCCACGCAGGCCCTCCAGAGGCTTCCAGCACGTTCCACTCACACCCGCAGGACCTGCCGCACCCTGCCACCTTTAGAGCGCTGGCCTTGGCAGCAGGAAACTGAGCTTGGATAACTAATTGGAGGTGGCATGTGCTCTTCCTCCCTCCCTGCCTCTCTCTCCAGGCATACTGCAATTTGAGAAGGGGGAAAGGGGGCTTTCTTTCCCCTCAAGTCCATGGAAGGAGCAGCGCTGCGCTGAGGTGTCCCACCAGTCGTTTTGATTCTGAAGGAAATCTCCCTCCGTGGACTTGAGAAAAAGGGAGGGAGTGTGTGCGCTCACTCTCGCCTCCCGGATGGCTTTTCTGGCAGAGTTCCCAATGGGGGAGATGGGGTTCCCTCCTCCTCCTGCAGCCTATTATGAAGGAGAAGCCCTGGCAGCCACGATGGGCGAGGAGGAATATGTGCCGGGGCGATTGCTGCTTCCTTCCCCCCCCCCTCCAGCTTGCCTGTCTCTTTAAATCACGCCTCTTCGCCTAAAGTGCCGGAGCGGGACAAAGCAATTGGGAAAGGATTTGTGTGTGTGTGTGTGTGTGTGAGTGAGAGATATATAGAGAGAGAGACGGTGGGTGGGTGGAGGAGAATAAGACAAGGAGGAAGAACGGAGGCATTTTTGCTCGCCTCCCGGACTCTGTGTCCCTCCGCCCAGCTGGGCTTCATGGGTGTACTGCTACTGGGCTCATCAGCCTCCGGACAGACATCAGATTCCCACCCTCCAGCACCAGTTCAGGGAGGAAAAGGCAGGGCATCCCAACACAGGAACCTCTGCTATCCGGGAGGTGAGAGCGAGCCGAGAAGCCTCTGTCCTTCCTCCTTACCTTATTTCCCCCAGCCCGAAACACACACAAACCTTTCCCAATTGCTTTCTACTGAGGATGAGGTCATTTCAGGGGGAGACAAAGAGGCGTGAATTAAAGAGACAGGCGAGGCGGGGTGGGAGAGACTGTTTCATGAGCTTTTTAGCCCCGCAAATGATGGCGAGAAACGGCACCCTCCCAGGTCAGCTGCTCTTGGCCCAGCACCCAACAAGCTACCCCACCAAGAAAAGCGGCTGCCTCCAAAGGCGGCGGGGTGCAGCTGCTGTGGATGGAAGGTGCTGGGCATCGGGGCCGCCGTGGTTTGCAACAGCGCTGAGAAAGCCGCAAGCTTAAAGGTGCCCTCGCTCCTGTGTGCAAGCTGGGATCTCCTCACCCCCTCGGCTGCCGCTTTACCCCTCCTGTGGCTCCTGACCAGCGCTCTCTCTTCTATCTCCCCTTTGCCTCCCCACACTTGTTTACTCATCCCAGAAAGCTTGGGCTACCCCTCCCTCTGACCCTGCCGGCATCGCTCCTGAGCAAACTCCCTCCGACCCCACGGCTGTTGCAAAGCACAACCCAACATGCAAACTGGAAGTCCGTTCCCGAAGTTCCGGTTTCTGTGTTGGGTTGTTTTTTGCCCTCCGGAGGCGGGCGAAAAACGACCAAAAATGAAGGCCAAAGTCAGCTGGCTAGTGCGCATGTGCACTGGAGCTGACAGGGCAACCCCTCGCGTGCCCTAAGAAATGGCTCCGCGTGCCACCTGTGGCACCCATGCCATAGGTTCGCCATCATGGGTATATATCATTAAGTTGTATCCATTATCATTCCATTATTGTTAATTACAGTTATTTAATTGTTGATGAATAAACATTTAATAACAATCTAAAACAATCTAAAATTACTAAATTCCTACTTATTGCTCAACAAAGATTAACTAATTTTTTATTATCAACTTTCATTGTCAACCTGGATCTTTCCAATAACAAAACAGTCTTATCTCTCTTGCCAATTGTGGTGTCAGTCTTCCTTTTATCTCCTTTATAAGGTTTTTATAGATTTCTCTCCACACTTTGTTGCTTGAAGGATCTCTCAGGTAATCTCGTTGTCCTCCAATTATTTTTAAAGTTAGCTTATTTTTGGTTATCAATCGTGTTTCTGAAAGAGTTTCTCTTCTTAAATCCATCATCATTACCCTTTCTTCTTCTGTATCTTGAAATCTGGGGTAGAGCTCCAATTTGTCAAAATCCCTCTTCCATGTTCCCTCCATTCCACTTTTACCCACATTTGCTCTATTAATAAATTCATCTGTTGTCTTGTCTTTATCTTCTATATCTTCATTCACCCCTTTAGTTTTTGGGGCTCCAAAAACACATCATCTTTTGATGTGAGGAATACTAGTTTTTCCAACTTCTTCTCAATTCTCCCATATCCTTCCAATAAATTTTGAATTCCAGCCAAAATATTTTGAAATTTTAAGGTTTCCTACTCTGAATATTGATCCATGTTTCCAAAAAAGAAGAAAGAAAAGAAAAAAAGTAATAGCCACTGCCCCTCTAGCCTTCCAAGCCTCTTTTATTTTTTTAATTTTAGGTTGATTTAAGCACAAGGTTTTTTTTGTGCTCTTCAAACGAGAAGGGTTCTGTTTTATTTTGTTTTTTCCCCCTTTCTCTCCCCTGCCAAAATATTTCTCACAGGCACCTGCAAAAACAATTTGTGCCCTTGGCTCTTTATCAGTTTGTATAAACACAAACCCTTCAACTACAAAGTCAGTGAAAACAAAGAGAAAAAAAACAAGAGATACATTGTTTCAAAAACTCCAGCTTCCAACTTCCGAGTGGCAATGTTGCTATTTCACTTTCACTATCTCAGGCTTTAAATGAAATAAAGTTCTTTAATAAAATTTAATAACAAGTAATAGGAAGAATTGTTGAAAACAAAAAGGAAGGTTTTAGTCCAGAAATAAATTAAAAAAAGTAACAGAGAGCAGAAAAAAAGGTTGATCCGTTCACTTTAAGAGAAGAAACAAAAAAACTTTACGAGCACTTCAATCCACAAAATATGGTTACAAAGAAAAAAAGCTTTCTAATGCAATCCAGTATTAATTAATTTCGCAGCTTAATTCTTGCTTGAGGATCTAATTTGGCTTTTTTTTAAAAAGGTATCTTTGGGCAGTCTTTGCCAAAATAGAAAAAAAGATCTCACCAGATGGACTCACTTTCTCTTTTCACTTCCTCCCTTCGGGAGCCGTCCCAACTTCATCAGCCTGGGGCTGCCTGTTTACCGCCGGCTTGAAGAACTTCCCTTGGGTCAATCAGGGACTTTGTGATGTCCCTGAGACCAGCAAGGCTTTGTCTTCCTGGTCACCATCTCTACGGGACGGTTTAAGTCCAGCTGGACAGTCCAGCGGCAAAAGTGTCAACGGCGGTCTCCGGGTGTCGAGACCGCACATTGTGTCATCACGACGTGGCTCCTCCTTCTCCCATAACCTGCAAATCTTAAGTGATTTAAATAGATGCCTTTGACTTTTATTCCATCTTTTGCTCATCCAGTTTGCAAAATACTTCTTCAAGGCAGGCTGAAGGATTCAAAGTAGGCTGAATTTTCAAGATTGCTAATATATAAATTCCCAGCTAGCCAGCTTTTCAACAAATGTGTCCAGGGCTTGTGATTTCATGAGCAGTTACTGAATGGCCTGGTGCACCCCCTAAATATCACTGTGGGCAACAGCCTTTGCATATAAACTCCTAGGAAAGATTTGTGTTTTTGTGGAAAGACTAAACAGTTGTAGTGAGGTAACTACACAGTCAAATTCATTGCTTGACGTAGACTGAGTAGTAAGAAGAGTGTTGTTGCAGAGGGTGCAAATGTAGGAAGAAGATGCTGTTAGTTAGGACAAGTAAATTCCATTCTTTAGATCACCATTCTCTGGAAAAATTAAGCTGTCAGCAGAGCTATCAAGCATTTAGGCAAACAACTATGGATTAAGCTATAAAAGGATACTGATAGGGAATAAAAAGCTCTGGGAAGCAAGGTGATTAAGAAATAAAATTTAAAGGAAGATTGATATGTAACTTTTATTCAAAAGAAATGTTGCCTTCTCAATACATGATTGTCACTGTAGTGGCATCTGCATTACCTCACTGTTCTTATCTCACTAGACACATTATTAAGTCAGCTTTTGCTGCCCTGGCTTTTGTAATAAATGATTGGTGCTTCAACAGAAAGATGTGGCCGATCCCCATTATTTAAGTATTCAGCAGAGAAGTTTCCCCTACACAAAACCACAGTTCACTAAGTTGTCTTAACTCAGTCACTATTCCTCAATAGCAAAATTTAAATAAAATAAAATAAAAATTCAAAAACTACCGTGTTTCCCTGAAGATAAGATAGGGTCTTATTTTCTTTTGACTCCCGAAATAAGTGCTTGGCCTTATTTTTGGGGAGATCTTATTATTTTTGAGGTGCAGGAGGTGGCGAGCATGGTCACCTCATGGCTGCTGCTGTGTTGCAATATTTTGGGGGAGGGCTTATTTTCGGGCTTATTTTGAGCTTGTGCTCAAAAGCCTGATTGGGCTTATTATCTTATTTTCAGGGAAACAGGGCAGATTGCCAGGAATTATTACAAACCATAGTAAACTGATCAGCAACATGTTGCTGTCTGATTGAAGAACATGTGTTGTATTTTCTACCAGTGCTTATAGCAATGTTTAACATACTGGATGTTTGCTTCATTTAAAAAAAAAGAGATATTAAAAGAATTTTGATAAAATAGCTGAATTATATAGCTTTCAAAAATGACTCTGGTCAAATCTTTTTAGAACTGGAGATGAAAGTGATGTAAAAAGGGAGACAAAGCACATCTCCAAGAGGAAAATAATGCCTCAAACGATTGACTCCATAAAACATTCTCTCAGTACTGATCCTTGCAAAACATGGAAGGTGAAACAAAGCTAATTAATATGAGTGAGGGGTCCTTGGCAGTCTCTGAGCTTGCTTGTTTTCTTACAAAGGTTTCATTATCCAAACTAGATAACATTATCAGTGCTGGAAGGAAGTGAAGCTTGCTGTCAATTTATATTCTATGGTAATGGCTTGCCTTGTCAGTGTTGGTGGGAGTGCTCTTTGTGGTTCTCTGGTTGGGCTGTTTACTAGTAGCTTGTTTGGCAGTTCCTTCCTTGATTGGGCTATTATTTAATTGATTGTTATTTAATCTTGATTGTTGGTCTGATGCAGTGGGGGGTTTCGGCCGGTTCGCACCGGCTTGGGAGAACCGGTTGGTGAAATTTACCGATCCGTTGAGAGGAGGTTTGACCGGTGGACCCGGAAGTAACTTCCAGAACGCCTGCCCCGGCCCTGTCGCTTGTTCGCCCTGGACGTCCCATCGCAACTCGCTCGCTCCCCCATCCATCTGCACTAAACTAGCCCAGCCCGCCGCTCACTGATTGGCTTGAGTCCAGCCAATCAGTGAGCGGGCTGGAGGCGACCTGTTTAAAAGCATGGCGCCAGAGTCTTTTTCGTTCCTGACCAGCTGTCGCATTGCACTTGCTGATCGGTCCTCCCTTTGCTTCAATTCGCCTTCCAGCAGTTTGCTGCTTCCCTCAGGTAAGCAACTAAGCGTGAGGTGGGGGCGGCGAGAGGCTAGTTTATGCCAGCTTATAGCTTTCACGAGGGAAGACCTTCCAGGCCTTGCCTCGCGAAACCCACAAGCTGGCGTACGCCACGTGGCCGAAAGTGGGTGAGCAGAGGTGGGGGCGGCAGCAGGCCTTGCCTCGCGAAAGCCATGAGCTGGCGTACGCCGCGTGGCCGAAAGGCGGTGGTCAGCGATGGCGGCACCACCGGCTTTCGCACGCGGCTGAAAGCGGGTGGGCAGTGGCAGCGGTGGCAGGCTAGCTTTCACGAGGAAAGGCCTTCAGGCCTTGCCTCACGAAAGCCATGAGCTGGCGTATGCCACACGGCCGAAAGCGGGTGGGTGACGGCGGCAGGGGCAGGCTAGCTTTCCTTACATAATTGGTGTTTTCTTTCATACTTTTGGATTTCTAATTTCTGTTTCTGTTAGTTAACAAATGCTAAAACAAATCCCATGTGAAAAAGTATTCAAAGCCTTCTTGATTTTAATTGTTAATTTATTTATTCCTGCACATTGTAATATTTATTCATTTTCATATCTCTGTTTTTCCACTGTTGTGCAAACATAATTCCAGCAGCTGCTAACATGTGTAAAATTAAATATATATTGTACTCCCTTTCAAATAGCCAACAAAATATTTCTGGTTTTAATTCCATATCTTGCTTTACCATTGCTTCTAACCACTAACTTCTGAATAGCTACTTGGACTGAACTAAGTACTGAACCTAATTCATATATTCCTGTTTTTTGGAACTGAGAACTAAATTTCAGAAAAAGGAAATCTGTATTGCTTTCGGAATCTACCTATGACATTCATTCTTGAACTAACTTCTTGGATGAAAGACTATATCTTTCCTGTTTCTCATTCTTCCTGAAAAGACTGTACATTGTTGGTTGAAAGCAGAGGTCCCTTTTGTTACCTGTAGTCCTCAATTACAACCACAATTGAGTCCAATATTGTTTTATTTCTTTTGCAGTTAGTATTATTTATTTTTGTATTTATTTTAATCTTATTGTAGTTCATCCATTGGGCAAAGAATTTAGTGACATTGTCTTGGCTACACCACCCAGTCACATGACTGCCAAGCCACTCCCACCCGGTCACATGGCTGGCAAGCCACTCCCACCCGGCCACATGGCCAGCAAGACACTCCCACCTGGTCACATGGCTGGCAAGCCACTCCCACAAAGCAGGCCACACCCACAGAGTAGATTCCAAAAATTTTTGAAACCCACCACTGGTCTGATGTTAATCTCTGCTCATCTGGGTGTTGATTGCTGGTGGGGAGGTGTTTTGATCTTTTTGTTTTCTTTTTGTTTTGCTGTTTGTCTCTTTTTTAGTTTTAGTTTACTTTATTGTCATTGCACCTTGTACAACGAAATAAAATGCGATCTTCAGTGTACAATGACAGTTCAGATTGTGCTTGTAAAGGAATCATGTGCAGTCATTAAGCACAACATCAGGTGATGGCGGGTTTCCTCATTGACGTGACTTATTGGAAGCTGGCAGTGAAGATCACAAGTGGTGATGTTGTGACTGTGAATGGTATCTAGATGTTATTTTGGTCTATGTACCTACTAATGGCACATTTGTCAGAGTGGCAGGCTTCCAGGAGTTCTCTACTGTTTCTGGACTTGGGATAGGATGGTCAATTTTCCAGTTAGAACTATAGTTCAGTCTGTCTATTGTTGTGAAATTAAAGAGTTTTCATCATATCTTCTGACTCTAGTTCAGTGGTAGTCAACCTGGTCCCTACCGCCCACTAGTGGGCGTTCCAGCTTTCATGGTGGGCGGTAAGGGTTTGCTGTAACTCTGCTTTATAAATTTGATAAAGTAAAGTTACTTCCCTACTTTATAAATCACCATTACTGTGGAACCGGTGGATGGTTAGACAATTTTACTACTAACAGAGATACAAAAGTGGGTGGTAGGTATAAAAAAGTTGACTACCCCTGCTCTAGTTGGTGTTCATAGATGCATTCTGCCTGTTTGGCCAATGTAGTGGTTGTTGCAGTCCTTACACTGTAGGTTATAGATGACTCTTGTGGGGCTGCTGGATCTTTTGGTTTATTTAGCTTGTTTTGGAGGACTTTAATTGGTTTGTGTACTTTGGTGATGCTGTGTGGTTGCAGTAGCCAACTCTTGTTCTCTGAGATGTTTTGATACGCAATAGTGTTATCCTTTTTATATCTTGTGCTGGTTGTGCTATATTGGATTGAGTGGTCAGGCACTTTTTGATGAAGTTGCATTGATATCCGTTTTGTTGGAAGATGTAAAAAAAAAACAAATCCACAGATATGGAATAGGTGGTGACTCAGCAGCAGATCTAGAGAGATATAGAAGTTCTAGTGGAGAACCACTTAAACATGAGCTAGTAGTGTGTTGCAGCTGCCAAAAAAGGCAATGCAGTCTTAGGCTGCATAAACAGTGGGGATAGTATCAAGGTCATATGAAAGGTTAGTACTGCTTTATATTGCTTTGATAAGACCATATTGGGAATACTACTTCCAATTTTGTCACCACAATATGAAAAAAAATGTTGAGGCTCTAGAAAGGAGCAGAGAAGAGCAACAACGATGATTAGGGGGCTGGAGGCTAAAACATATGATGAACCATTGCAGGAACTGGGTATGCCTAGTCTAATGAAGAGAAAGACTGTGATGACATGATAGCAGTCTTGCAATATTTGAGGGGCTTTTACAGAGAAGAGGGGAGAGGGTCAACCTATTGTCCAAAGACCTGAGAGCAGGACAAAAAGTAATGGGTGAAAACTTATCAAGGAGAGATCCAATCTAGAACTAAGGAGAAATTTCCTTAGACAAAAACAATTAATCAATGGAATGGCTTACCTCCAGATGTTACGAGTACTCCATCACTGGAGGTTTTTAAGAAGAGATTGTATAGGGTCTCCTGCTTGAGCAGAAGTTGGACTCAAAGATCTCCAAGGTCCCTTCCAATTCTGTTATTCTATATTCTGCTGAATGTTTTTATGTTTATAGTTTGTACTTATCTAAATAGTGTTCTTACACAGCTTCCCTTTTGGGAGGTTGGGTTATTACTTTGGTAGTGAAGCACTTGGTTGGTATGTGTGGTTGTTTTGTTTTTTTAATATCAATGACTTAGATTAGATACAGATTCAAGAGAAGAAAGAAATTGGGAAAAGGAGATTATTTAATATCTCATCCAATGTGCAGAATGTCCTGCTAGATTGTCTTGCAGATAATAATAAGAGAGCAGCAGTAACCATAATATAGTTTAAAATATTATATACAAATGTAATACAGATGTATAGAAATATGGAGGTCAAATAAAGCAACATTTTTTTTTAACTTTTCAAAGTATGTTATTATACTTTATCTTTCTCTCACAACTTAGATATGATTACTTCTGCTTGGATTGGGGAGATAGATGCAAGATTTTTTATAATGAGAATTGTTTTGATAATCTTTTTTTTTTGTGCTCAAAAGAAAGATATAAAAGATGGAAAGCTTTAGAAACATTGGAAAGCAAAGTCATTGCTCAATCCTGCAAGTTCTTTGGATAGCATTCAAGAAGATTTATTGTAAAAGTCATTACAAAAAAAATTGGCAATGTTTTTATTACAAGCTTTAAACGAGTGTGCTATATGAGTTCTCAAATGTATAATAAAATTGTGATCTGCCCGTACCCATACCTCAACAAGCATAATGGGAAGGTCAGGGCTCAGTTCAATATAACAGATGATGCTTGCCATTTCTTTCTTGTTCTTTATTCTATTCCTCTATCACAGTGTTGGCAAACCTTTTCGGCACCAAGTGCAGAAACGTTGTGTGTGTGTGTGTGTGTGTGTGTGTGCGTGTGTGTGTGTGTGCGTGCATGGTAGAAACAGAAGAGCAGTTGCCCAGTGCGCATGTGTGTGCCAGGAACATGATCTTCTGGTTTCTGTGTGCACCAGCCACCTGGCTTTTTGGTTTCTGGCATGCATGCATGTCTGAAGATCAGCTGGCCAGTGCGAATGCATGGGTTGGAAACTGAAAGATCATCTTCCCGGAGCGCATGCGTACTGGGTTGCTCTTCCAGTTTCCGGCGCTCCCACATGCATGAAGTTATCTGGCACGCCAGAACCCGGAAAAGCAATAGGCAATGGCTCTGCATGCCACTTGCAGCACGCATGCCATAGGTTCGCCATCACAGCTCTATCAGTTTTCTCCGCTCATTTATAGGAACCACAGAGGGCACAGAATTTTTGTTTCGAAAGAGATTGCCCTGAGTTTTCCAGAACGGATGCATCACCCAGGTTACAAAAAGTCTAATTTAGGATGCTTTCTAGTTGACTTGCCAATATCATCTTTTAAGTTCTTGGCATCTTTTACATTCACCAGTCGTCTGGTTATTAACCAAAAAAAGTTGTGGAAAATCTTAGTTCAATTATGTTATGGGGGAGTTTATGGTCAAGTCTGGTGGCCCTTGAATGTTTAGTAATCATTCCAAAAGATATCTCTTCTTCAATGAAATTGTGTTGCTGGACAATTCTACTGAAACTGACATAGCAACTCTGCTTATGATCCAAAAATAAATTTTGTCCTCATTGTTTCAGTAATAAACTGTTGACCCAACAGGATTTTAACAATTAAGCTCCCAAAGCATAGTATCTTATCGTTAGCTGGCTTTCTATGACATATTGAACACGAATAACATTTGCAGCCTATGCTTTCTCTTGTTTTCTTTCCTGCCTAGAATGCTACCATTTTATTTTATTTTAACATTTATTTATACTTTCCAATTCCCAAAACCCCAGGCAGTTTTAACTAAATATCATAAAATCAGCATATAACCTCCCAAATAAATATCCCATCTAATAGCTAGACCAAATCATAATTCCCCATCCCCAGATCATCAGTAAATCTTAAAAATAAAACAGCAATGGAATGTCGCCATGAAGTAGAATGAAATATGAAGAAAACCCAGCTCAAATATAAAATATACAGATGGAGATGCTGACAGTCACAGTGCTATAAGAAATGAACTTGAATATTGCAGAACATTTGAGAGGATTCCAATAATCTGGCATCAAACCATGAATAGTTTTATAAATGAAGATCTGTGCTTTGACCTAGATCTGGAAATCACTTCAGTGGGTAGAACATTGGTTCTTATCTGCTACTATACTGGCATCTTTCAAGATTGTCTTTAAAAGCAGCCTCATATTAGAATGTACTAAAGTAATCTAAATACTCAATGATCTATGTGTGAATCACAAGTCTTAATCTTTTGATCAATGGATTGATTAGTTAGTGTGAGATGTTTATATTCCATCATATCACCAAATAACAATGGAGCTGTCCTATATTTCCTGGTGGCATGGTGGCTCAGTGGTTAAGACTTGAGTTTGAGACCCGAGTGCCATGCGACAGCATGAGCTCCTGGGCTTGCCTCAGCTCCTGTCAAGCTAACAGTTCAAAAGCATGCAAATGTGAGTAGATAAATAGACACCACTTGGGTGGGAAGGTAACAGCGCTCTGTGACAACATGCTGGCACATGACCATGGAAATGCCTTTGGATATTTTAAATAGAGATGAGCACCACTCCTTATAGCCGGCAATGACTAGCGGAGTAAAATCCGCAGGGATTCCTTTTTTAACCCATATTTCCTAGACTCGTTTAAATGAGTACTTGTGATAGCATCGTTTTTTTCTTATTTTTGAAATAACAATATCATAAATTAAAAAAAGGAAGTCGGAGGTGCAAAACAAGACCTTCCCCCTTCAAATAAATGAATCAATTGAAATGCTTAAATCGAAACTGAAAAATGAAACTGAAGTATTCATAAATTACACAATTTATTTAAGTTCCCCAATTTAAAATGTTGAACTGAAAAGATGCATTTTATTCTAAAAAGAGAAAATCTGCCACCAAGTAGAGGTTCAAAGAAAAATGTTCCCCTCCTACCCAAATTTCTCATATGCCTTTTAACTAAGTTCTTGTAAGCAAGGGTTTCTTTAAAAGGACTACACTGATGTTCCTGGTGAGATGTGGTCAATCTCATCAATGTTTAAAGATTCTGTTGCTTATGGTATCTTTTTCAGAGTGACTGTAGTACATTGATCTATGTCCCTATGTGTTCTTTACATAGAAAACAGACAATTGGTTTGGGGCAGTTCATAATCCCAAGGAGGAGATTCCTTTTTAAAAATCTTTTGGGGAAAATATATCATAATAGTCCCAGATGACACATTAAATTTGTCTCTGGAGGTGATAGTCACACTAAGCCCCTTCTCCCCACTCCATCCTACCATTAACTACCTCGCTTCTGTCTCAGAGACCTATTTTTATGTGGTGTGTCCCTTATTTCTTCTTCATTACATCTCTCTTTGCATCTGGTATATTAGTCATTTCTGTTTCATGAACATTTCCAGCTTGGCTGACAAATTAAGCATGTCTTCTCTGTCTCTCTCTCCTCCCTTGCATTTTTCCAAGATTTAAGAGTTTTAGAATGCAGCAGGGAAGTGGAATGAGTTTGGAAATATTAAAAAGTGCCAAATGAATGGATATGTGGAGAATGGTAGCACTCTTCAATAATAATAATTCAGAAATAGTTCCATAAGAAGGAACTAATGAGTGAGAAAGTCAGAGAGATTATTTTGTATAATGATATAAAGGGAAAAGAGATTTTCACATTTCACATTTATGAAATGATAAGTAAATTTCGATAAGTTAACAACACCAAAGATAATAAATACACATATCCTTACCTTAACTATCCCTTACTAAAGGTCTTCATAAAGCAAGGTAAAGGATAACTGAAATAGCACACATATTTTACTTCTGCTGTTTATTGTTTTTTATTTTTCTGCTTTCTCTGGTTAGCCACCATGCTGTGTGAGATCCAGATTTTCATTTTTATTATCAAGAAACAAACTAAACTTACAAATATTATTGATTTTGAGAGGGATAGCCACAGGTGTGACAGTTTCAGTTTCAGTTAAGCTACAGAGGAATATTTTCTGGAAGATAAATGAACATTCCGCACACCTTCTGCAGCTGAATAGATTTTTCTTATCCATTTTACAGACTAAAGTTACTTTTATCAACTGAAGGAATTAGTAGCTCAAAGACACAAAGGCCAGTTAAATAGGCTCAAGCATTTGCAATGTATGTAATTTAGCTTCATGCTAAGGAACTCAGCAGTTAATGGGAGCTACCACCTTCAATGACTGAGCTTTCCTAGATCAGGAAGGAAGGAAGGAAGGAAGGAAGGAAGGAAGGAAGGAAGGAAGGAAGGAAGGAAGGAAGGAAGGAAGGAAGGAAGGAAGGAAGGAAGGAAGGAAGGAAGGAAAATATATTTCAGACAGATTCTTTAAGAAATTTTGTTTTACTTGTACTTAGAAAAGAACATGATGAAAAATTACAGTGATCCACAATTGATTTCCTGTCTTCCAGTTTTGGCCAATAACAGTGGAGGGACAAGATGTATGTGAATCAGCATTGGAGGGAGAATTTAATTAACCTTTTCCCCTCATGCCATTTTTCTGCTTGGAATCTGCCATTGGATGCTACTATTTCCTCTGTTAGGCAAAACATATAAGCACAGTTTGGAATTCTTCTTTGGTCTTTTTATTTTTTTAAAGTCTGAGCTGTTTGTGTAGAGTTTACTCATACTGTTTAGCATTGTTGTAATGTTGATGTGTTTCCAAGCATTAGCCCACTATGCCTTTTTCTTGCAAATAAATCAAGTCATATGGCTTTTGGGGGAGGGGGTGATCTACTGATTCCTTAGAGAGATAATCAGAGGTGGTGTTCAGCAGGTTCTGACCAGTTCTGGAGAATCAGTAGCGGATGTTTTGAGAACCGGTAAATACTACCTCTGACTGGCCTCGCCCCCATCTATTCTCTGCCTCCGGAGTCCCAGATGATCTGGAGGAAATGAGGATTTTGCAGTAACCTTGCCCTGGAGTGTGGAGGAAGAATGGAGATTTTACAGCATCCTTTCCCTGCCACGCCCACTAAGCCACACTCACCAAGCCACAGAACTGGTAGTAAAAAATTTTGAATCCCACCACTGGATATAATATTTGAACAGATGATGTGGTGGTGAGGAAGAAAGGGAAATTCATTAAGCTTACTCTTATTCTAAATTATCCCAACCTCTGTTATGGTACATATTTGATAATTTTAATAAAGAACATAAAGGATTTTAATCTGACATGAAGTATGCTCTTTTTGGGTCGCTCCTTTCTTTCCTATTCAAATTCTATTCTAAAGCCAGTCGTGTACACTGAATCCAACAGGGTTTGCATATAAATAAATGTGACTAGGGCTAAAGTATACTGATCTAGATTATTCTCCTGTTTAATATTTTTATCTTATTGATTCAGAATATTGGTGTTATCAATCAATTGTGGATCACTGTAATTTTTCATTTGGTTCTTTTCTAAGCACAGCTAAAACAAAAATTACCTCAGGAATCTATATGAAAGATCTTTCCCTCCCTCCCTTCTATAATTGAAGTCACCACAATATACACTCTACTTTCTTCTCCAATTTTATCTCCTTGTGAAGGCTTGACTGAAGTTCTAAGGTATAGCAAGCTTCAATGGCTAAACTTGAATCTGGGACCATTCAAGCACGTTGCTGTTTCCCATGGGAGTATTGTGGTCTTCCTGAAGTTGTGAACTCGGCTTATTGTTTGCATTCCTTTTATGCAGAAGTTTGTATCATTTCCTATCGAGAATATGTTCCTGAAGTCTGTAAAGTGTTTGTCAAAGAAAAAGAAGAAACTTGAGATCTGAGGTTATAAATGAGGCAACCTCGTGTGCCATGTGTTGTTCATGCCAACTACTTTCCCCTTCAAAAGAACTAAGTACCATGTTTAGACATAATGTCTCAGACAATGTAAAATAGGGTGGCTCAAGAGGAATAAGCTGCCTAATTGATAGTCTGTTTATTCAGATGCATCTACACCTACTGAGAAAACAGCTTTAATTTTTTAACATCCTGAGCCTGTAGTAAAAGAAGAGGAAAACAACATAGACACATCAGCCTACCACTTCTCTTACAGTAGAGGTATGTGAGGGAAAGGGAAGGGAGTTAACCACTGTGTAACCACCTTATAGGACAGTGATGGCGAAAAGGGAGCGTGCACTTAGGTGTGTGCTTCATACACACGTCTGGGACACAACCTGGAAGAGGAGGTGCCCAGGGGCCATGTGAGCACCGGTTTCCAGTGCTCACATGTGCTCCAGCCTGCTAGTCTTCTGGTTACTGGCATGCATATGCGCACGACGATCAGCTGGCCGGTGTGCATGCTCATGCTGGAAAATGGAAGACCAGCTCTTCCAGTTTCTGGCATTGCCACACGCAGGAAACCAGTTGATCGTTGTGTGTGCATGTGCGCCAGAAACCTGGAAGAGGAACGGGCAATACCACGCATGTGCATGCCAGGTGACATGGCTCCGTGTGCCACTTTGGACATGTGTACCATAGGTTCGCCATCATGGTTATAGGAGATTAGTTTATGGTAACAAAATTCAGGAAGAGTGTTGTGGAAGTTTTTCCAACTGACAAATTTCAAAATATTTGTTAGTTGGAAAGCTGCTACCAGTTCCCTCCTGCTCTCTAACAATTGTGTGAATATATTTTATGAGCAAGATTATCAAAAACATGTATGCTATTAGTTTTTTTGCCTCATATTAGGTGATATGGTGAGCAGAACTGCCATAATTCCACAAGTAGCAACAACCTTATTCTGTCTTTTAAAATAAACAAATGTTTATTGCTTGTAATACCTGTTTTGTTTATTTTTTTATTTTTATTGCTTTATTTTTCCTTTTAAAAATTCTGGAATAAAATAAATTTTCACCTTAATTCAAAAGTGGGAAGCTGACAGAATTCAAGGCAGAAGGAAGCAAGGAGAAATTAGGAAGGTAAATAACTGAATACTATTACATGTAGTCCTCGAATTACGACCACAATTGAGCCCCATTTTTTGCTGCTGAGACATTTGTTAAGTGAATTTGCCTCATCTTACGACCATTCTTGCCGCAGTTGTTAATTGGATCACTGCAGTTGTTAAATTAGTAACATGGTTGTTAAATGTATCTATCTTCCCCATTGACTTTGCTTGCCAGAAGCCACAAAAGGAGATAGCATGACCTCGGGGACACTGCAACGGTCATAAATGTGAGTCAGTTGCCAAGCATCTGAATTTTGATCACATGTCCTTGGAGATGTTGCAATAGTTGTAAGTGTGAAAATGGTCATAAGTCACATTTTTCAGTGCCGTTGTAATTTCAAGAGGTCGATAAATGAACTGTCAGTTGTCAGTAAAGGGCTACTACCTGTATTGGTAATGAAAAAAAAATCCATGTTGCTCTCATTGTAAATTGAATCTTACCATCTCCTTCAGTCGCTTTCCCATTCTCTGCTGTAGAATTAGTCTTTCACCAAAAGGTGCCTCACTAGATGGCAGTAATACCTTAGTTTCTGAAGAGATTTATTCATGGTCACCTTCCCCCAGTTTTCTTGGGTTTATTTAAACACACACACACACACACACACAAACACACAAGGGCTTTTGGTTGTGTGTGAGGCGAGGGCCTTTTTTTTAAAGCAGAAGGAGTTGCTTCTTTTTGAAGATAGCGTTTAAAAACATATAAAGTATAACATCTCCTTTGAGTCAAGGTTGACTTGTGGTGACTTCATAGAGACGTTCATGTAGTTTTCTTGGCAATGCTATAGAAAGGGATTTGCTCTTGTTTTCTGGGTTGCTTTTTCCAGTCTAAACCAGAGTCTGATGTCTCCCATCTGAGTATTAATCAGGCCTGACCTTGTTAGCTTCCCAGCCCAGACAAGGTTTGCCAGATGCTGCTGTCTGCTGAGTTTTTTTAAAAAAATGTTATTTCTCAAATATTCTTTTCAAAATCTGGCTATAGAGTTTCATGTGCAAGGATTAATGGCAGCTTAGCAGGGTATCCACATTGTCCTAAGAAGCAATATCCTGAAGGCCTCTGTATCAAGCCAGCTGTTTTGGTTCCCAGTGACAAACATCAGCTAGGCTTTTTCAGCCGGAAAGCAATTGCTCACCTGTTTTGTCTAGTTCAAATCTCTTCAGTCTGGCACCTCCAGGTGTGAGACAACGGTAACTTTTAGAATCCTTAAGCCACCTTCATCAAGAAATGCTGGGAGTTGTGGTGCCCATATATAAAGGAATCCCCCAAGTTGGGGGAAATGGATCTGATTTCTACCATAGAACTCAGAATTGAGAATGGTGGTAAAGGTTTACCTCACACATATGTGCTAGTTGTTCCCAACTCTAGGGGGTGGTGCTTATCTCTGTTTCTAAGCCAAAGAGCCAGAGCTGTCCAAAGACGTCTCCGTGGTTATGTGGCCGGCATGACTAAATGCCGAAGGCACACGGAACACTGTTATCTTCCCACCAAAGGTGGTTTCTATTTTTCTACTTGTATTTTTACATGCTTTCGAACTTTGGTTGGCAGAAGCTGGGACAAGTAACGGGAGCTCATTCCGTTATGCGGCGCTAGGGATTCGAACCGCCGAACTGCCAACCTTTCTGATCGACAAGCTCAGCATCTTAGCCACTGAGCCACCGCATCCCGAGTGGTGGATAGTGCTTTGCAATGGAAAGTTTTTATCCCTCAGAATATGCATCTACCGGAAATTTGAATGCAGCTTTTAAAAAGAAAGAAAGAAAGAAAGAAAGAAAGAAAGAAACAGCAGAATAAACAGCTGCCATAGGCTGAAGTGGCAAATATTTAATGTGACCTCTCCATACACTTGAACAGCAAAGGAGCCCTGGGTCCCATAAATCTAAATGGAATTGAACCCTACGTACTGTCATCGTTACCACCTGTATGTGTCCTACTATTTCATGCCAAAATGATGGGTGTGTAAAAAAGATCTGTTACACTAGATTTGTGCAAGACACGCTTGAGTATTGCATACAGTTCAGTCACATGTTGTTGTTGTTAGTTGCAAAGTCGTGTCCAACCCATCGCAACCCCATGGACAACATTCCTCCAGGCCTTCCTGTCCTTTACCATCCCTTGGAGTTCATTTAAGCTCACACCTACTGCTTCGGTGACTCCATCCAGCCACCTCATTCTCTATCGTCCTGTTCTTTTACTCCTCAATCTTTCCCAGCATTAGGCTCTTCTCCAGTGAGTCCTTCCTTCTCATTAGGTAGTCAAAGTATTTGAGCTTCATCTTCAGGATCTGGCCTTCTAAAGAGCAGTCAGGGTTGATCTCCCCTAGGACTGACCAGTTTGGTTGTCTTGCAGTCCAAGGGACTTGCAGGAGTCTTCTCCAGCACAATAGTTCAAAGGCGTTCAGCCTTCCTTATGGTCCAAATTTCACAGCCATACATTGCAACTGGAAAAACCATAGCCTTGACTATACGCACTTTTGTTGGCAGGGTGATGTCTCTGCTTTTTAGTATGCTGTATAGATTTACCATCTTGATTTAGGTAGCATACCAACAGTCACATGTTGTATGAGAATTGTTAGATACGGGCAACGAGAGACAGACTCCGGACACGAAGTGACAGCTCTTTATTGGTGATAGTAGTGATCCAGCTTGGTGGGTGGTCTGAGGGTTCCCCTTTTATAGGGATCGGGTACGCCTCTCGACCAATCAGAATGATCCCTAGTTCCCGCCCTAGCGGCGGACCTGAGTGGAGACTTACAGCGATATATGCTAATATCTAACAAGAATAATTTATTGGAAGCTTGCTAATAAGACCAATCACATCATTCCAGTCAAAATGCCAAAGATCACAGAATTTGACAGACATAAAGTCATATTTTTGTATCAACAAGTCCACACTGAAAGGGAAATCAATAAACAAACTGATATTCAAGATGTGGTATCCAAGACTGAAAAACAATTATGGTCATTAAAACATTGCTGCAACAAATCTAATGACCTAAGCCTTTTGCATAGCACTCTCTCTCTCTCTCTCCCTCCCTCCGTGTGTATGCATTTACACACACACACAAACACACACACACACACACAAACACACACACAGTGTTCAAATTTGTAAAAACATTTCTGATGGGGGGGATACAGGTTTTATGGGTAGTCCGCAAGTATCATAAAGCATTTCTAAAATTTGGATGAGCTATCTTATCTAATAAAGTTGCCTTTCTCTGTGTTATTGGTTACTGCTTTCCAGATAGTTGGCTGAAGGTGCCCCAGTTTAATGACTGAATTTAAAAAGTCTAATATTACAAGGTCACAATGTTTGGCAACAAAAAGAGCCTGGGGCACCTCTACCCCCATGGAAAAGGGTAATGCGTAAGGAAAGGGGGAAAGGTTTTTATTTTTAAAAATGTGGAAAGTAGGATTATTAAGGACCTGCTTTTCTCTACATCCTTTTTTCTGGCTCCTTTGGTCTCCAGTATGACAAGTAATGTGATTAACACTACACATTGTGAAGGGTTAGATTGACTAGGAGAAATTCAATAACTATTTTAACATAGAGCAAAATATTGTACAATTACTTGTAACATATGGACCTGCAAAGCCTGCCTGGCCAGAGATGTTAAACCCTTCTTGGCAAATTGACTTTCAAGACTTTTGCAGAACAGTGAAAACCTACAAGAATTATTGAGCAAGGACTGGGAGAGGCAATTAAGGCATGAGTTTACATTCTTTGGGGAAAATCCCTTTCTTACAAGTTCAACTCTCTTCAAGTTGTTATCTCTTTAGTCTCTCAAATGTTTTTGTGTTCAGATTCCATCTAGGTTCTGTGGTCAATGTAATCTGATGGACACAGCAAGGCCATTGATTCCAACTGGATAGCTGCACAATTTTAGAGGGTCTCCCAGGTTATTAAGATAAATGAAGTTGTGGAGTGCCCAGCCAAATTTTCTGTGGCATAGGGAGCTTCCACCAGAGTTTGGCAGCTTGTTTTGAAAAACCTTGGCAGAAGGAGCTTCTTCTTCTTCTTTTTTTTACTGTGCAATTCAGACTCTCTGTTGGCAGTCTACAGACTATGCCAGAACATTTTCAGTTGACCTTGGGCAGCATAATCTCTTTTTAAGCCATTTGTAAAAACTCGAGTAGAATAGTTAGAAGTTGCCAAATAACACTCTCCAGTAGTAAGAAAAGAGGAACTGAGAATAAAAACACAGGCATGCTAGAGTTTTAAGCTCCATTTCAAAAAAAACAAAAACAAAAAAACCCCGAAGCTATCATTAACCAGGTCAGTGAAAGGTGGTTTGGCTTTGCCTCAAAGACATTTCATGCCATGGAAGGAACCAATTCTCCTTGGCAAGGTGAAGAGGTAGTTGATTATCCTTAACTACAGTAGGTATTTACCCACCCTCCCTCTGAGCTTTGTCTGGCACCTTGTTTCTGCAGTTTTTCATAGCTATTTGGAATTATTAGAGGATGTTTCAGAAGGGAGGCAAAGTAAAACAGTATGGCCACTTCATTCAGAGAAATCTGTATGAGAATTTAAATGTGGGACAGGATCTGTGTTGCTTTGCAAAACACTTTCAAAACTAACCTGCTAGTGTGAAGTCAGGTGGGCTGTTGAGAACACAGTACTTCCATCATTCAGTAAGGGGAAGCCTAACATTTCCTAAATAATGAGTTAAACCATTTACAATTTCTTACCATTGAATATTTCCCTCCTAATATTTAACCAAATTCTGTCTTTTTGTGATTGATTATTATTCCATGACTCCTGCTCCAAGTTGGTAAGGAAAACCTTGTGGCTTAATTATTCCTATTATTCTTCTTTGAAGATGTTCCAATTTGTCTGAAACCTTCTTAAAGTCTGGTGCTCAGTCAGAGTGGAATTATCTTGTGATCTGAGAACAATATTTCTGTAGCATCTTAAAACTGTGGGGTTCCCCCCACCCCCCATTGCATTCTCATTATAGTATTAACTCATAATCAGCTTGTCATTTAGGTTCTTTTTCTCAACTACTCTTACCAACACAAAATCTTCTCCTCTATATTTGTACATTTGATTTCTTTTCTGAAGTGATCCATTTTAATTTGTTTGGCCCTTTTCTCTAATCTTTCAAAATGGTTTTGAATTTCGCTTCTGTTTCATAACAATTAGCATTTCCTTGGTTTTATGTCATTTGCAAATATGAGAAATATTTCTTGCACTCAACTTTTCAAGTTATTAATGAAAACCCAGAAAAAATGTCAGCTTCTGGGCCAATGTGCCTTAATTGACATCCTCCTCTAATTTTATTAGAATTTGTTGATGAATTGTTTTCTAGTACAATTTTCAAATAATTTAGGAATCCACTTACATAGAGAAACTCAAGTGTCTTTTTGCGTTTTATTTTTCTGTTAATGTTTTGTGAAAACATATTTTCAACTCCTACTCAAAATTGCTGTTTTTTTATTCTGGCTATGGGAATGAAAAGAATCCCAAATCAACAATGGCTTCTGTGAATTATTGATGTTGAATTGCCTATGATCTCCCATAGGCCACAGTTTAGAAAATTTCCTCTTGAAGTTAGGTGACCAGTTCAAAGAAAGCCTGTGACTTCAATTAGGTGGGAAATAAAGTCATATGTATATTTAGGTGTGTCATTTTCCCTATGATTTGTTGTTGTTGTTGTTCAGTCGCTAAGTCATGTCCAACTCTTCGCAACCCCATGGAACATAGCACACCAGGCCCTCCTGTCCTTCACCGTTTCCCAGAGTTTGCCCAAATTCATGTTCATCACATCAATGACACTATCTTACCATATCATCCTCTGCCATCCTCTTCTCCTTTCCTAAATTAGGGTCTTTCCCAATGATTGCCTCTCTTCTTTTTCTGGGGGCCAAAGTATCTGCACTTCTGCTTCTGTAGCTGTCCTTCCAAATAATAGTCAGGATTGATTTCCTTTAGGATTGTTTGATTTGATCTCCTTGCTTCCAAGGGACTCCAACACCACCCCTATGATTTAACAACCATTCGATTGCTAAAACCTTTAGGAATTCAGCAGTTGGATAAGCTGAATGGTGCTACAGGCAGGATATTAGACACATGCACATTCGGGAAAATATTAGTCATGCACTTGCAGAGAAGCATCTCAATTTGGAGGCCACGAATTAGATTTAGCCCTTTCAATCATTGACTTGATTGGCAGTTTGATCAAATTAGAACAGAACAAAATAACAGAGTTGGATGGGACCTTGTAGGTCATTTAGTTCAACCCCCTGCCCAAGCAGGAGACCCTATACCATTTCTGACAGATGGCACTCCAGTCTCTTCTTGAAAGCTTCCAGTGATGAAGCTCCCACAACTTCTGAAGGCAAGCTGTTCCATTGGTTGATTGTTCTCACTGTCAGAAAATTTCTCCTTATTTCTAGGTTGAATTTCTCCTGGATCAGTTTCCATCCTTTGAACTTAAATATATAGTTCAAATTACCTTTAAACTATACATTTGAACTGAATATCTGTACTGCTCTAAATGAAAGAAGAAAAAAAATCTGTGTAAGATTTACTTTTATCAAACTAGCAAATTCACCAATTTTGGAGGAATGATCTCAGTTTCCACAGCTTCCTTGCTCCAAAGCTTGCAAATCTGCTCTACCTCTCTATGAAGATGCCAGATTCAGAGTTATGAACTTAAAAGGTATGGGAAAATCAATTTTACTGATGTAAAGATAAGAGAAGAACATAAACAAGGGACTTATACTTGGCTCATCAAAGGCGATTGACTGTTTTAGAGGAGCAGAAAAACCTAGACAATGTAGCCATCCTCTCTTTAGTATTTCATTTATCAAATTTCTATACAGCTGAAAATCTGAAAGGATATTCAAGAGTACACAACATAATCAGTACACAAGAAAATGTATCACATTAAATCAACCACCAAAATTAGTAAATAATTATAGAAATAAAATTAACACAATCGCTAAGGACAATCAGAACTAACATAGAGTCAAGACCACCATTGTTCTCTTGGGCTATTTATGACCACTGAAGGTGGCCCTGGAGGTATCTTCACAGCTAGCCATATGGGCATTTGTAGGTTAAAACTCACACTTTAAATTGCACCCAAAAACTTACTGGCAATCAAGGCGAACAACTAACCTTGTCGGAAAGGAAGCTAGATAATCTATTCACCCAAAAAGGAAATGCAATAGTTCTCAACTATAGGGGGATCCAATGATGGCTTACCCTGCCTCCACCTGCTGAAGGCAATCATTCCTCCCCAAATGAGCATTAATTGTCTTTTAGATCCAGCCAGTCAGTTCCATATCCATGCAGGAGCTAGGAGCTAGCTGCCTATAAGTGGCAAAGGGCAGGCTAGAAAAAAATATCTGCCAACTTCATGGAGACCAAAAGAAGTCCCAGCGGGATGAAGAGGCATCAACTAGTCAATGCTGTGGCTTCTGCCCATGAGGAGTGAAGATGGAAAAGTCTGAATGAATTTGTGGGCAAAATGACCTGTGGATTGCAACTTCCAGAATCCTCCAGTATGGCTAGCTAAAGAATTCTGGGAGGTGAAATCCACAGGTCTTAAAGCTGCCAGGTTTAGAGGTCCTGCAATAAGGGGAAGGGGATATGGTAATTTTGCTTCCTTTATTTCCATGATGCAAACCCAAACCTAAGGTTCTACCTATACTGGGGCAGATTCACTTTTCATCTTCTTCTTTGTAGGTACTCCCTATGTCATGTGGGCCAAATTGAGCAAAGCTTTTCCTGTTTGCTGATCTCAGGGGTAGGTGTTTACAGCAGGATACCTTACCTTGCCCCAAGCCCTAACATATTGCAGAAGTAGTATCCCTACTACTCCATCTTTATAGTCAGTTGGTCAACCAGCGAACTCACCTGAATCAAGACCATGATGAGGCAAAGTCCATTTCTAATTATCTAATACATTTGGTTGTTAGACTTGATAACATTGAAGAAGGATACCCAGAATATCAAAATAGACCTGAAAAGCAGCAGGAGGTGAGTGAAAACAGTTCTGAACTAGAGAAAGGTTAAATTTTCATTAGCTGTTTCAGTTAGCATTACAGGAATGTTGTCGAATTAAAGTTGAGAGTGGGAAGCCAAAGACTTCATCCTTCATCTCATTTAAGTAAGCTCCATATTTGCAGAGGACAAACCAGAACAGCCACCCATCCATCAACTGATACAAAAGCTGTGCTTTTACATAAATTGCCCAGTCATTTTTAATTACGTTTCCTCATTTTTGAATGTAGATGAGCCAAAATATAATGTCTTTCTCACAAGATAAGAACTTCCCTGGGCTGTATCTGGTAATGATCTCATATAGCTAACACAAGGAGCTATCTCATATAGTTAACACAAGGAGCTCTCATAGGAGATTTCAAAACAAGGAGTGTGAACCCTAACACTCCAGGACAGACAATCCTCCAAACCAGGGGTCTCCAAACTTGGCAACTTTAAGACTTATGGACTTCAACTTTCATCAGAATTCCATAGCCAGCAATACTGTTGAAGTCTACAAGTCTTAAAATTGCCAAGTTTTGAACCCTGCTCCAAACCATCTCTCTAATGTCCCAAATGTGCTTTTTCTCCACAGAGATCTCTCTAAAGCTTGAGGTGTGGTGCCAAAGTAGTTCCAAATTGCCTTCAGGTTTCACCAGGCCAATGGACAAGTATTAAACACACGGGGAGTTATTAATAGTAACTGTATTTAATTAATTAAACAAATCCAAATTAAATCCAATCAAATCATTAAACTTTCCTGACATTGCTAGCAATTGAGTTTGACATGAAGGAGACTTGATTTATTTACCCTAATGCAGCATTCAAAGGTCAAATACAGCCTTCAGATGGAAAACGATTGTACACTACTGTTTTAAAATCAGTATCTGACAGTGTTTTCCTTTTATATCTAAATTATGATATGAGTCCAGGAGGTGAACAATTTTTGTGGTTTGCTTAGCAGTCTGATGAGATCTTCCATCAGACTACACTTTGGCATACACAAAAAAAATCAAAACTCTAAATAATTCAGCTCAATTCAGTTTTAACTTAAATTCAAATGCACTTTTGAATCATTTAAAGTGTAATTTCTTCAGAAGTAAGTGGAGTAAACCGGTAGATTAGCATTGGAAATATATTTTAACATATTCATTGGAGAAAGAAAAGCGTACCTTTTGTAATAAAGATAAGCCAAGCCTTATAGCTAAGGTAACATGAAGCTGAATAGGGAAGAAAAATCAGGAAATATAATAGCTGCTTGCCTTATCAGCTAGACATCACACCCCTTCCTTGCCCATAATTGTATACAACTGTATTCTTGTGTATGTAATTAAATGCTTTTGTGAAGTACTTTGAATGCTGGGTAATATTAAAGGCACCATTAAGACACAATATGCAGTAAACAATGTTTAAAGCAAATGTAGCTGAAGTTGCTAACATTTGAATAATATCCACCACCAAAAAATCTTTGTCTTTCCATGAGGTTTTACCATTTTGCCTGGAGAAAAGCAAACTGTATACTAAATAATATGTACTGTACAATGTGCACTGTATATTGGATAATACCTGCTGATATTAAACATGCTATACTTTTTATGCAAGCAGGAAACCATGAAATGTACCATAGCAAAATATCAAAATCATACAATATGGGAGACAGCGAGCAATCTTGGGTGTGGAATTGTTTTTAGTGCTTTAAAAGACATTTGAAACGCCTTATTTATGAAGATTAGTGCACAAGGACAAGCCACCGAGGACAAGGTCACCTTGTGGACTTCTGGGCAACAGGTCAGGACTCGAGAGAGGTAACACTGATAAGATCCTGGTGACAGTTTCTTGGATACAAGCAGCTTGTTTCCAAGTGGAGCATTTTCAAGCTTTTAAAAGAACAACAAAAGTCTGTTTGTTCGAATCTCTCCCAATCACAGCTCATTAATTATGACCAGCCAGAAAACTGGGCTTGGTGGAGCTCCTGTCTCATTCTGTTTCTTTCTCTCCACATTGGTTCTGCAGCCCAGCCAAACTGAAGGACCTTTGACATGCAATCTCAAGAATACTTTCCTCCTTTAGCCACATTTCCTCTTCCACCTCCCTACTTGTCCCCCTGCCCCAGTGATATTTTCCAGCACTTGCACTCCCAAAACTCAACTGTTTGTTAGGCTGTGGTAGATGACAGTGAGTTGTAAACTGTGATTGAAGCAGACAGACATGGTGATCCCTGCGACTCCTGGCACCAGAACAGTTCATAATAAATTTTAGCTTATTTAGCATCTTGCTCAGTTTCAGTTGCATAGTTTTTTTTTTGCTCTAGAGTGTGTTTGTTTTCCCTAAAATGTGAACACTTTAAACTATAGAAACCTTATGCATGTTTGAGCATTCATCTCGAACATTTCTCAACTAGATGTAGATTTCTCTCCATGGACTCCTTCAAACATGGTTGGGGAAGAGAAGCTGGCAAGGAACAGTTTCCCATTCTTAGGCTGTCGATAAAATTTGTGCCACTTTGCCTTTGAAAGACATGTCCCATTCTTGTCTCACTGTTATCGTTCTAGGATTTAGTAACATGCAATACTAATGTGCAGCACAATGTTCTCCTTGTTCTATAAGGATGTATAACAGATGTGTTTCTGTGAAGGTAATATCTACTTACCAGAAGCTGGTATATAGGGAAAATCTTTGGTGATACAGAATAAGAAATAAAGTCTTTCATCAAACAAAAGCAGTTTTTGAAATGATTGGAAAGGGATGTGAACTTTCATGACAGATAACTTTTTCTCTTCTTCTTATAGTATTTTATTGGTAGGTTCTTTTGTTAATTGTTCATTTGGCTTCTTTAATAATTATTTATTAGACGCCACACCAGAAGCAATTACTTTTTTTCCCTGTTTTGTCCAATGATCCAATGCAGTTTGCTTTTTGTTATTGATCCTCTGTTCTTGCATTTCTATTTCTGCTTGAAGTAGAAAAAATCTATTTGTGCAATGTTGGTTAGTCATCCCTCTTCAAGACATGGGTGAAAGAATTATAAATGTTGCTCAACTGAAAATGCCAGTAGCTCTAACTAGCCAGGCTGATGGTTGAGATAATGAAGGATTTTTTTCAGCAATACCTGAAGGACAGTGAGTGCTTTACCTCTGCTGTTTTCCAGATAGCCATTTCTCTTCACACAAAGAGAAAAAGATAGCTTAATCAGAGAATATCGGGAGAAATGTTCACAAAAATGAAATCATTTTCTTTAGAAAATCTATCTACAGTATATAGTAGTATGAAATATTTCTGCATTTTTCTAGAATCACCATCCTATTATGGAGATCCTTGAAATCAATTGTTAATCTTATTGCACAATAACACAGGCATCAGGCACTATATAAATACCACACACAGAATAGCCCCCAAAATATACTCTGCTGGGGAGAAATTCCCTGAGAATGGGCTCCAGCAAGAGTCTGAAATTTCAAAAGAAAAAAAAAAACTCTGGTCCTGGTGATCAATCCTAATTACTAACACTGGGAGTTTTTAAGAAGATGTTGGACAACCATTTGTCTGAAGTGGTGTAGGGTTTTCCTGCCTAGGCAGGGGGTTGGACTAGAAGACCTCCAAGGTCCTTTCAACTCTGCTATTCTATTCTATTCTATTCTATTCTATTCTATCCTATTCTAGGCTTTCTAGTACAGGTAGTCCTCGACTTGCCAAACATTCATTTAGTGACTGTTCAAAGTTACAACAGAAAAAGTGACTTATGATTGAGGGCTGCATCAGGGTTGTATTTGACCTTGGGAGGCTGGGGGGGGGCATGGCTAGGGTGGGCGTGGCCAGTATGACATCTGTTTTTGGCTGCGATGACCTCCTGCAGTCCTCTGACAGCGAAAACATGCACAGACCCCTGAGCTCCATTTTGAACCATGATGGCCTCCTGCCTAACCCTAACCCTATGCCAGCAAAAACAGAGTTTGGGGAGGGGTGTGTGACCCTCTTGAGCTCCATTTTCACTGGAGCAGGAGGCCATCGTGGTTGAAAACAGAGCTCAGGAGAGACGCATATGGTCCTCCTGCCCTCCATTTTGGCTGGCAGAGGTACCGCAGGTCGGTCCTTCACTGTTTCCAGGAGAACCCCGCGGACCAGATCTAAGCACCCCGTCAGCCAAATTTGGCTCGTGGGCCTTGAGTTTGCCACCCCTGCACTAGACCATAATGGTTCTAGCAGAAGAGCAATATGCTACCAAACACTATATTCTAACAGGGATCAGAAGGCATACTAAACATGTGAAATAATATGGATGATGTTTGAAAGGGAGCTTCCAAAAGCAAATTCCTTTCCTAAAAAAAGGCACATTCCATTTCTGATTTATCCACAAACTACTTTGATGCATCCATCGCCACTGCTATCACCTGACCCCATCCACTTGCCAGCACCTGTTTTAAACCTTTTGACGAAAGAGGAGTGTCACAGATGGCCTCCTATCTACATGGAAGCTGAAAATGATATTTTGGCTGAGATCACACCGCTTCTGGACTGGGAAAATAATGCATGGTGAAAGAATGTGTCAACCTTCCTGATGGGAACTTGAAAATGCATATGTAGTAGAAGGTTCAGCTCAGGAGCAGCATTTCCAATAAAACAATGTCAAGACAGAGAGCTATCCCATTGCGATTCACCCTACCCTTCTTTACAGATATTTCCTTTTACAAAGGAAAAATCTTTTAGCCCAAATGCCTGAGGGTTACAGCATAGAAAAGAGATTTTAAAGTCAAATAAAATGGGTTCTGTGGTACCCCACCAGTCCTCATAATGGATGTCCAGGCCAATTGATAAAGGAAGTAGGTTTTAATAGGTATGATTCTGCAGCCATAAAGCTCTAGATGAGGTTATGTGAACTTCTAACAATGAGTCTTGCTACCTGTGCAGGTGTGCTTGGGAGAAGGTGATCTGGTATGAGATTTAAATAATTAAAGGTCAATGCCAGCAGTTTGTATTCAGCCCTGAAATAAATTGCTAGCCTGGCCAGTTCTTTGATGAGATATGCTAATTTTTGCATGTCCCATATGAGAGCCTTATAGTTGTAACTGGAATGAATTGACCTTTCCATGCTTCTTCCTGAGCAAACCATGCAAAAAAAAAAAGCATTACAATAATTTCAATTCCTTGTTACCCGGAGCTTAATACACAACTTTGTTTGAAGAATAGTTGCAATTCACTTCATCATGTTTTCTGTTGGGAATGCCATGTGGCATTTATTCAGGAGGTAACAACTTATGTGCCACCACACAGGGCAGATAAACAAAAGCAACAATTTATGATTAGTCTTAGACCAGTGACCAGAACAAATAAAAACACTCAGTACATACAGCATACACTTAAAGTGTCTAGTATAAAATAATAAATAACTAAAATCTATAATAAAATCCAGTGTCAATTATACATGGTCTGACTCAGTGGTGGGTTTCAATTTATTTTATTACGAGTTTGCTTGTCCATGCACGCTTGCGCGCGATGCTTCTGCGCATGCGCAGAAGTATCTGGACGGGTGGGCGGAGCCTCCTGCCACTGCCACTACCAGTTCGCCCAATCCGGTGATTGCAACTCTGGTCTGACTATAAGATAGTTGTAATCCCTAAACTGTGTGGCCGGTTGTAGGTTCAATGCTAAAAGAGAAGGGACTAAGCAGTCTAAAGGGTTTTCCACAATTGTTATATAACATCGCTATGGTGGAGAAGACACACATTTGCAACGAATCCCTAGTGCTGCTACGCAGAATCTCTCTACCTGCACTGTAGTTATGGACTGTTCATCCCTAAACAGCCACTGGAGATATGTAATGTCAGAATGGCCAAGATACCTAGCAATTATTGGCAGAATGTTTTTTTTCCTAATCTCCTTTTAAAGCAGTGCTTCTCAATTATTTTCTGTCATGCCCCCCCCTAGGAAGAAGAAAACATTTCGCGCCCCCCGCGAACATATACATACATATATTTATATATAGAGTATCACAGAAGTGAGTAAGATGACCGCCGACTTAGGGAGGGAGGGAGCCGCAGAGGCGGGGCTCAAAGGGAAGGAGAGCGGGATAAAACACCGGAGCGCTCTAAGCTTTGGAAACTCTCGCCTTTCCTTACCACGGAGCCTTGGAAACTCTCCAGACAGAGACGCATCCGGTCGGAAGAAGGAGAAAGAGAAGGGGCGGCTGAGGGAAGAGAGACGCGGGCGGGCTCAGCGATCCTGACGGGCAATCCCTGCCGCCAGGGCGGAACAAAAGCGGGCAGAGGAGACGCACCGGAGCGCCCGCTCCGATCCTGACCCGGCTTCGAGCCCCACTTTAGGGAGCCTCGCGCCCCCCCTGGGGGGCGCGCCCCACTATTTGTGAAGCACTGTTTTAAAGGGACATCTAAGGAGCATGCTCACCTCTCTTGAGCTGCAGGGACAGAGTCTTTTAGTGAATAGTAACACAGGACAGATCATTCAAAGCAGATGTGGGCATCTCATAGGCCTCCTGCCTGCTCCTTAATTGATTGTTTCCCGGTTCCTAAACTCTTTTCTACTTGGAACGCCTGAAAAAATATTATCTTTAGTAGTTGTCAAGGTACAAGAAAATAAAGGGGAGGGGATAGAATTAATACAGGTAGTCCTCAACTAACGACCACAATTGAGCCCAAAGTTTATGTTGCTAAGGGAGAGAGTTGTTAAGTGATTTTTCCCCATTTTACAACCTTTCTTGCCGCAGTTGTTAAGCGAATCAACACAGTTGTTAAGTTAGTAACAGTTGTTAAGTGAATCTGGCTTCCCCATTGATTTTGCTCGTCAGAAGGTCGCAAACGGGGATCACGTGACTCTGGGACACTGCAGGCATCATAAGTCAACTCCTAAGCACCTGAATTTTGATCACAGGACCATGGGGATGCTGCAATGGTCATAAGTGTGAAAAATGGTCATAAGTCACTTTTTAAAGAGCTATTGTATCTTCAAATGGTCAAAGATACATTTTAAGCTGATGACTACCTGTACCAGCAGCATATACAGTAGTATAGACTTTATTGTCATTGTACCAGAGGTGGGTTCCTACTGGTTTGGACCGCTTCGGCTGAGTAGGTAGTAACTCGGCCTGCCACGCCCCCGAACCGATTCTTTCATGTGCAGAAGCATTTTTTAGTACTGCGCATGCATGCGTAGTGTGTCTCAAGCACATACATGTGTGAAGCACGCACGCAGCACATCCCTGAGCAAACCAGCAGTAGCAGGAGCCGGAACCCACTCCTGCATTGTACATCATGTATACAACGAAATTGGTTTTATACAGGTACATAAGAGAGACCAGCAGAGGCCGGAAGGGTGGAGTTAAAGGAGGGATTAGCTTTGAGTCTCTACATAGCCACAAGAGGACTAAATCCAATCCCTTCTTGAATGTTGTTAAACCTTATCTAGTTTACTCAGGTGCAAACCTTTTGTCTAAGAAGATTCCAGCACATAGGCTTTAGCAATGAATTAGTAATTTGGAACTTCTGTGAGTGACTCTGTTTTTTCACGCCTGACAAGGTCTGGGTGGATGAGGACATCAAACGCTAAAAGAGTAGTTATAACAGTGTGAATGAATCCCCGCCTCTTCTGGAAACATATTCCCATCTCATGCACGTACCAAAGAGATGGAGCTTTGATCTCATTGCCACAGCCATTGTCTTTACCCCGACCTCCCAAATCCTGCTAATGAATACCATTCCAACCTGTTCTTTTTACTCATTTTGCAGTGCTAGTTAGTGGAATAAGAAGAATGTAGTGTTAATTGGCCATTTTTGGATGGGAAAAAAAGAAGAGAAGGCCGCCCACTTTTTTTAGTTTCCCAATATTAGCTTGTGGGATGGGGAGAGTTGAAAATCTCACGGAAGGAAGCATTGCAAGAAACTTTGGCTGGGCCTCATAATTAGTCACAAGAGTATTGACATTGCTGTAGGAATATCTTTTATAGATTTAACAGAAGTAGACGTCTGTTTAGTATTTCCATCAGTATATTTTCCACTCAGCTCCAGATGTCCCATTTCAACACGATATGGGGGCCTTTGCACATTTCCAGTGCTCGGCTGATCCATATGGAACATGGAGACAGAAGCACATGAAAAAGAGAGTATATTTTGTTATCACCCAATTGCAAAATATGGGATGTGCTTCAGCAAAACGTGAATAAAGGGAAGAGGCATATGCATTTGCAGTGATGATATTACCTAATTTGGTAATAAAACATCTGCAATAAAACCACTAAGCTCAGTGAGCACCAAGGAGCTCACATTTATATTGTCTTTGTTGGATGGAGAAGATATATTTGGGTAGAGAAAATTCAAAATCTTTTCTCTAAGATTGTGAGTATGTAAGATTCGGGGGGGAGGGGGGAAAGAAACAGAAAATCCATAGTGTAACAGTATCACCTTCTAAGAAGATGTAACCCTTAGCCCAGTGGTGAAATTCAATTTTTTTACCTACCATTTCTGTGGGCGTGGCTTGGTGGGTGTGGCAGGGGAAGGATACTGCAAAATCTCCATTCCCACCCAACTCCAGGGGAAGGATATTGCAAAATCTACATTCCCAATCCACTCTGGGCCAGCCAGAGGTGGTATTTGCCAGTTCTCCGAACTACTCAAAATTTCCGCTACTGGTTCTCCAGTACCTGTCAGAACCTGATGAATTTCACCCCTGCCTCAACCTACTGAGAACCTGTATATGCAACTCTGTGGAAGAAGAAAATTGTAACAGTATCACCTTCTAGGAAGATGTAACCCTTAGCCCAGTGGTGAAATTCAATTTTGGGAAATTCAATCCTGTTTGGGAAAAGTAAACTGGTTCAAAGCAAGCCAACCTTTTTTTCCCCAATTACTAATCTTCAGCATTTCAGTTTATTATCTGTGAGACTCATCAGCTGTTAGAGTCTGGTCATAACTTGAGACTTCCATTCAGAATCTCTACATATTCATTTTGGATTTTATATAAAACTGAAATAGACCTGGGCCCCATCAGCGTGAGGGTATGAGTCTCCTTTTGGACAAGGCCTGATTTATGACCTCTCCTTCTCTATAAAACCTGAAGTACTCCAGTTTCAATGCTCTAAGAACCACATCATATGCAGACTACTATATATAAAAGTAATTAATGGAATTTCCTCACAGTACCTTGAAGTTGTATGTATATGTGAGGGGAAGAAACAGTTCAAGAGGGCTGTGATCTTTCTGGGTTTCCTGAGTGCACCTAATCAGTTACAGAAAGACAAGGAACGGTGGGCTTGATGGACTTAAGCTGGACTCATAACAGATTAAATGAACCTGGCCTGATTTAGCAGAACTCTTGAATTCTTATTACTTTGGTCTGATGCTGTTTGGTTCTCACCCTATTTTGGTTTGGAGAAAATTTTATAGAACCCACTCATTAGCACAGGCATGTCCAAAGTGCGGCCCAGGGGCCAAATGCGGCCCTTTTTCAAATTGCAAGCGGCCCGCAGCCTCTTCTCCCCACCGGAGTTATTTGTTTAGTCTTTCACAAAATACCGTATTTTATATAGGGTATAAAGATGCATCTTTTTCCCCCTCAAAAAAGAGGCTAAAAATCTGGGTGCGTCTTATACACTGAATACATCATTTTTTACCTCCCAAAACTCTGCCCCCTTCACCAAAATGGCTGCGCATGGCCTTTAGGAGGTTTTCAGAGTGCTCCTGGGGGCTGTGGAGGGCATAAATGAGCAAAAAACGGGCCATGAATGATCGGCCCCAACATTTTCACCTCACCAAATCTGGCCCTCCTTGCAAAAAGTTTGGACACCCTGCATTAGCATTTTCGTAATTTAAAGCTAAAGGTAAAGGTTCCTCTCGCACATATGTGCTAGTCGTTCCTGACTCTAGAGGGTGGTCCTTATCTCTGTTTCAAAGCCAAAGATCCATGCTGTCCGAAGACGTCTCCATAGTCATGTGGCCGGCATGACTAAATGCTGAAGGTGCACGGAACCTTCCCACCAAAGGTGGTTCCTATTTTTTCTACTTGCATTTTTACGTGCTTTCGAACTGCTAGGTTGGCAGAAGCTGGGACAAGTAATGGGAGCTCACTCTGTTACATGGTGCTAGGGATTCGAACCGCCAAACTGCCGACCTTTCTGATCGACAAGCTCAACGTCTTAGCCACTGTAATTTTAAAAAGTTGTAGTTATTAATAGGGATCCATTTCTATATGCAGGTAGTCCTCAACGTATGACCAAATTGAGCCCAACATTTCTGTGGTTAAGTGAGTTACTTGTAGAATGACTTTTGCCCCATTTGATGATTTTTCTTGTCACAGTTGTTAAGTGAATCACTACCGTTGTTAGTGTAGTAGCATGATTGTTAAGCCAGCCTGGCTTGTCCATTGATTGTGCTTCTCAGAAGATCACAAAAGGGGATCACCTGACCCCAGGACACTGCAACCATCATAAATATGAGCCAGTTGCCAAGAGTCTGAATTTTGATCATATGACATGAAGATACTCAATGGTCGTAATCGTGAACGACAGTAATAAGTCACTTTTTTCAGTGCAGTTGTAATTTCAAAGAACCGAGGTGGTGCAGTGGTTAGAGTGCAACACTGCAGGCTACTTCAGCTGACTGCTAGCTGCAGTTCAGCAGTTCAAATCTCACCAGGATCAAGGTTGACTCAGCCTTCTATCCTTCCAAGGATGGTAAAATGAGGACCCAGATTGTTGGGGGCAATATGCTGACCCGGTAAACCACTTAGAGAGGGCTGTAAAAGCACTATGAAGCGGTATATAAATCTAAGTGCTATTGCTATTGTTTGAATAGCAATAGCACTTAGACTTATATACCGCTTCATAGTGCTTTTACAGCCCTCTCTAACAGTCACTAAATGAATGGTTGTAGGTCAAGGACTAACTGTAATCATTATTTACTTACTGATACCCAATTCCAAAAATTACTTTGCATGGGTTATGACATAACACAGATTCTTTTCTATTAGAGGGATAAGTTCAGACGTGGTATACTTTATTTCTTTTTAATCCCCCCTCCCCCTTTACAATCACCCCCCCCTCCTTGAATGTTTGGAGGGAGTTCAGAGAAATGACAAAGAACCATCAAGAGCTTTTGGAGTATTTGCTTGTGAAGAGTGATTTAAGGAACTACAAATGTTCTGGCTCTTCTCCAACTGAGTACCTTGAAAAAAAAATGTGTAAATAAACTTCAAGAAATGAATTCAAATGAGAAAAATTACTGTGAAAGACATGCTCCCACATAAAAAGCCAAGAATGGGGGCTATTCATATTTCAGTTACAAATCTGATAGAGTTCTCTGATCAGGAGCAAGGTTACAAATCACAAGGAGACAAGAATAATAATAATAAAAAATCATATCGGTAGCTCACCAAGCTTTCAGAGTTCTCACATTCTTCTTTAACTCAAATTAAGAATGTGCAGAGCGAGACCTGCCTAATTTATTCTTATAGTTTCCAATATCCATGCCCTTCATTTAAAATGGAACAGACTCATGTCAAACACACATGAAAAATACTAAGAATAATCCATCCGTTTTTACTTCAAACCAGTGACGTGCGGTGAGGGTTATGGCTGGGGAGGCTGGTGACGTCATCAGGAAGGCGGGGAATGGGACCACGTGTGCAGCACACGTGGTCTCATTCTCCGCCTTCCTGAGTGAACATTAAGGGGACCGCGGCGTAGCATTGCTTCCTCCACCGGCACCAGTCCCTTCCGCCCCCCACTCCTTCAAAGTCTCCCACCAACCCAAAGCCCGATCCCCAGCTCCCTCGGGCAAGGTTTGAGCGGGGTGAATGGGAAAGCAACGAAAGGGGCTGCGCTTTCACCCCGCTCAAGCCTTGCCGCCTGCAGCCACCGCCCGCCCTCGCTGCCCCTTTCGTTGCTTGCCCACCCGCCTCTAAGGCACGCCAAAGCCTCCTTCGTCCCCCCCAGCGCGCACCCTTTTTATTTCCCGTGACACCCCCCCCCCATTTTGGGAAAGCTTTCCCCATTGCCTGGGGGATGAGGGGGGCGGCTCCTCTCCCCCCACTCCCTCCGTCCCTGCCTCTCTCCTCAGCCCCAAAGCTCCGTCCGCGCGAGCGCGACTCACTTCCAAGGCGGTGGCTGCTCCATCCCGCTCCGGCTCTGGAAGCGACCGAAGATCAGGCTGCGTCGCTCGCTCGCTCGCTGGACTGCTTCGGCGCCATTCTGGCTACCTCCGTCCATCCGCGCCCGGGAGCTGTGGAGGCAGAAATGTTGTCGGCCTCCCGATGACGAAAGCAAGCGACTAGTTCGTAATCCGGAGGCGCCGACAACATTTCTGCCTCCACAGCTCCTGGGCGCGGATGGACGGAGGTAGCCAGAATGGCGCCGAAGCAGTCCGGTGGGCGAACGAGCGAGCGAGCGAGGCAGCGAGATCTTCGGTCACTCGTCCACCGGACTGCCTCGGCGCCATTCTGGCTACCTCTGTCCGGCCGCGCCCGGGAGCTGCGGAGGCAGAAATGTTGTCGGCCTCCCGATGATGAAAGCAAGCGACTGGGTTCGTCATCCAGAAGCGCCGACAACATTTCTGCCTCCACAGCTCCCGGGCACGGCCGGACGGATGTATATATTATTATATATATATAGTATATAATATTATATACTATTATTCCATGAAGAGAGGTGAGGCCCTGCCTCCCTTGCCTCCACTGACCGCACGTCACTGCTTCAAACTTAGACTATCTCAAGATGCCACCCCAAATTAGGGGCCAATGGGAATTTTCCTTCTTTTCTACATGCCCGGGTATGTATCAGGACAGCAGATGGCCTTCCATTACCACACCATTAAGAATAATCTATTGTGGCACTTTTCCAATCATTTAGGAATGTTGCTGTTGTTAGTTGTGAAGTTGTGTCCAACTCATCGCGACCCCATGGACAATGTTGTTCCAGGCCTTCCTGTCCTCTACCATCCCACAGAATCCATTTAAGGTCATGCTGACTGCTTCTGTGACTCCATCCAGCCATCTCATTCCCTGTTGCCCCCTTCTTCTTTTGCCCTTTATCGTTCCCAGCATTAGGCTCTTCTCCAGTGAGTCCTTCCTTCTCATTAGGTGGCCAAAGTATTTAAGTTTCATTTTCAGGATCTGGCCTTCTAAAGATCAGTCAGGGTTGATCTCCTCTAGGCCTGACTTGTTTGATTGCCTTGCAGTCCAAGGGACTCGCAGGAGTCTTCTCCAGCACCATAGTTCAAAGGCCTCAATTCTTTGGCGTTCAGCCTTTCTTATGGTCCAACGTTTACAGTCATACACTGCAACTGGGAAAACCATTTAGGAATAAATGGAGCAAACAATGAAGGTTTATTTCCACTTCCCATTCTATTACCTACTCTGAAGAATTGGTGAAAATTATCGGTATGACTTTTTTTTCCTACCTACATATTTAAAATAGAAAGGAGATTGTACAGTAGGTTGACATAGAATAATCTGCTCTATTCTTCATTCTGTTCTCCCTGTCTTGGCACCAGTTCCTCAATTTTTTTTTCTTGCCTTGGCCATGTTGGTGCTATGTGGTAGAATGAAAAACAACCCAGCCATTCCTATCAGTCATATTGACAGCAAATTGAAGGTAGCAGACACTGTTTAAAATTGTCTCAAAAATGACAACTGCCTGACTGGCAAGGAGCCACCCAATGCATGCTACGCCTTTCAATGTAGGTGTTTGTCTGAAACTTGGAATGGAGTCAGAATCAGGTTTCATAAACAATTCCTCCAGCTACTTTTAGTAATTAAGGGAAAAGATGGAAATATACCCAATTTAAAACAAACTGGCTACATTCACTCTCAGTTGCTATCCTTCTCATGCAGAATATACAAATCCAGAGAATTCTTTGTCTCATAGAAGTATGGAGTTGTTTAGCAAATGGGGAACTTAGACCTTAGTAAATGTATGTGTTGGATACCTGCCAATTATCCCTAGGATAGTGATGCTTTAAAGGCAGTCATCCACCCAATAAAGATAATCTGGGCAGCCTGGTTTTTTTTTTTTTAGTAATGGAGAACACGTCTGACACATGAGCTTGGTCTGCAGACTGTCTTTCTGCTTCCTGAATCACCAGCAGGTTATCCTCATCAACTGTCAGGATTTCCATCTGAAGGGAGTATGGCTGCATGGCCATCGCAAGCACAAGCATAACCACCCTCTTGGGCCAGCTAGATGATTGTAAGTACGGAGCAGGCGCAGGGTATGCTGGGAAATGTAGCCAGGCACAATAAATCAGGAAACGAGATGGTTCAAATGACTACAGGTTTATTGCATGCTAAGACTCTACAAGAATCTGACCCACTAATGGTCAAAGCAAATTGGTGGCAAATAAGGATCAATGGAATTCAAGGAGGGTGGGCTGAACTTAAATCTCTTGTGGGGATGAGGGGACTCAAGACTTATGACACACTTGACCCAGAGGTGGGTTGGCAAATCAGTAGTAGCGGCAGCGGGAGGCTCCACCTGCCCGCCCAGATGCTTCTGCGCATGTGTAGAAGCGTTGATCATGCGCAAGAGCGCGCCCAAACTGGTAGTAAAAAAATTGACAATTCACCTCTGACTTGACCCCTCCCTCGGTCTCAGCCTGGTCATCTCCTAGTCATCTCCATCGCTTGCCATGCCACTGCAGGTCTTATCTAGCAGACATTGCGCTAACTGTCCTAGGATGCCCTAAATGTGGAAGAAAATGAAGGTAGGCAGGCACGTGTTTGTGAGACAAGAGTATGACAGGAGTGGAGAATGTGCTAGTGTACAGTTTGAGAATCACAATTTAATTATTGAGGATCAGAAATCTACTAACTTTTGTAAAAAAAAATAACTCTCATAATTAAGCTTTCCAACTCTTACTTGTGTGATGCCAATGAAAAAAGAAACATTTTCAGAAGTAGTACAAAAGTTGGTAGGAAATTATTCTGTTAGCAAAAGTTGATTTAAAACAAACAAGGGAGCCTTTGAAATGAAACAAATGTATTTTCAGAAACAAATAAACAAACAAAAACAAGTCAAGAAAGAATAGACAAGGAGGACCTGAAGATGTTATAAATAATTCAATTCACATATTGAATACTGAAGAGAACAAGAATTACCTTTTAACAATAAAAATATTGAGTTATCACAGAAAGATAAGGGTATTGTAATTTTCTGTTTCCACATTTCAAATTTCGTACACACCAACAATCTACTTTGAACAGAGGAATTTTGGCAGACTGGGCAATAATAAATTTCTGTTTCTGCTCATTTAACTGTCAGTTACTTTTTTGGACTTGGTTCCAAATTATTTTTCTTAGTTGGGCTCAGGGAAATCTGCTGCCATGGGGCCACACATGGATCCAGCCATAATTACTCTTTGTCTTGAGTGATCTGTCCCTTTGGGCTTTGAGGGTCAGAAGTCCAGTTGATATGCCTAGCCCAACCCCACTCTTTTCTCTGAGTCTGATTAGAATTCGTTTCTCAATGAAGGAGTTCAAAAATTGGACAGATCATTTTTTTGCTGGAACAGTTCTCATATTCATCAACTATATATAATTTATACATGGGTATTTAAGGATATGCCTCTTTTTCGTCCATTTATTTTATTCTAGGATGTGTTGGTGTATACAGGATACCAAAAATGCCACACCAAACATATCAAAGTAATTAAAGAGTTAGAATGTTTTAAAAGCCAGATCCAAAATGTTTATGATTTCAAATTTTAGTACCTTTTGTTTTTGTCCCCACATCTAAAACAGGGGTGTCAAACTCAATTTCATTGAGGGCTGCATCGGGGTTGTGTTTCACCTTGGCGGGATGGGGGCGAGGCATGCCAAGGGGGTGTGGCCATGGCATGGGACTTGTGAGGGGAGCACTTGCAGTGGCCAAGTGCTAAGGCAGGACTTCCCTGAGGCCCTCCCTTACTCTCTTTATACAGGAAACACTCGAGTTATGAATGTAATAGATCCTGCCAATTAAATTTGTAACCAGACGATTCGTTTGATTGATCACGCCCTGCTTCCCCAATGCATTTCTTCATCGAATGCACATGAGGTATCTCGGAGTGGGGAAGAGCATGCAGGGCCTAGTGCTGGAGCAGGCCATCCAAGGCCTCCCCCAAGCCACTACCTCATGCTCCCCTGGGGTCCCCACAATTGCTTTCCCCCCTATCCTGCCCCACCGCATGTCCACAGACTGGGACTGCTCTTCCCCATCCCATTTTCCATGGATTACTTACTTTTTGAAGAGCTCCAGAGCTCCTGAAGAGGCTGACCCACTGGCAGAGAAGTGGTTTATTCAGATGATGGCAACGCTGTAAGAACGTGAAATCTAAGGAAAACATTTTTGCCAGCTTCTGAGTAAAAGACTTCGCTGGGAGCCATGTGGCCAGCAGGCTTAGGTCTGGACTGGGCCACAATAGCTTCCTGCTTCAGGGATTGAGGCGGCAGCAGCAGCAGCCAATCAACAAGGAACTTGCTTCCTTTGTCTCATGAGGCTGAACTGCAAGCCCCCTTTTGATTGGCTGCCACGCCTCAATCCCTAAATCTGCTCATTCAAACTAACCAGTCAGCAAGCAGGAGGCTGCTTGTTGCCGGCCAGACTGGGTCCAAACTAAGCCTGCAGGCTCTCATGGCAGAGAAGCTGAAGTCTTTTATTCAGATGGGGAAAGTTGTTTTCCTTACATCTCATCGTCTTACAGCTTCATAAGCTTCTGAATCAAAGACTTTGACTTCTTTGTCATGTGGGTCAGCCTCTTCTGGAGCTCTTAGAAAAGTAAGTACAGTAAAGCCATGGGAAATGGAGTGGAGAGGATCAAATCTGGCCCATGGAGGCTCCATTTCAGCCAGCAACGGACCAGGGGAGGCCTCTGGAGACCCCCCACGGGTCGTTTGGCTGGCAGAATGCTACAGGAGGCCATCCAGGCAAAAAACAGGCTATGGAGGGGGGACACTAGCAGAGGCACCATGGGCTGGTCCTTTGCTATTTCCAGGATGGCCCTGTAGGCTGGATCTAAGTACTCCATGCACCGGATGCAGCCCGCGGGCTTTGAGTTTGACACCCCGATCCAAAAGGTAAATTTCAGTGACATGAAAGCAAAACTTTCCCACTAAATTCAACTAGGTTTTAGGAAATAAATTTATTTTAAAGGCTTAATTTTCACCCCATTTTAATCGGTTTTCATTTGACATACAAATAATCCTTTTATTTTCCAGATAATTTAACCTGATGAAAAATGATGAGCAAATCTTATTTTAAGAAAAAATAGGAAAGATGGAGGAGAAAAATCACAACCCCATTATTTGAAAGAAAACCAGCCTAACTCTCTCAGTTCCTTTACCTCTTTTTTCACCTAGAAAGTTCAATTAGATTTGCTTGTTGGTTTTATGGTTCTTAATTAAACGCGTTTCCATTTTAAACAAGTTAAAAGCTTTGCTGAAAAATGGTCCAGAGAAAAGACAACTCAAGTTCATAGGAAGAAGAACTAAATGTGTTCATCCACTGCAAGATTTGTTTTAGACTATTTCAAGAACAGCCCATTAAATTTAGACTGAATTAGAATCTTTCTGTTTTGACATGGACCTGGGTAAAGTGGTATTCAAAAAAACCCATTGATTAACGGGACAAAGGATGAAAGGGAATAGATTAAATTTTCAGAACCATAGATTCTTTTGGCAGATGAAGTCTATCGAATCTTATAGAAATGTGTGCCGCACATTCAGTAGTGGATGTTCTTTACAATAAATATTGTGTTTTTAAAAAAACCTCAGATTTTAATTCGGGAAATTAGTTTGCTCTTTTTTATAGGATCAAGCCTGCTTCATTTCAGTCTGATAGGAGATGGATGATTGGCCTCACAAAGCAAGACTGCTTTCTAGGCACGGCAGCTGGTAGAGAGAAGACCAAGGAAGAACAGTATGGCTTACAGTAGATACAATAGGCACAATTGCACCTTTAATGCTAGTCTGAGATACATGCAGATTCTTGGAGAGTTATTTATTTATTTATTTATTTATTTATTTATTTATTTATTTATTTATTTATTTATTATTAGCGTTTATATACCGCCCCCTCTCCCGAAAGGGACTCGGGGCGGTGTACAGTCCGCACCAAAACGCAACAGATTAAAACATAGAAATAACTACAGAAATACATGTATATGAGGAGGATAAAATATGCCAAACTGTACTGCTAATAAGTCAATACAAAAGTTTAAAATATCAGATTAAATTTAAAACACTATCCCTCTAAAAACCAGTAAGAATGTGTATGCCAGGAGGTAGACGTTATAAATTATGCCAAACCAGCCAGTCGGAACAGGTCGGTTAATAGAGAGTTCACCAAGGTGGAATCTCTTTGAACTTTGCCATTACTACAAACCAGTGGTGAAATTCAATTTTTTTTACTACAGGTTCTGTGGGCGTGGCTTGGTGGGCGTGGCAGGGGGAGGATACTGCAAAATCCCCATTCCCTCCCCTCTCCTGGGGGAATGACCGTTTTCCACACTTACGACCATTGCAGCATCCCTGGGGTCATGTGATGAAAATTCAGATGCTTAGCAACTGGTTCATATTTATGTCGGTCGCAATGTCCCGGGGTCATGTGATTCCCCTTTGCAACCTTCTGACAAGTAAATGAAGAAGCCAGATTCACTTAACAACCATGTTACTTAACATGGCAAGGAAGGGTGTAAAATGGGTCAAAATTCACTTATAACAGCTGACTCGCTCAACAACAACAATTTTGGGTTTGTGATCATAAGTTGAGGACTATCTCTTTGGCAGAACAATACAGTCTATATATATAAAAAGAAACAAATACTTGGATTTAAGCTTTGGGCACAGAAAAGACCAGTCTTTTGTAAGTCATAGATCATACATGAGTAATTGGTAAAAATGTTTTTATGAATTTGCCCTTTCGGTAATAAAAACAAACCTTTACCTAATGGGATTTGATCTTCATGCTGCTAGAGTTTTATTTTAACGTGCCACTTTTAGTTATTCAACTCTGTCTTGTTTTCCTCTAGTCTGGAAGAAGCACCAGGGAATGCATCATGTTTTGCAAATTTAATTACTACCTTAATGCAGCATACAGAGGGGCTGGATGGTTTATAAAACTTCATGGCAGTCCTGGTTCAGTTGCAGCAATCCAGACTGACTCAGCATTCAGGATGCAACTGAATCCTGTGTGTATCTCTTATTAGGAATGCATGAATTTGGAGAAATTATAAATATCTGCAATTGAGGCTAGAATTCTCAAAATCAGCATCAAGTGTGAAGCCAGTAAATATATTTAAGATAATGTAATCGCATTCAAAGGAGTAATAAAATTTTTTATGCTGCTTAATAAAATTTGTTATAAAAGGTGCTACTTGACTCCTCCATATGGTTGGAGTCGATTTTGTCAAGTTTGAGCATGTTGAACAAATTTTTATCTGTTCATTTTTATTAGAATGACTAATCCTCCCTCCCCCAGGGGTGGGTTGCTCCTGGCATTACTGCTGGTTTGCTGTGCGTGTGCTTTGCGCCTGCTACACGCATGTGCACAGTTGTTTGTAAATTATTCTGCGCATGCGCAGAACATTTAAAAAAGGACTAAAAAACATGCCGGCAATGGCATGGTCAACTAGGGAACCAGGTCAGGGGCATGGCCAGCCTGCCATCCCTACCAGTTAGGCAACCCAGTCCAGTTTTCATTACCGGTTCACCTGAATCGGTGCATACTGGTAGCAATCCTCCTCTGCCCTCCCTCCAGGTATATTATAGTAGGTTAGGTGGCAGATATGTAATCACAACCCAAAGCCTGCCTTTTACGAATGCATATGAAGAGACATTGCTGGCATCAGGATTCCCTTTTTGACCCTTACCCCATGAATGCCATTGCTTGATCCCCACTGGCAGTCCAGTTTATCTGGACTACTAAGACCCCCCTCCCCATGAAGCCTTGAGAATATACAGATCTCAGTGTAAAAGAGGAGGTTGTGTTAATAAAGAGAACAGTTTTACTAGGTCTAGAACAGTGATGGTGAACCTATGGCACACGTGCCACAGGCAGCACATGGAGCCATTTGTCAGGACATGCGAGGCGCTGCCCTGTCAGCTGGCCAGCGCACATGTGCACGCTGGCCAGCTGAATTCACCCTTTTTAAAAGCCATTTTTTGCCCTCACCAGGCTCCAGAGGCTTTATAGCAGCCTGGGGAGGGCGAAAAGAGCCCCCCCGCCCCCCTTGGAGGCCCTCCAGAGGCTTCATGAGCTTCCGTGAAGCATCCAGAGCGTAAAAAAACGGCCCTACGGGCAAACCGGAAATTTGGGAATGGACTTCTGGTTTGCTCGAAGGGTCGCTTTAAGCGCTCCGAAGGGCGAAATCATCCGTGGTTTTGGGGTACGATATCATCAATACGCTGATGATACCCAACTTTTCATGTCTACCACAAACCACCCAAACGATGCCCTCAACATGTTCCGATGCCTGGAGGCTGAACGAATCTGGATGGGGACAAACAGGCTCAAGCTCAATCCCTCCAAGACTGAGTGGCTGTGGTTCCCGTCATCCTGATTTGTGCATCTTGTACCATCTTTGATGATAGGGGGAGAAATTTTAGCCTCCTCAGAGAGGGCCCGCAATCTGGGAGTCCTCCTGGATACGCAGCTTAGTTTAGAAGAACACCTGATGGCTGTGAGCAGGGGGCCTTTTATCAGGTTCGCCTAGTGCACCAGTTGCGGCACTTTCTGGATTGGGATGCCCTATGCACAGTCACTCATGCCCTTGTCCTTTCTCGCCTGGACTACTGTAATACTCTCTACATGGGGCTGCCCTTGAAGAGCACCCAGAAGCTTCAGCTGGTCCAGAATGTGGCCGCGTGGGTTGTCATGGGGTACCTAGGTGCTCCCATGTTACACCCCTTTTAGGCGGTCTGCACTGGTTGCCGGTTGTTTTCCTGGTGCGATTCAAGGTGTTAATTATGATCTTTAAAGTGCTCCATGGCTTAGGCCCAGGGTACCTGCGAGACCACCTACTGCCACCGGTAGCTTCCCACTGTCCAGTACGATCCCACAGAGTTGGCCTCCTCAGGATGCTGTCGGCCAGGCAGTGTGGGCTGGCGACCCCCAGGGGGAGAGCCTTCTCTGTGGGAGCACCTTCCCTTTGGATAATTCCTGACCTCCGGTCCTTCCGGCATGCCCCAAAAGTTGGCTTTTCCAGCAAGCTGGCCTGGTCTGAATAAAATAAATTATTAATTTTAATTGTTAATTTTAATTTAATTTCTAAATCTCATTGTAAATGTCTATTGTTTTTTTTTTTTGGATATTATATTTAATCTTTCTTTTAACTTTTGGAATATGTGTTTTTATGTTGTACGCCGCCCTGAGTCCTTTGGGAGAAGGGCGGCATATAAATCCAATAAACCTAAACCTAATCCATTCAGTTTAAAAAATAGGGAGCCTTTGCAGAAATTCCATCCATGAAAAAAAATAGAAACAGGATTGCACACTAAGTTTAATGTAGATTGATTTCGCAGCTTACAGTCTTCTATCTTCAATTTTAATTTAACTTAATTTTTTGGGGGTAGTCTCTTTTTCTAATAATAAAATTTCGTCACCAATTTTACACACTTTCTCTTTTTTCTTTCTTCCCGTTCTGGAGCTGTCCCAACTTCAGCAGCTTCATTAGCTGCATTTCTGTCACCGGAAATAAAGGCTATTCCTGGATCTTTCAGGGACTTTGTGGTGTCCCTGAGATCAGCAGGAGGTGCCCTTCTCAATCACCATCTCTGCGGGATGGTTTAGGTCCGAATGGACCATCCAGTGGCAGAAATATCGACGGCGATCTCAGAGCACCTAGATCGCACATCGTGTCATCGCAACGTCAGCCACTTTTCCCCAGGAATTGTGGCACTTCTATTGAATCCAAGTCCCATCATCATCCTTTATAATGCTGGGTAGGATTTATGGGACTTATAGTTTCATGTGAACTAAAGAGTCTTGAGTTCTTTTATCTAAATAGGTGACTCCCCTAGCCTTTTATTTCCTTGACTTCAGGACAGCTCAGCCTTTCTGATAGGTTTAAAACAGTCATGTAGAGATAAGGGATAAGGTAAGAAGATGCTTACTTCAATGAGCTACCAAATTTACATATCAATTCAGGGTATCCACTCTCTTCAAATGTTAGTTATTATTTAATTTTATGGGAGAATATTTATTTGTATTTTTCAGGAAAGGACAATTTTTCTCCAAAGTGGAATAAAGCAACAAATTGGCAATTATAACTATCTGCATTTTGGATTTTTGTAATACTATATTCTTATATTTAATTAATTCATACTGTATTCTACTTTCCACAGTGCTCAAAGTAGCTTTTAAAAAGTAAAACATAATCAAGATGCACTAAAACAAATAACACTCCTGTAGCAAATCAAAGCCTGTCCAGAGTAAGATAAATAAATGCATACACAAACACAAATACACAAACAGCCTTATAATAAGCTAATTTGATTTCCCTGGGCAGGAATTTCCAAAATGTAAAAGTTTTGAAGGAGCCACTACGGAAGTCAATTATTAATAAACATACCCAGGAATAGCTATTAGTTAACTTTAGTTTGTTCCAAGGTAACTCATTCCATTTTATCTATTTTATGTGGTTAATACTGTATCAGTGATTAGTATTCCTACTGAGCTTGTTCAAATTTCATTGCCGTTTCATTTATTTCCTTTCCTTTTTTATCTTTTTTGAGACAATGATGCCTATAAACCTTGACATCACCCCAAACATGTTTATATGATTATGTTTGTGAATGGATGGTGCCATTTTCACTGTTAGTAGCAATAATCAGCTCCTTGAGAAGATATTGACAAAAGTTAATGACTTAAAATATTGGATAATAATAATGCTGAATGGTACTCTGGTATGGGGCTCAGACGTTTATATGGAAAGAATATTTTATGGCCTCCATCTTGTTGAAGACAGAGACATTTGCAAGATATATGCAACCTTGCCAGATTATCTGCTTTATGTAAATTGTGACCTGACGTTTCAACCCCTATAACTGTTCTTTCTAAAAATGGGAGCTTTTTAAAAATCCATTTTCTAACAAGCTGTAGCATCTCTTTAACATGGTTCACATAATTTGAGAATAACACTCCTTTGTTTCTAGCATGGGTATTTTTTTGATCAGAGATAGTAGATCTTTTGTTATGAATGTACTATGAGAAAATGTAAGCCTTATAGGGGCAAAGTAGGCTCTCTCTTTTATTTTATTTTTTTTAATAGGAATCTTACCACCACTATGAAAAAGCCATAATTCAACAAGAACCCATATGAGAGGAGATATAAAAATATAGGCACAAACTACAAGCTCCTTCTAAGGGCAATCTGATTAGGTAGAACAACTTGGGGAAAACAAGTTGAAAAGCAGAGAATATTAATATGGACAATGTCATCGGAGAATGGCCACTGTCTGAAAGATGGTTAATTTCAGGTTGTGGAATCACAATACCTTGTAAAGCTGAGAGTAAGAAACATTGGTTCCAGTACAGAGGATGATTTGAGAGGCTAAGACTCACTAGTACAAAAAAAGTGCTTGCAATGTAGCAGTGGTTTTACATATAGATGAGCGAGCAAGAGAGAGAGATGTATGACATGAAAGCTTTCAGCGACTGCTTTGCCCAATATGCATTTGAATAAAATATCCTTCAAAACTGAAGCCTAGATAAGTCTTTGTCTTGCAGTTGCACCTCTCTGCACCTCTATAACTGTCTGATTTGGCTCTGCAGCCCAACAAGACAGACACAGATTTCAAAGGATAATTAGAACTGCAGAAAAAACAATTACTAACAACCTGCCTTCCATTGTTGACCTGTATACTGCATGAGTCAAAAAAGGGCTGTGAAAATATTTACAGACCCCTCGCATCCTGGACATAAATTGTTTTGACTCCTACCCTCAAAACGATGCTATAGAGCACTGCACACCAGAACAACTAGACACAAGAACAGTTTTTCCCCAAACGGCATCACTCTGCTACACTAACAATTCCCTCACCACTGTCAAACTATTCACTATTACTATTAGTCTTCTCATCATTCCTATAATCCATCTCCTCCCACTTATGACTGCAGGACTGTAACTTTGTTGCTTGTATCCTTACGATTGATGTTGATATTGATTGTTTCCTGATTGCTTATTTGTGCCCTATGACTACCATTAAGTGTTGTGCCTTATGATTCTTGACAAATGTATTTTGTCTTTTTATGTACACTCAGAGCATATGTACCAAAGAAAAATTTCTTGTGTGTCCAATCACACTTGACCATTAAAATATTCTATTCTAGATTCCCATCCCTTGATTGGCCTCTGTCAGCCTTTCCACAAGATTTGAGAAGAACTAGGGGAGGTGTCTGTGTAAGACACTCTGTGGAATGGAGGAGTCTGAGGAGCTACATCAGGGAACAAAAAATATAATTATTGAACCTCAGTGAGGTGAGTAGCATTGTCGCCACAGAACAAAGCAATATATCAAGGTAAACTGGGCCATTTGACTCAGCCTTAATAAAAATGCCCTTTTCTTCTTTCTATAAAAGTAGATAACATAATTATTTGCATCTTTTCAGTATTAGTTGCTTCTCCTACGACTCTGCTTCTTTGTTTCTTACAGTTAAACGCACGTCCGATATAGGAAACGTAATACGACTCTGTTTTATGAGAAAAGTACACTCTGCGGTCTAATTTTCCTATTGTATGTCCCTGAATACAAATCTCTGAAGCGCTATTGTTTGTGTTAGGATTTCTGACTTAAATTTTCATACATTGTAGAAACAGAACAGCTGCCTTCATGCCATTAAAAGTAGAATTGGATCAAAGGGCTTCTTCTGAGCAAACAGTCAGGCACTGTGAATCAGTTCAGATTGATGGACAAAGTTGAGCTTCAGGGTTCATGCTGGAGTCTAGACAACACTGAAGATGCCATTACAGTTGCTGGTGAAACATCAGTAAATATTCTATCTAGACCAGTGGTTCCTAACCCACAGGGGAGCAATTTGATTTTTAATGGGGGCAATTTGAACCTTGTTTAAAGCAAGTTAATGGCTTTTTAGGCTTCTTCCACAGGAGTAGAGTTCACTTTTTGAGTAAAGTAAGAATTATATGTTGGGGTGGGGGTGAGGAATCAGGATTTTAGGGATGCTTAGGTGGGGCATGGCCAAAAAAGGTTGGAAAACACTCTAGACCATGGTCAGTAAACCCTGAAGCTCAATGCTGCTCAACAGACACCAGCCATGAAACTCACACCAATACATGCTGATTCTCATACTACATTCGCAAGGATTGTGGAAGTAAAAAAAAGCATGGGTTGTGATCTATAACATCAAAAGGCCTATTTCTGGATGAAAAAGAAGAGCAGTAGTATTTGTAGGGCAAAATGGTGAGCCCAGTGTTGTAATTCTGTCCTTCTTTATATGCAGAGATGTTGCATGCCTGCACAAAAGAGAAAGGGGCTTCTATTGCAATGTGCCCCCTCTCCTGTATATTTTAACCTAGTCCACCTGCAGATATACCCTGGTAAGAGAATAGACAATGATACAAGTGAGCAGAATTCTATTTCTTTCCTAGCTACTGATTAATAGCAGCTCACTGTAACCTTTCTTCCATTTATTGAAGTGACGGGCACTAGTACGGTCTCCTATCGATATGTCTTTCAACACTAGGATGAGTTCTAGAGTTTGTCAGATTTATGTTATTAAACTCATCAACTCCTGCCTCATCTGACCATCTGCAAACCTAATCAGTGTAACTACACACAGGTAATTGCTCATTAGCAGGCCCTTGTCCACATTCAAGCCTTCTGATTTGAGGTTTATAATTTCATTTTTTTGTAAATGTCAGGAAAGGATGCTTACCACACATTTGTTCCTGTCAAGGTTAATACTGGTCTAATTCTCTTTCGTCCAACAATCTATCTACAGGGCCTCTCCTCCTTTAAAGTAGCAGCACTGGCCCTAGCTATGTTTAAAGCCAGTGAAAACACAAACCGTGATATGTTAATGGTAATTCTTCATTTTTAAGACCAAAGAACATCATGCTAGTAACCATATAGGGCAATTTGAGGAAGGTGTTAGTGATGAATCCTGGTAATAAACAAAGGCAGTTTTTTGAGAAATGATTTGGTCAGAGTCTATGAAGGTCTCCATGAAAACTGAGCATGCATCCTGTTTGAGATAGAACAATCATTTTCCTGAAGGACTGTATCGTTAAACTGTAGGAAAACTTAAAAAGTAAAAAATAGGCCCCATAGATGATTATTATCTGATCAGGAACATTTCAGTTTTATTCACTATGGTAAGTGAATAAAAGTGCATGGTACTTTTATGTCAGTTATGGTAATTGTCTAAATAGTCATCTATATAGAAATAATATCTACATTGAATTCACATGCCAGATCCTTCATTCTCTGCTTTACTTCTGTCCCCTGAATTCCTTCTCTGGAGCATTTTTAGGGAATCAGCCTTTGGGACTTCAAGCCATTTTGAAATCATTTCAAAATAAACCCAAAACTGATTCAGACAGTTTTGTCTTTCTTAGATCCACTGAAGATATTTGCCTATATTTGGTCTGTTTTAACCCAGATGCTAGTTGGCCGCCTTTCTCCCGTGACTTGAAATTTCCACATTCAAGGACCCAGCTGAGTATATCTGAATTGCTTGCAAAAGTCTGGTACCATTTGATCACCAAGGAGCTTAAAAGTTGCACCCAAACTAGAATCCCAGTGTGCATTGGTAAGCCTCATCGTCTAACTCCTGAAGGTTAAATGTGTTTCTTGGAATTGAAACTTACATCTATTAAGCATGTTAAACAGTGACAGGAAACCTGTGGCCTCCAGATGTTGCTGAATTACAATCCCCAACATCCCTAAGCATCTGTCATGCTAGCTGGGGCTAAAGGGATTAGGAACCCAATACAACTGGAATGCTACGGATTCTTTACTCTTCATGTTAAGAATCATAGTGGAAAATAACATTTTTCTTTGTTAGAAGTAAATAGATAGAACTAGGATCGTGCTACACAAAAGATTTCCCCCCCCCAAAAAAAAACCTTGTCACCTGAGAAGCTTCCCTGATTGCTACTCATTTCCTGGGCACTTAATCAATTATAAAGAATGGTTGCAGGAATTTGGTATGTCTAGTTTAATAAAAAGGGGTGACATGATAGCAGTGTTCCAATATCTAAGGGGTTGCCACAAAGAAGAGGGAGTCAACCTATTCTGCAAGGCATCTGAGTGCAGAACAAGCAATGGATGGAAATTAATCAAGGAAACAAGCAACCTCAAAATAAGGAGAAATTTCCTGACAGAACAATTACTCTGTGGAATGGCTTGCTTCCAGAAGTTGTGGGTGCTGGAGGTTTTTAAGAAGATATTGGACAGCCATTTATCTGGAATAGAATAGGGTCTCCTGCTTGAGCAGGGGTTGGACTAGAAGATCTCCAAGGTTTTCCAACTTCATTACAGCCCTGGACTTTCTGCTTTTTCTGTGAAGACATTTCACTTCTTATCCAAGAAGCTGCTTCAGCTCTGAAGAAGCTTCTTGGATGAGAAGTGAAACGTCTTCAAAGAAAGTCCAGTTGGCTCTTGAAAAAGTACCTTTAGGACACCCATGACCTGGATGACTGAGAATCTCCATAGAAACTTGTAGGGTGGCTAGCAAGAATAGCAACTGCCCAGATTGCGATGCTTCTTAGGTGCAATGAATCACTACGCTAAATGCTGAATTGGGAAAGCAACAGCTGGAGTTTTATCTCAATTTGCTCTCCTTCCAATCACTTTCATGCCACTAATGCTAGGTTTGATCTGATCTTGATTTTAAATGCTCTGGTGAGTTTCTTAAAGTGAGAATTGTTGAATAGGATAATGAGAAGGGAAACCTTTGGGCGAAGGTTTCCCTCTGGTGTGCCTGTCAGGCAGGAAAACTGGTGGTTTAAATTGACGGGTTCACATTACAGGTGAGAAACTCAAGAGATCTCAGTGGCTTAGCTGTCAGGCAGCTCCCTTCAAATGGGAGAGCTGCCAGACAGCTACAGCGCTTCTTATACTGGTCTACCAAATAAAGAGCTGTTGTATTAGCTGAGCGTCCTGCCTCTTCACTCGACCCACACATAACAAGAGTTGTATTAATTTTCCTAATATGAGAAATATTTTTATCTTGTTGCAGATACTGCTGCTTCTGGTTGCCATTTAGCAATAGCAGTTAGATTTATATACTACTTCATGGTGCTTTACAGTCCTCTCTAAGCGGCCACTATATTGCCCCCAACAATCTGGTTCCTCATTTTACTGACCCGGGAAGAATGGAAGGCTGTGTCAATGTTGAGATGGTCAGGACTGAACGCCTCACTCTGTGGCAGTTCAATAGTGCATTCTAACCACTACACTACCATGGCTCATTTACAACAAATTTTGTCCAGAAAAAGTGGGATATTTTCAGGATTGTTGCCAATGCATGAATTGGCAGAGGCCTATAACAAATCACAATGATGTCAGAATGATAACTATGGCAGTATGCCATGAGGCCATTGTTCAAGTGCCACAATGATATAATTTGTATCATGAAAATCTTACAGATATTTGTGTGATGCTGCCATGAAGCATGTGTCATCATTTAGTACTTCCTTTGTTTTCTCCCTGGTAACTGTTGAACGGCTCTGACGCCTTCAACGGCAGAAACAGTTGTAGATTTCAGTGAGTGATGATAGCTTTCACACCAGAGCCCAAATTTGCTTGGATTCTTATATGATACATTGGGAATCTTGTAGTTGAACAAATGTAAGAAAGACTTTTCAGAGAAGGCACATCTTGGAAGTGGTTAGCCAAGGTGACTCAACATGGTGGCAGGCCAAACATGTGGGTGACACAAACCTTTGGGCAGGTCCGATTCCTTCTAAACAGTTCCAAGAAAGGTGAGTTGGGAAGAGTGATGGCTTGAGGTGGAAGACCTGGTTACTAATGCAGCGAACAAAGCTGTGTCTCAGTTTAGAAGTAAAGCAGATCACGTCTTCTTTTGATGAAGGCACCTTGTGAGTAGTGTCCATGCTATATGTACCAGTGGTGGGATTCATTTACCTTTGCTACCAGTTTGCAAATGTGAGCGCACTCGTGTCGCCTTCTGCTCATGCACAGAAGGTTGCATATTACATTGGGTTGGGGTGGGCAGAACCTCAAGCAGCCGCCATTACCGGTTCGCCTGAACCAGTAAGAAACGGCAGAATACCACCACCACTGCCCTGTACTCATTTCTACACAGGAAGATGTGAACACCAAACTTTGCAGGTCAGACTGCCATAATATCTATTTATTTATTTATTTATATCCTCCCTTTATCGTTTTTATAAATATAAGTAAAACATCTCAGCCAAAACTTGGGGAAATGACATTTTTCGACCTACTAGCTCTGATATTTCCCATGGATGCTTTACTTCCCCTCCTGCGTGATGATGCCGAAGCAAAGGGATTACACAATGCCCCTGAGTGCTATTGAGCAGCAGCTGACACCTGCCAGGTGTCATTTTCAAAATGTCATGCCATTTCTGCTTTTCAGAGACTGTGCAAGAACATAAAGATCCAGATTATAGAGCATCAGTTTACTAGACACGTATGCACAGACGCAAGAGAGCAAGGGAGGGGTCAGCCTTGTGAATGTTTGGCATTTTTCTCCTATACATTTCATGGACTGTAATCTCTCAATCAATGTTCATTAGGGATGCTATGCCATGAAGCTTCCAAAGTTCATTTGGTTAAGCCTCATCTAAATGCCAAGAAATTGAACTTTTTCCTGACTTTCCCTGACCAAGCAGGGAAAGTGCTTTCTTTCTCCTTAGACAGCATCCAGCTGTAGTGAATTACTTAGGAATGATCTCATTAAATGATACCTTACTATTAAAGTCTGGATTTTAATATCCTGAAAGGTACAGAATTCCAGCAAGGAAAAACAATTAGGCTTTAAAAAACAATTATTGGTGCACAGGAATAATGGGAAGTGGTGATGGTGGTAGAGTGTGAACATCTAGTTAATGAGATATAAAAATAATAATCCCTCTGAGTGAGCAAAGCCAACGGTCCATGTTTCCTATTAACGTGATGACCTTTGGATACTCTGAAAATGTGATTCAATTTTGACCCACATATGCAGGTCGTACTCCCTCCCCCCTTGGTCCCATTTTTTTTGAAAACAAAAATAATTGCCATGGCTTCCAGATGGCCTTGAGACTGGGACTCTGAAGTCAACTTTGTGACTTCATGAGAGCTTTTTGATTTGCTCAAAGCTCCATAGTTTAAGCCAAGTGAAGCAGCTTCCAGGAGAAGCAAGCTGAAATCAATTTAGTCAGGATGAGTCACAGTCTGAGGCACAATCATCAATAGGGTTGGTGTTGGCAAGGCAGTATATAAGCAGGGATCCAACCTCACCCTCACTCACACTGGTGCTATTACATAGTTGGGTAATGAAAGATCTGCAAACAACCAACCAAGCTCAAAGAGCACCAAGGTCTCCACTGTTTTTATTGTTTTCTGGTTTTTCTAGCACTTATGAGCTGCCAACATTTGTGTTCTTAAGAGGGGCAATCATGCAAATGTTTTAGGCAAATAAATAAATAAAGATGGGATACAAGACTAAAAAACAAACCCACATGTAAAACATTTAGTTTAGGAGATGGCTTTAACAAAGCTGTTCATGGTTAAATGAAAATACTAGCAACATTGATTTTCTTATAGAAATATGAAGTCCAGCGATGGCTCTGGAGAGAGAAGTAGGCAGAAGTTCTTTCACATTAAAATGTTCAAAAATAATGCATTATGATTTGGGTTTTGTGATCTTTAGACAGATGATGATTAAAATGTATATCTTTTAAACACAGGTGGGACATTGCCATCTGAAAAGAACAGCAACAATCTGCTTTCTTGTTTACCCAAATTATTCTGAGAATATCCTAAATAAAATAAAAATAATGAGCAGACCTTCACGGTTCACATTTAAGAATAAGGCAATCCAGATCATTTGTGCACAATGGATAGATTGCAGTAGGGAGATTAAAATACACACACACACACACACACACACTCACGGTTCCTGTAATCTCACTTGCTGGAGATCCAATCTGGCAGCAATGGAATGTTAGAAATGTTAAACTGTATTTCCACATTGGCTTCATAAATTACAAATTGACTCCAATGTCTTTGTAAGAGGAAACCAAACTTCTCACTCTCCAGAGAAGTGAGGCAAGGAACAATTATTGAAAGTGATAATGATAATAATATTGAAATAAGATAATGGTTAAAAAAATTCTATGAATTGTGTTAAACCTATTTATTTCTCTTGAAAATTCCTCATATGTAACTGAATTTAGTTGATGGATTGAGGTTAAGTGAATATATTATAAATATTTATGATGTACTATCACATTATACATAATTTATGGGACTACATGGGAAAATGTACTGACAGATGAAATTCACTAGGAGATATTGTAAAATGCTTCAAGAATAAAAGATGTCAAGCTTTCAAGAATAAATATATATTGTGCAATAGATTTAATACGCCACATTGGATTAGGACTGTGTTTTTAGGGATCAAAATAATAAGCAATAGCAGAAATTTAACATACAATATTAATATTCTATTAACAAAAGCTTGATTTTTAAATGTAACCGATATTCTCCACAACTGCAAGAATAATGAGAATTGTAGTCCAAAACATCTGGAAAGTGGGAAGCATGATTGTTCACTATCCAATGGTTTGAGATGGCTATACAATTTGAAAAAAATAAAATAAGTAACATAAATAAACCCTGGGAAAATATGAGCGTTTATATATTGTCTATCCTTTTTTCTATTGTTTCTATCTAAGCAATTTTTTATGATAATTTCATGGTTTCCAGTGTAATAGAAGACCCATGAAAATTCATGATGAAGGTAGTTTTCATACACATGAAATCCCATATTTCTTACTAAAATAATATTTAGCCTTTCAACTGATACATACATATGTGCAATTGGCAGCTTGTGTAACTGTTGAGGTAGATTTGCACTCATTGTTTGTATCAAATACATGATCTATCCTTAATTTAGATAGTGCTCTTAAAAAGAATGCGTGCACAAAATGGAAAAAAATATTTTTGCTTCAACCTTGGAACCAAACAGCCACATCTGAAATACCTTATTATTGGCTGTGGAACAAAATTCAAAATGGCTCAATATGTTATGTCAGAATGAAGCTCAATATGTTTTGAGAATGCTGGCTACACAAAACAATGGAAGTTTGGAACAAGTTTTTTGCTCCCTTATAATTGAGATCATAACTTCAAGAAGAGATGGGGCAATAGCCTATATTGATGGTTACCTATTGAAAATTTGGTCAAAGGGATGATTTTTAAAACATTTTGAGTGTTGTTTATTATATTGTTAGATCTACATGCTACTTTTCCTCAAAGAGATAGTGATGGATAATATGGGGCTCTTCTTTTGAATTATTCTGACAGCAACAAATCTGTGAGTAATCTGCACTGTGAGAGAATTGTTGATACAAGTTCATCCAATGAATTTCCACGATTGACCGTAGCTTTGAATCTAGTATAACACCTTTCTGTAATTTTGAAGGAACCAGGTTAATCTCCCAAACTGAACACTTCAACAAGAGAATAATTATGGAAGCTATCGAAATAGAGAAACATCCCCACAACACGAATAAACGTGATGATACCTCCCTCCTACCAGACATCTGGAAACCAGCCCTAGTCAACAAATGAGCCCCACCCACCACCCAGGCTGTTACAACACAAAACAACAACGGACCTACAGCCAGCACCAATCAGCACCAATCTACCAATCACGATGCAGCCACACATCAAGCAATCCACTTGCTGAAATGGGGCCAGCACTCCACCCCCCCCCACCAAGGTTTGTAGAAGGACGGTAGCTCCGATCATGCTTTACACCCAAAACACCAGCATGAAGATGGCAAGTGAGACCTCGCCGGAACGTTGCCAACGTTGCCAAGACAATCTTAATCTTACACGGAAAAAGACCCGAATACAACAAGACCAGCATATATATATATATATATATGCATATATATATTCTTGTTGTATTCATGATTTGGCCACATGGGAAAGAAAAACTGGACAACTTCCTCACACATGTCAACAGCCTACACCCCAAAATACAATTCATCATGAAAATAGAAGGAAACAACCAACTTCCCTTTCTGGACGTCCTAATCTACAAAAAACCCAATGGCTCCCTAAAACACACCATCTACCAGAAAAAAACACACACCAACTGCTACTTAAACACACAATCCCATCACCACCCTGCACATATCAACTCTGTAGCCAAGACCCTCATCTCCAGAACCAAACGCCTAGCCGACAAAGACCACCTGAAAACTGAATTACACACTCTCACAAAGTATTAATCTCCAACGGATTCCAAAGAAAAACAATTACCAACCTAATCCAAAGGGAGACTCCCCCCAAAAACCAAGACACAGAACAGGACAACGGCATCACCCTCCTCCCTTACATCAAAGGCACCACAGATAAAATCAGCAAAATTCTCCACAAACACAATATCAAGACAGCCTTCAATACTGACCAAAAAATAGCCAACATCTTAAGAAACCCCAAAGACAAAATCCAGCTAGAAAACCAAGGAATCTATAAAATACCATGCAAAATCTGCCCTGCAACATACATAGGACAGGAGAATAAATGCACGCATCGCAGAACACAAGAACGCAATAAGAAAAAAAGAAAAAAACTTCCTCCCTTTTCCAGCACCTTAAAGCTACAGGACGTGAAATTAATTTTGAAGGAGCCAGGTTAATCTCCAAAACAGAACACTTCAACAAGAGAATAATTATGGAAGCTATCGAAATAGAGAAACACCCCCACAACATGAATAAACATGATGATACCTCCCGCCTACCAGACATCTGGAAACCACCCCTAGTCAACAAACGAGTCCCAGCCACCACCCAGATCGTTACAACACAAAAGAACAATGGGCACACAGCCAGCACCAATAAGCACCAATCTACCAATCATGATACAGCCACACATCCAATCATTCCACTTACTAAAACAAAGGCAGCACTCCACGCCCACCCACCAAGATTTATAGAAAGATGGCCGCTCCGATCACACTTTAAGCCCAAAACCCAGCTTGAAGATGGCGAGTGAGACCTCGCTGAAACATTGCCAAAGACAATCTCAATCTTACACGGGAAAAGACCCAAATACAACAAGACTAGCATAAAACACACACACACACACACAAATAATGATTTAAAAATACAAAAGTATATTCTGACCCTAGATTTTTGTTCATTCTTATACAATACATTTTTAAAATTATTCCCTGGGTGATATTTGAATGAATCAGTCTTTCCACTTATTACTACTTTATCAATGGCTGAATGATTGATTCTTCATATACAATTTTTCTGCTTTCAAAATAATGTATAGTACATTGAAAAATTTGGATTATTTATGTGTTGATTTATGAGTGAGAAAGGACAGTATTATTTGATGAACTAATGAGTGTGAACCAAGATACATGTGTTGTGTACTTTCTCTCAAGTTTATATGGTAGCCATGATTCACATGTGATCTCATTTCAGCAGAGAACAATCTGGAATCACTAAGATTAAGTCTCATGTAAGAAAATTTAAATGAGTTGCTTCTTATGGACATGATAAATATAGAGAAAAATAACATTCAAGATATTAATTTCCTCTTTAAAATTGTCATTGCACTTCTCTCAATGTATAGCTTGTAAGATAACTCATTACTGGTACTTAGGCCAATAATAATGTAGGAAGACATCATGCCATCCATTCAGGGAACACAGCAAATAGCTTAGTTAGAAAGCAGAAAAATACCAAAAAATGGCAAATAAATTGTTGCCAAATGGATAGTGCCTTGCACTACAAATGAAAGAAATTGGGTAGCTACTTTGTCTTGTCTTGTACTTTTAATGGAGCTTTTGTGGTAAGAAACACCATTAAAGAAAGATACTAATGGATTTAACTCTCTCATAATATTTCATATATGGGTAAGGATGATTGTGTGGTATAAGTACCGTTTTAGGTACTGCTTGCATTTGGGATTTATAATAATGGGAAGCAACATACAAATACTGGAAATAACTAGATAAATAACATTGGCATTTCAGAGCAGAATAACTCTTGTTCATTTCGCTGAAGTGGATAAGCAGTAAATACTTAACTACTGTCATTAAATAGTGTCATTAGCGAGGGCTGTTATCGGGATGTAGTAGTTCTTTAAGTAATGAAGTGTAAAAAGCTTGAACTGAAGAAATGATTCATTTTTCAGAACGCTTAAAAGCAACTTGAAAGAGAATCCTAGTTCACTCAAATACTAACATCATTCAGGAGGTGTAGAATGAGCACTGATGTTGAATGAAATGACAAGTCTGACTCCAACTTAAATGCTTTCAACTGAACATCTGTAGAGAATGTCAGATCTGGTTGACTCCAGAAATATGAAATTCATATACAGTATGTATATATACTGTATATGTTTTGATTCAGTGGCTCTCTGAGGTGAAGCCAAATTTCCTCCAGAGGAACCTCAACTGAATTAAAATATTTCCAAAATTTAATGAGCCCCCAGGCAACAGTGGATTAGTCTGAGCAAACAGAAATTTTGGTGAGTATTCATAACCAGGACCTTGATTTGGTGGAGCATTGTTCATGAGCTTTTTTGTTTGCTGTTGTTTCCCAAAGTACATGGCTTTTTCTTTCTCTGTTGCACTTTTTTTTCTTATGATACAATCTTTAAACTTTATTCCCATTGACCAGTGAACCTTTGATAAAGCAGCAGTCTTCTTACCTAGATCCTGTGGCATTGTTTTTTCTTGTATTGACATTGATTATCAGGGATGCTTTTCTGCCACTTCATCCCCTTAAATGTTTTTAATGTGCATATAGATTGGAGGAGTCTAGTCTCTTTTCTGCTGCTCTTCTCCTTGAAAAATTTGAGAATACACTGAGTTATCAGCTGTGCCTGAGCAGTTATACTCAAGCAAAGTGACAAAGCAGAGTTATTAAATAAAAGAATCACCTTAACTCATTTAAAAGAGAAAGGAGCAATCATTTGCATTTGTCCTCCCCCTCCATCTAACTGTTGTGGCCTGCCAGCAGCCAGCGGAACTGGCAATAGAGTCAGACAATGAGGAGGTTAGGGAGGAGCATGGGCCAGTCCTGGAGGCTGAAGAAAGCTCAGAAGAGGGCTCTGCGTCAGAGGCAGAGAGGGAGCTAGACAGCAGTGGGGCAGAGCTGGAGCCTGTTCCCAGTGTGTACATGCGCAGAGCTGCCAGAAGACAAGAACAACTAAGAAAGCAGGATCAATTTAAGAGTAAAGCCACACCTTGGACCCTCCCATAGGAAACAAAAGACGAGTGAATGGGGAGTGGGCTTTTGCAGGAAACAATTCAGTCATTCAGTCATTTCAAGAGTGGAAAGTTCCCTTTGTGACTATAAGAAACTCTGTGCCAAGTTTTGCCTTGCCCTGCATTCGGAAACTAGTTATTTGGCAGCTCTCCAAACGAGATAGGGTTCATTTTGATAAACATTTCTCTGAAAGACAGTTTGCTAAGCCTTGCTGACTGTGAATGAAAGGAATTCACAGTCATGTAAATAAAAGGGGATTTGCCAGGACCAAGACGTCTTGTTTTTTAAGGAAGCCTGGGTCAGAACATTAACAGGCAAGTATATCTCTGTGGCCTGGATAATTTTTACAGAAACTTTTATACTAAGATTATTGATCCTTCAAACTCAGGAGAGGTCATACTGGTTTCTTGAGATGTTCTAACTTTTTAGCAAGAGTCTCCTCAAAGACTAACTAGATATTTAAGAATTTACTACCGAAATAAAAGTTGCTTACCCATTTCAAATATACAAAGTTTGAAAACAAAGAAATAATGGTTTGCTATTATGAATCAAGTCCAATGAGAAGAGGACATCTGAAAAAAATGCACCAGTTCTGGAAAGAATGACATCCAAAATAAGAAATAACAGAACAGAGACTAGCAGGTCAATGTCAATTCATAATATGAAATAAAGTATTCACAGAAGTAAAATTGGAAGGAAAGTGGCAAAAAAAATGGCAAAGAAATTGGTGAAATCCAGCAGGTTCTCACAGGTTCCGGACAACTGGTAGCAGAAATTTTGAGTAGTTCAGAGAACCGGCAAATACCATCTCTGACTGGCCCCAGAGTGGGATGGGAATGGAGATACTAATACTAACAGAAAAATTCCTTCTGCATTTAATCAACCGATTCATCACAAAAAGCATTATGTCTATAGGACTGCAGGAAAAACTTTCACAGGTAAAAAGTAAAGACAATAGATGAAGGAATGGAATTAGAGGTTTGGGAGCTGTGGTTCCCCCCTCCCCTTTGCAAACTTCTGGAAATGAAGCCATGCTAAAGATTACATTAATGCTTTGGATAGAACTCAGACTTCAGACAACGATCTAAGATATTAATGGACAACTAGAGCAATCCATTAGTGGAAAAAGTAATGGAAAGAATGACTTATTCTCATATCCCCTGGTTTGTGATTGTTGTTGTTGTTAGTTATGAAGTCATGTCCGACCCATGGTGACCCCAGGGACAAGGTTCCTCCAGGCCTTCCTGTCCTCTACCATTCTCTGGAGTCATGTAAGCTCACGCCTACTGCTTCAGTGACTCCATCCAGCCATCTCATTCTCTGTCATCCCCTTCTTCTTTTGCCCTCAATCTTTCCCAGCATTAGGCTCTTCTCCGGTGAGTCTTTCCTTCTGATTAGGTGGCCAAAGTATTAAGTATCAGTAATAACTGACAGACAACCAGTAACAGTAACTGATTTATTCAACTTAGTAACTGAACTGAACTGAAAGCCGGTTGACAGCTATTTATATTCTCCAGCTGTCAAGCCGGTAGCCAATAGGGGCTTGATGCTCGTGCCGCCCTGGAACCTGTTTAAAACGACCAATCCTGGGCGCGCGTGGACAGGCCTCCTCTAGCGCCACCTGCTGGTGGACGCTCCGAGAATACAACACTCCTTCCCCCTTGTCCGCGCATGCGTAATCCTGGAACCTGGTTGGCCTTCTGCGCACGCGCTGCGATCTTCTTAGCTGTGGAGTGACTGCCGCCGTAGAGGGAGGATCGCTTCGAGGAAGTGTCCATGAAGGGCCAAACCGTGGAACTCCTCCCAACTCACCAGGTAGATAGCTTGCCGGTATCGGATCATTGATTTGGCCGCCGGAGCTAGTTGTTCGCTCAGATCTGGGCTGATGGGCGGCGTCAACAGGTCTTTGTGAACTTGGAATAACATTTGGAACATTTGAGTTGTTTGACGCTGCACCGGTGTCTCTTCGCCTCAGCTGATCTATGTGCCTCCTCCACACTCTTCCATCTCCAAGGAGGACCCTATAGGAACAGGGCCCCGTTAGCTCCGATACAACACCAGGCACCCATTTAGGATCCCCTGCAAAGTTTTTAGCGAACACTCTTTCCCCTACCATGAAAACCCTAGGGGGGGGAGAGGATGGGTAGGAAGGGGTAGCGTAAAAGGGATGTAATCTGTCTAACGTCGTACGTAGTTTCCTTCCCATTAACAACTCGGAAGGGGCTTTGCCAGTTATTGGGCAAGGGGTGGTGTGCTGGCATCTTAAGAATGTGGCTACTCGTTGCTGCATTGGCAAATGAGCCATGCGTGCCAGTGATTCCTTGGCCGTGCGCACCGCGTGCTCTGCCATTCCATTAGCCGCCGGGTGGAAGGGAGCCACGGGAGCGTGGCGAATGCCTTGGCGTTGGAGAAATGTCTGAAATTCTTGTGAAGTAAATTGGGGCCCGTTATCCGACACTATGATGTCAGGTAACCCATGTGTTGTGAATAAGTTGTCTAAGATTTTTATAGTGGCTGCAGACGTAGTGGAATGCATAGGGAACATTTCTACCCATTTTGACCACGCGTCAATTACCAAGAAGAAGGTGGTTCCCTCTATTGGTCCTAAAAAATCCACGTGGAGTCTGCTCCACGGCGATCTGGGTTGTTCCCATTCTCTGGATGGGGCTGCTGGTGGTGCGGGGCGGACCTGCTGGCATTGGGGGCATTCCTGTACCCACGCTGCAATGTCCGCATCCATGGAGGGCCACCATATGTAGCTGCGCCCCAGGCACTTCATACGGACAATGCCAGGGTGGCCCTCATGGAGACGAGATAGCAGTGCCTGGCGCAATTTGCTTGGGATTACTATTCTGTGTCCCCAGAGGAGGCAGCCTTGGAGAGATGACAGTTCCGTTCGGCGGCGATAGAATGGCAGTAGTGGCTGGTCTATATCAGAATTAGGCCATCCACTGCGGACGAAATGAATTATTTTTGAGATGATGGGGTCTGCTTTGGAATGTATTGCTATGTCTGATGCAGACAGTGGAAGTTGCAATTCATCTAAAAGGCAGATTGTTTCTGTAGGAGCTGGGTCCAATACCGGAATCGGTAAAGGGCAGCGGCTCAAAGCATCTGCATTGCCCATTGTTATGCCTGGCTTATGGATCAGCGTGTAGTTATAGGCTGATAAGAATTCCGCCCAACGGGACATGCGGGGAGATAAAATTTCTGGAGTGGGGCGGTCGCCAGCTAAAATGCCTAGAAGTGGTTTGTGGTCCGTTAGGAGGGTAAATGGCCGGCCATACAGGTAATGGTGGAAACGTTTTACTCCCGCAACGGCGGCCAGCGCCTCCTTGTCCAGCTGGCTATAATTACGCTCAGGCTTGGACAAGGTGCGGGAGTAGAACGCTATGGGGCCCTCTGAGCCGTCAGGATATACATGGCTCAGCACTGCGCCAACTCCAAATGGAGAGGCGTCGCAAGCTAGCTGCAGGGGCCACTTCTCGTCGTATTGCGCTAGCACTGGTGGAGCTGTCAAAGCCTTTTTGACAGCCGCGAGCGCCTGCGCCTCGCGGCTGGTCCAGAGCCATGGTGCTGAAGTGTCTAAAAGTCGGTGGAGGGGCTCTGCTAACGACGCTTTGTGTGGAATGAACGACGAATAAAAATTGAGGAGGCCTAGGAAAGCCTGCAACTCAACCTTATTGGTTGGGGTTGGTGCGGAAAGGATTGCCTCCACTTTTTTTGGTGATGGGTGGATTCCATCTTTATTTATTAGGAATCCCAGGAATTCTACGGCAGGGACTCCCAATTTACACTTTGATGCCTTAAGATGGAGGCCTGCAGCCCGGAATTTTTGGAGGACCGCACGTAGGGATTTTATTAACGTGGGGGCGTCTTTGGCTGCGATGAGCACATCATCGAAATAGGGTGTGACCCCAGGAATGCCATGGAGCAACCGCTCCATCAATCCCTGGAATATTCCTGGGGCCACACTGACGCCGAATTGCAGCCTACGACATTTAAAAGCCCCGCGGTGGGTGACTATTGTCTGTGCCAGTGCTGTGGCTTCATCAACAGGTAGCTGTTGATAGGCCTGGGCTAGATCCAATTTTGCGAATATCTTACCTCGTCCTAATGTGTGTAGTACGTGCTGGACTACCGGTACTGGGTGGGGATGTGCTTGGAGGGCTTTATTAATTGTTGTTTTAAAATCTGCGCATATTCTTACAGAACCGTCAGATTTTAGGGGAACAACAATTGGAGTTTCCCAAGGGGAAAAATCAACTGGTTGTAGAACTCCTTGTTCCAGGAGTTTGTCAATTTCCGCGTCTACTTTCGCCTTTAAGGCGAATGGTAGACGTCTGGCCTTAAGCCTGATGGGAGCTATTGAAGGGTCGAGGTTTAAAGATATTGGGGAGCCCTTGTAGCAGCCTAATGATGGTGAAAAAACATCTTTGAATTCCGCAATTAGTGAGGTGAAATTGTTAGTAGGTAAGGAAGAGTATTGCGTTGCATGGATGCCAGTTATTGACAAACCCAGAGCACTGAACCAATCGAGCCCCAATAAAGAGGCCAGGGGATCCTGTACCACTAATAATGGTAGGTGGCCTGTGAAGGAGCCATAAGTAACTAGTAGCTTAGCGCAGCCTAGGAGCTTGATGGAGTTTCCCTGGTAGTCTTTCAGGCGGCAGTTTGCAGGGCTGAGTTGCTTTACTTTGTAGTGGGGTAGAATAGATGATAATGTTTGCCAAGAAATAATTGAGCGAGCTGAGCCTGTATCTAGCTCCATAGAGCAAGGCCGGCCTTCGAGGAAGATAGTCAGGTGCATCTTACCGCGACCTCCTGCAGATGCGGATGCTGAGTCGACAACCCATTCGGGGTTGTATTCTTGGATGTCTCCCAGGGATAGAGAATTTAGGCGGCGATTTGGTGGGGCAGGTGCAGAAAAACGGTAGGCAGCATTTTGATTTTGTGGCCGGTTGTCAGGAGCGGATGAGCGGCATATTGCTGCTAAGTGTCCTTTTTTCCCGCATTTCCGGCAAATAGCTGCCCTAAATCGGCAGGTTGAGCGTGCGTGCTTGCCGCCGCAGCTCATGCAGGCGCGACTGTCTCTAAAATTTAATGATTGCAGACGATCTATTGCTAAGTCAATTTCTGATTGTATAGAGGAGGCTAGTTGTTGATGATTTACTTGAGGCGATGGAAACTGTTGTCCCGTTGGCAACGGCTGTGGCAACCGTCTACGGTCAGGGGTTGACTGTTCGGCCATCTCCGCTGCGCGAGCCTCATCAACGGCAATTTTCAAAGTGAGGTCTGACCGGGATAGAATTCGGCGATGTAATTTAACGTCTTTCAGACCATAAATAAATTGTTCCAACAGGGCTTCGTCCAAATCAGCAAATTCACAAGGAATAGCAGCCGCACGGAGCGCAGCCACGTAGTGGCTTATGGATTGCCCCTCTCCTTGAATGCAGTGGCGAAAATCTTGTCGCCTTGCAAAACGTGAAGGTGCCGGTTCATAATGTGTTTTTAATTTTGCCATTAATGTTTCCCAAGGCACCGTGTGTACAGGGGTGGGAGCTGAGAGAGCTCTGGCAGTTGCGAACATTTCTGGTCCACAGTAGTTTAAAAATATGCCTCTTTTCCTCTCCAGGGAAAGGCTTGTTAAGTCGTGTGCCAGGAGGAAACATTCAAACCTTTCCACAAACGCCCCCCAGGTTTCTGCCTCCACACGAAATGGGGCGAACATCGATGAAGTTGTCATTGTAACTTGTTTTGCTGGGTTGGATCCGCCCGTCCTCGTCGCCAGTATTAAGTATCAGTAATAACTGACAGACAACCAGTAACAGTAACTGATTTATTCAACTTAGTAACTGAACTGAACTGAAAGCCGGTTGACAGCTATTTATATTCTCCAGCTGTCAAGCCGGTAGCCAATAGGGGCTTGATGCTCGTGCCGCCCTGGAACCTGTTTAAAACGACCAATCCTGGGCGCGCGTGGACAGGCCTCCTCTAGCGCCACCTGCTGGTGGACGCTCCGAGAATACAACACAAAGTATTTGAGTTTCATCTTCAGGATCTGGCCTTCTAAAGAGCAGTCAGGGTTGATCTCATCTAGGACTGACCAGTTTGATCGCCTTGCAGTCCAAGTGACTTGCAGGAGTCTTCTCCAGCACCATAGTTCAAAGGCCTCAATTCTTTGGGACTCAGCCTTTCGGTCCAAGTTTCACAGCCATACATTGCAACTGGAAAAAGATGTGATATAGACATATTCCTTAACTTCCAACACATGCATGTGAGATCTTTATCACAAAATGGACAGTTCTCTCCTCATCAATACAGCAGTTTTGATAGACAGAGACAATTGTATAGATTTCTTTATCTGCTTCTTGGCAGGAAGTAAGGGGTTAATATCACTAGAGCATTATTTTTCAATCTTGGCAACTTTAAGACGTGTGAACTTCAACTCCCAGAATTCTCCAGCCAGTATGCTGGTTGAGAAGCTCTGAGAGTTGAAATCCACACATCTTAATGTTGCTAAGATTGAGTAATACAGCCCTAGAGTATAGGAACAGCAACCCCAAAGTTCTTCTGGAGCTTTAAATGAATCCATAGATAATATCCTTGCTTCCACAGAGTCAATTTGAAATAATCTAATTGCCACAGCCAGCCAATAATAGTTATTCCCAGATAATTTTCTAAGGGGAAGACTTCTACCCTTGATCCATCTTGAATACAGGTTGCCATAATATACTGTATAGGTTAGCCTTTGAGTGGTTACTAAGAGAGCATTTGCAATGAAGTTTTAGTCAGCAATAAGTACTTCTATAATGGTTTCAGAATTTTGGAACTGGCTGTAATGGATGTAGAGATGATGCAGAACAGATTTTTCAATTTTTGTTGAGTTCAGAGTGGGTTAGCATTTGATTTTTAAGTATAAAATGTCTTAAGCTTCACAATATTTTTCCCAAAATTGATAATCATAGCACAAATTTTTAGCAATCATGCCACTAAATTGGCATGATTTGGACTCAAACAAAGGATTGGGAAGGTGGCAGGTCTCTCATTCCAGATTTAGTTCATGAGATAACCAAGCAAGTTCATTTGGATAGAATGGACTGAGAACACAATTGTTTGATGAAGCCAGGAGAAGGGTAGAAAAATGTGAATTTGAATCACCCAAGGATGTTAGGTATATTCAATAATATGTAAGTATGGCTTTGTTTATATTGCACTCTTGTTACATAAATTGGTTTCTGTCCTGTCTTTTGCATGCAGGTATCTTACTTTGGATTTTATTTGCTTTTTAATACAATCCATTGAGAAAAAAACATGTAGTTAGATTTAGACATATGAAATATTCATCATGCTATGGGTAAAGGTGTATTGCTAATATAATTCATTTTGTGAAGTCAACAGAAATGAAAGAACCTTATAACATTATGGAATTGGCTTTAGCTTCCTTATTGTAAGAAGATTATTAACACGTTTTTGGACGTAAGAATATGATCTTCTAACAGTACTCTTTCCCAAATGGATTATATTAAATATAGCTGCTCATAATGAATTCCTTAAACAATTTAATGTAACATACGCTTGTAAGAGGGAGAATATATAGGTAGTTATTTCTCTTTGATGTGAAAGCGGGTTGAACAAACCTGAAAAGAAGTTCCAAAGAACAGATCCTTTGTGAATGAGCAAATACAGTAATGAAGTTGATCAGTAGAGAAAGTTCTATTGGCAACTAATCCAGTGGTGGGATTCAAATTTTTTTACTACTGGTTCTATAGGCATGACATGGCATGGCTTGGTGGGCATGACATGGTGGGTATGGCTTGGTGGGTATGGCTTGGTGGGTGTGGCAGGGGAAGGATACTGCAAAATCCCCATTCCCTCTCCACTCCTGGGGGAATGATACTGTAAAATCTCCATTTCCACTCCACTCCAGGGCAAGGATACTGTAAAATCCCCATTCCTTCCCCACTCCACTAACTTGCTTTCCATTCTCCTGTGCAGAGCAATAGAAGAAGACCCAGCCAATCAGCTGGGAAACCGATCAGCTGGGACTCGGGAGGCAGCGAATAGATGAGGGCAGAGCCAGCCAGAGGTGGTATTTGCCAGTTCTCCAAACTACCCGTATTTTTCGGAGTATAAGACACACCTTTTTCTCTCAAAAAAGAGGCTGAAAATCTGGATGCGTCTTATACACTGAATACAGCATTTTTTTGCCTCCTGAAACCCCGCCCCTTCACCAAAATGCATAGCTTTTAGGAGGCTTTCAGAGAGCTCCTGGGGCTCGGGAGGGCAGAAATGAGCAAAAAAATGGGCCGTTTTTGCTCAATTTTGCCCCCTCAGCCCCCAGGAGCACTCTATAAGCTTCCTAATGTCCTTTTTTGGACAAAAAATGGGCCCGTTTTCGTGAAAAGTGGGCCACTTTTTGCTTGTTTTTGTGTCCCCCCCCCCCCAGGAACACTCTACAAGCTTCCTAAGGGCTATTCATGCCCTTTTTTTGAAAAAACAAACTGGCCCATTTTCGCGAAAAACAGGCTATTTTTGGGAGGTTTGCAGAGTGCAAAACCTTTTTTTTTCAATTTGCCTCTTCCAAACCTTGGTGCATCTTATACTCTGGTGCATCTTATACTCCAAAAAATACAGTACTCAAAATTTCCACTACCAGTTCACCAACTGGTCAGAACTGGCTGAATACCAGCTCTGAATTCATCTTGCCCAAGTGATTGGAAACCAGCTTTCTTTCTTTAAACAGAAAGTAAAAGAAATTCATTCTGATATCTCTAGAACCATTTTTAATGCACAAAAAGCTGAAAACATATTGATATTACTTTCAAAATGTGTAAAACAAACAAACAAGAGAAAACTAGTAATATATTATCTATTTATTTCTACCAAAGAGGGAAACCAGCACAAGGTTGCAGAATGACCGGCGGACACAGATATGATCTTTGTGCTTTCCTGTCTACCTTATTAATTCTTTTCACATGGATGCTAAATGCTATTGATTGTCTTTCTTATCTACAGAACACAATCTAGAACAGTGTTGCTCAAACTTGGGAACTTAAAAATGTGTGGATTTCAGTTCACAGAATCCCCATCCAGGCATGCTGGCTGAGGCATTGTGGGAGTTCAAGTCCACCCATCTTCAAGTTGCTAAGATGAAGAAACACTGATCTAGAATGTTTTGTAAAGGATGGAGTGTTGATTATTTGTGTTGATGTTGCATGAAATTTGAGGGTACTTTAACTCACATGTTATGATCATATTCTTTATACTCCTTTTTGCGTAATGTTATATAATATGTTGGCAGAATTATAGGGAAAACTGTGCTTTTACAGATATACACAGTGCATTGAATCATATGCCAACTATTTGGAATCTAGTGTGTCCAGAAAAAATATTTTTCATTTGCTAGAAACATAAAAAGAATAATTCTTATCAGGTGGAAAAAACTGTAATTCCCAATATAAAGGAGTGAATTTTAGAGATGTGTGATTCAGTAATTCTGGAGAAAATTATATATCATTTAATGTCATGTTATCCCTGAAATAACTGTGAGAGGAATCTTGAAGTCCTAGTAGACAATGCCTTAAATATGAGCCAGCAGTGTGCTGACAAAAAAGCCAACACAGTTCTAGGCTGCATTAACAGGGGGATAGAATCAAGATCATGTGAAGTGTAACTTAATATCAGTTGGTAAATTTGCCTTGGTAAGATGACACTTGGAATATTGCATCGCGTTTTGGTTGTCATGATATAAAAAAGATGTTGAGATTCTAGAAGGAATGCAGAGAAAATGATGAGGGACTGTTGCTAAAACATATGAAGAACTGGTGCAGGAATTGGGTATGTCTAGTTTAATGAAAAGAAGGACTTGGAGTGACACGATATCAGTGTTCCAATATCTAAGAGGCTACCACAAAAAGAGAGGGTCAACCTATTCTCCAAAGGGCATGACAACAAGCAATGGATGAAAAGTAATCAAGGAGAGAACCAGCCTAGAACTAAGGAGAAATTTCCTGACATAACAATTAATTAGTAAAATAACTCCATTGCAACACTGGAAGGTTTTGAAGAAGAGATTGGACTACCATTTTTCTGAAATGGTATAGAGTTTCCTGCCTGAGCAGAGGATTGGGCTCAAAGATCTCCAATGTTGCTTCCAATTCTGTTATTCATTCCCTCTGGAAAATATATTTGGCTTGAATTTTGGAAGTTTAGATTTTATTTTTAAATTTATTTATTTATTAAATTTATTTATTAAATTTATAAACCGCTCCCTCTCCCCGAAGGGACTCGGGGCGGTGTACAGACAAGGTTAAAATACCATATACATAGAAAGACATCAGAACCCCGTAAAAACAAATTAAATAAAAATCTGTACAATAATAATAAAAATTAAAACAACTTAAAAATCTACCCCAGGAATTTAAAATACCGGCCAGGAGGATTGAAGATTAAAACTATGATTGGGCCAGGCCAGCTAATTGGAACAGGTGGGTCTTGAGTTTCTTGCGGAAGGAGCGGAGGTCAGTGGTGATTCTAATATCGGAGGGGAGGTCATTCCAGAGGGTTGGGCCCATCACAGAGAAGGCCCTACTCCTGGGCGCCGCCTGCTGGCATTGCTTAGTGGACGGCACCCGGAGGAGTCCCTCTCTGTGAGAGCGAATTGGTGGTAGGGATGTATGGGGTAGGATGCGGAATCAGGAACATGCAGAATCAGGATGCAGAATCAGGAACATGGAACATAGTTGTAGTTACATATTCTTTGGTTTTTTAAAATTTACATGTTTACTTGCTTAATTTGCTTTTTTTTTATGATTGTTCATTTTTATTTTCTGTTTGTTTGAAAATGAATTAATAAACAATATTCAAGTTTTTTTTAATCAATGCTGATGCTGGAATAAGCATCCTGGGAGAACAAATTGTTGGAATCTCTGCTATCAAGTAGTTAGGTTTGAAAGAAGAGTAAAGATGGAATATGAATAGGCCCAGTATGGAAACACGAAGTAGCAGGATTAGGAAACACATTTTGCATGGCTTGCTTTTAATTTGGCCTTGTTGGCTTCTGAATCCTATATGGAGATAAATCAAAGTGTTTTGTACTCTTTCCTTAAGCATATACTCCATCTAACAAAATAATAATTCCTTGGATGCACATATGTTATTACATATAGCAGTTCAACCCATCTGGATCCCATATTTTTCCAAAGCTGTGTTGTACTTAGTGATTGGATCTTATTATGAGGCACACATACTCATTTTGCTAAGTCTAAATGCCATGAGAGAATAAATGCAAGCTGAGATCCTGGAGGTTTAAGGTGATTTATTTTGGCCTGTCACTGCTACTTCATCTTGGCCAATGAGCATGCAAATCAGCTAAGTCAGTCCATTACCTTTTTGTGCCAGAAGTAGAAAATCCAAATTGTTCCTTAGCAGGCACATCTGTGATCCTCACCCAAAACCCAGGGTGCATGGTGCCACTATTCACAAATTCATATACTTGTTGATATTGCAACAGAACTCTTGCTGTTCAACTACTCTACGTTCCTCTCCCTTCACTTCATGCATGTGCACTAGAAACCGCTTTTAAAATTCATCATTGTTTGTTTAATTCTACTGCAGAGCATAAATGAAAACGACATCTCTGTGTTACCCATATAATAATATGGAAATATCTACTGTTCCTGAATTTCCTCTAGCTTCAGAAAGCAGTTACGGTAATTTTATGCCATGCAGTTAAATATTGTTCTATTTTGCGAATTCAACATGGAAATGTTGTTCTGGCAGCATTTTAGTGGCATATATAAAGTGTAAAAACTTCATCCAAGTTTCATCTTCAATATACAGCAACTGACAACACGAATCATTTTGTATGAGTAAAAAATAAGAAGTGATAGAACTTTTTGTAAGTCTTCAAAGCTTCAATTAGCAGATCTGCTCCAGGAAGTAAACATGTCATAGTAATCCATTTGTTGTCTTCTATTTTATTCAGATGAGCACCTGGTAAATTCCTGAAGAACTACAGAAAACAGCATTCTGCCCAGCCTGTTCATTAAAGAACCCCGCCTGTGTTTACTGCCATCATATATAATCTTGTAATAACCATTTTCAGTCACACAACCAGGTCTGCTTTTCTTGGAGTTAAGAACTAAACAAATTGAATCATTGCCAGCTGCTACAATGTATTCATTTATAGCCCCTGAAAGTTATACCATTTCTTCATCTGTTCCTTGAGAATATGCTTCTGCCTACATATTGCAAAAGAAGAAGAAAAAGAAGTACCGTAGAAGCAGAATGTTTCAACAGAATGGAAGATATATTTTACATGAATTGGTGCAGAGTCTTGGTGCAGAGATTTGAAAATGCTAGCTTTCCTCAACCCTCATGAAAATTTGGACGTGTCAATGTGAGGATAGAAGTTTTATTTGAAAAATGAAGCAATTCAAAGAAAGAAGCTGTGTTAAACTACCGCACCACCGAATGCTCCTATAAGTGTATATACATAGTTATCAGGGCAGGTGGAAGATCTTTCATGACACACACACACACACACACAAAAGACATACACAAACAAGCTTCCATTCATGTATAGCTAACAGGGTTTGTTTGTTTTTGGTCTATCGCAAACTTCATTATAGTAATTGATTTCTGAAGAAAAGTATGGGTGATCATTTCATTGTAGAAACAGGATATGGAAAGTTTACAAACCCAAGAAGTTCTCAGATGGCTAAAGCCTCATCAAGCTCTCTCCCTCTCTGACTGTAATATATAACATGTTTCTCTGGTTTAAATCTAAAGGGGTGGTCATGATGGCTTTAGGAAACTTCAAGGTTCAAATACTATAGGGATTTTTTTCTCTCTGAAAATCAGCAAAAAAGAATGGATGATTTCAGGATTTATTGATTTAAAGGATTTATTTATGGGAAGAAGGGAACATAATGTGTAATTTTGGAAGGTGCAGATGATAATTAGTATGTTTGTAACTCCTAAAAAGAAGATTAGAAGTCACTTCTTTGGATTTTTATCTTTAACTTTTTGGTTTTATTCTTTTATATCTCCTTTTTCTGCTTTCATGTTTATTTTTTCTAATCTTATACAAAACTAGCTGGATACCCATTCTCCGCTATGAAACTATGTGATCGGGCTTGATAAATTGACCCTTACAGCTTGAAAATTAATGAGTAATTACAATCGCTTCTCCTCTCCCCCTTCTCTCCCTCAGGCTTGCCCACAGAAGCCTATTCTATCTCCTTCTCTCCCTCAGTCTAACTCCTTAGCATCAGAGTGTTTTTCAGGTGGGAAGGGGGAGTAGAATGTCTAAACTCCCAGCTCACAGACCAGATGAGTCACACACTGGCCATACCCATGGCCAAGTGGCAGTTGGAAAAGAGTTCTTTTCAGGTGAGGAGGGGGAGTAGAACATCTAACTCATAAGCATAAGTGTGTTAATAATAATATAAGAAATAGTAATGATCTGATGGTCATTTCAAAAAATCCTTTCTTAGTGAGCCTCTAGAAGCCAAGAGGAATATACGTGCCAAATTTCAAGTGTGTAGGCTTTATGGATCTGAAGATTTTGTGATGATGCATGAGTGATATTTTGCTTTTATTTATATATAGATTCCCCCCCTCATATCATCTTCAAGATTCATAACTATGCTCTTCATATTGCCTTCATATTTAGACTGTGGACTTCCAATGCATATGAATAGTGGAAAAGAGGATGCTGGAATAGGTAGAGTATTGATCTCAGCTACTAGAGCTCAGGAGTTTTTCTTGAAGATTCCTCAAAAATTACAAAATTCTCTGAAGGTGTACAAGCCAGCTTTTTGGGAGAACCATTGTTACCACCACCATTATCCTTTATATGTTACTGTTCCTCTAAGAAGCACAAAGTGTTTTATAACACTCAAAGAACTGTGTAAACAAGTATTTGAAAAAAAACAATGAAATGATGAACCTTCCTCAGGGACAAATGCATGGGTATTGGGGGGGGGTGTGTTTAAGAGAGTAACTATGGACAATACTAGATGTACCTCCAAACAATGGGAGTTCCACTGTGAGGTTATCAGTTATGAGGTTTTTTCTAATAACATTAGACACTGTGTGGACCATACTTTGTTCAAATCTGTAGCAAATAACTGACTGTGAACTATGAATAAAAGCCAATGTGAGGCCACCTCTATTTGCAGACTTCGAAAAAGTAAGTTGCATATGTATGATCTCAACCAGTGGTGGGTTTCAAATTTTTTTAGAACCTCTTCTGTAGGTGTGGCCTTGCTTTGTGGGAGTAGCTTGCCAGCCATATGACGGTGGGAGTGGCTTGCCAGCCATGTGATTGTGTGGGCATGGCCAACTTGTAAAATGTGGTGAAACTCACTTAACAACCCTCTTGCTTAGCAACCAAAATGCTGGCTCAGAAACTCTGGCATTTGAAGCACGCAAAAGCTGTCACATTACAAGACCCTTGCACCCCTAACCCTTTAGAAAAAAAACCCAGGGGTGTTCAAACTTGACAGCTTTAAGACTTGTGGACTTCAACTCCCAGAATTCCTCCTCTCGCTCTTCATCTTGATGATGTGCGGACAGACTGGGGGAGGGACCTGGAACCGGTTCTAAACGGCACTGTAGATTTGTGGAACCTCTTCTATAGAAAAGATTAGAACTGGCAGGAACCCACCCATGATCTCAACCCATCCAAATCTTTAAGTGTGTGTGTGTGTGTGTGTGTGTGTGTGTATGTACAGAATGTGTATATGTATATTCCAAAGTCTACAATTACATTTAATGAATGGATTTTAATAATCTTCTGGTATTACCAGGGTTCTGAAAATGATTTAAATTGCATCATTTAAGCCCATGTGTTTTTCAAAATAATTTAATAATACCATATGCATTACATTTGTCAATGTCTGAATCTGATATTTAGATTTGCCAACTTCTCTGGGCTGTTGCACAGAACGCTGTTTCCTGAAATAAAACAGCCTTTGGGTTGATTTGAGGAAATAGTACCCAGGCCAATCCAGATCATCGGACATTACAATTCCATTATGTTTGAATGCATTTCAAGAGAAGAAGAAGAAACAGCAAGAGGGTTTGCCCCATTACCTTACCATGCAATTGCTTTCAGTGGGAGAAATACAACCATATGAAATCTGTGGGTCCCTCAGGTGTTTCATTCGGCTAAACAGTGTTCTTTAAAAACCGTTTCCATTTGAATGCATTGACTCAATCTCCTGTATGCACCCCATTTTCTTTAATTAAAGACAAAAATCAGGCAAGGAAAGAAATTACCTCATATAATGGATATTCAGTTTAATAGAAAATGAATTCAGCATCAAGGAATACATTTCTCCAAGAGAAATTGATAAAAACAAGCCAACCTTGAATTACCCTGAGGGGAAAGAAAGGAAAAAATAGATTGGGGGGGGGGGGGAAGCTGGCAGGATTCGTTTAAGAGACATTTGGAGGAGGAGGAGGAGGAGGAGGAGGAGGAGGAGGAAAGTCTGAAAGGTAGAGCTGTATGAGATAAAAACAAATAGACTCCATCCGTGCTAGTTATTGTATTGTAGCTGGCATGAGGGAGCAGCATCTAAATGCTTTAGTCATTAAATGTGTGCTCTAATAAGTAAAATAAAGAGAGATAAACACACAACGAAGCTGTAGCAGTGTGAGAGGACTTTCAAGCAAGGCCTTTGCAGTGAGCCCTGACCCACAGATAAATTGCACAATCGAGTTCTATGCGGGAGCCAAAAGGCACTGAGATGAGAAATTAATTACAACAGTAAGAAGAGACTAAGGTTCAAGTGTAGACTGAACTGAAGGCAAATCTTCTCAGCAGCTACGAAACTGCCAAGACTCCAGTAGTGAATTTGAGGTCTTTTTAAGATTCCAGACAGAGTGTGGGGGGGCAGCCCCCTTATTACTGCTTCCTTTACCATTTTAATTTGTTTTATCCATTCAAGACAACAATTTGGTAAACAGGAATGAGTGAGGAAATCTTAAACACAGAATACTGATGTCGCTCTTGATATTACTAATTTATTTTATGGTCTTGAAGGAAAATGGATTGGTATGATGATTTCAAATGTACTGGACTGGCTATCTCCTTTAATTAAGCTGATATATCAGGAATGGGGGATGTAGTAAAGTCCCTTGTAGTTATGAGGATCATTTCAGATGCCCAGTTAAAGCAAGCAAGTCCTACTGTTCAGCCCCAGTTGTTGGAGGAAAGTTGCTTCAGAAAGTTTTTGGAGACAGATATCATTTTATAATGGTAAGAATACCTCTTCTGTTCATACCCGCAGAAGACAATGGTAAGCCATTCCTATATTTTACCAAGAAAACCACACGGGCAGGCAAGATAAAGTAATTGACAATGCAGTGCAGAATAATGGACCATTCAGGTTTGATGGCACCCAACATGCTACTGAGGAATTGTTGAGGTCTTTTAGAGTACTAAAGATATTTGTCCAGTGATTAGATTTATATTTTCAGGGTGTCTAATTGCTGATGTTGCCATGAAGGAGAAGTCAATCCAAATCTGCAAAAAGAATTACAGTGAAGACATCACCTCTCTGCTTTTCACTGCTTGCCTTCCCCTTCAAATGACCAACTACTCTATGCCCCAAGTTTTAATAGTGAGAAACCAAGAAACTGGGCAAGTTTTATACACATATTACTGGTCAAATCCTGCAATTTTCTGTTTTGAGAGCAAATAACAGGCAGTGTAATGCTAGCTTTGAGAACAGATACAAATTGGGTGAAATTTCAAACAAAAAAAATCTTTTATGACATTTCCAGCTTTAAAAAAAGATTCCAAAATTGCATGCAAACATAAGAGGGATGATGCTAAAATTTTATTGATTTCTACTTCTTTCCAAATCTGCAAAATTGTATTGAAGTGGGACAAAACAAATAAATGCATGAATTCATCAAAATTGATATGTATATATATACAAACTGATATGTATACATATAAATATGCATATGTATATGTGTATACATACTAAAAAGAATTTGATCTATCTATTCTGAATTTGGCAAAGTTTCAGAAAGCTCACAGCCATGTAAATTAAAAACTGCATGTTTGAATCATAGATAAGATCTATTCATATTTCAGCTTACCTATTCTAAACCAAGAATCTCTCTATATAAAAGCGAAATGCCACTCACGCAGCATCACAAAATCTCCAGAACTGTAAAGCCTATAAACTTGAAATTTGGCACACATGTTCCTCTTGTTGTCTAGGTGCTCACTAAGAAAGGATTTTTCAAAATGACCATCAAATCATTATTATTTCTTATATTATTATTAACACACTCTGATGCTAAGGAGTTAGACGTTCTACTCCCTCTCCCCACCTGAAAAGAACTCTGTTCCAACTGCCACTTGGGCATGGGCATGGCCAGTGCATGACTCATCCAGACTGCAGGCTGGGAATTTAGACATTCTACTCCCCATCCCCACCTGAAAAACACTCTGATACTAAGTAGTTAGACTGAGGGAGAGAAGGGGATAAGATAGGGGAGGCCTCTGTTGGGCAACCCTGAGGGAGTGAAGGGGATAGGAGAGGATCAATGGAGCCAGCCTAAGGGAGAGAAGGAGGATAGGAGAAGAGAGGCTTCTGTTAGGCAAGCCTGAGGAGAGACGGGAAGAGAAGAGGCCAATCATAACTATTCATTAATTTTCAAGCTGTGTTGATTTATCAGATGCTGGATGTGTTAGTGAAGACTGCAGTGGCTGATATACACATTCAAGTATATCCTCTCTATGTTTCTCTCCAGTGACTCCATTACAGCTTGTTGCTTCTCCCATTAGTGATCAGATCAACAAGCATTAAGAATGAAGAGGTTCGTATTTCCCAGCAATTGTTCTCCAGGTTTCTGTTGTCTCCTGTTATTAATAGCAGAAAGGCAACGGGTCTAAGTAGACACCTTGGGAAAGTACCTTTTCCTTCCAGCAACTAATCAACCACAAATTTCATAGGCTACTGGGACAAATTATTTTCTAGCACTCTTCCCCACCTAAGCAACCAAGCAATACTAGACTGTATATGGAGACGGAACACAGTAACCAGATAATTTTATCCAAAGGCATCAAGGTCATTGAATATCCCTGCTCCAAGCCATCCCATAGTCTAAATGACTACTAACAGCTTATTATAAGCCCCACGTCTGCCCAGCCAGACTGTTGACTAGCATTCAGGTAAGGAACTGATATTGTGAATTGTGAAAATAAGTCAACCCTCTGCTTTATAAAATCCAAGTTTATATTTTCCCCCTTTCTCAGTTAGAGTGGATAAAATCATTAATTCCCTGTCTCAAGGATTTTAACTCACAACACTTTAGCTGCAGACAACGTTTTACAAAATAATAACTTGTAGAGGTAATACATATTTCAGATATGTCACTATAACCATGGACCAATTTCTCATTCCATCAGATTATGAGGATGCAAATAACCATATTTTTGATTATACCAGAGCTGTAATTCTGATAATATATATTTTTTCTCAATTTGTTAACAACAGCATTATTTTCTTTCATTACCCTTTGTATATTTCCATGCATTAACTTTTTTTTCCTAAGAAAAACTCAGCTCAACAATTTCATAAACAGATTTTGCTTTCCTTTTTATGTTCAATCAGTATGAGAATGCTCACATTCTAAACAGAAAGGAGACTTGAAAAGCTTTTCATTTTGAATGTTGACGTTCAAAGCATTTTCAAAGCCGAGATAGCAGACCAACTTCAAAACAACTTTGTGGGCAGCAAGGAAAGTTGATCAGTTTTGGCAGTGTTATTAGCAAAACAGACCGCAGCCTTTCAAAGACCAACATAGTACATCTTCCTGTTGGCAGCAGCATTAGCCAATCTGTAGGCTTTAATAACATACTAGAAAACAACCAAATAAATAAATTGCAAAACAGAAAGGGTTGGGGGGGGGGAGGAGATATTTCTTTTTCATGAAATCAGCTTGTGCAATTAAAATCTTGTCCTTGTGTTATGCGAGAAAAACAGCTCCTCTGTTGAGCTCTAAGCTGGATAGCCAGATGGAAGTTTGAATCATAGATTATACTTGCATTCCTGGGATACACAAAACCACATGAGGTGGTAAGTATTAGCTCCATTTTTCTATGAACATGTGTTGAGAGTTCCATATGCTGCCAAAACCACTCTTCTCTTGTCCCCGGGTACCTCCCAAATGGCATATCCCCCTTTCAAAATAGTTTTCTTCAACATTCAAGACGCAGAAATGTTCAATCTATTGGGAACATTAAATGAATGAGTTTCTTTGTTTCCAAATGAAATCTGGGGCAACAAAATAGTCCTCACATCTTTTTCTGCTGGGAAAGCATAGCTAATTTTTGAAAATGGCTTTCAAGACCTGTATTCTCATTGTGAGCGTAAAAATAAATTTGTTTTAATTTGGGAGAAAGTTGGGAACTCTGCTTTCCTTGAATGCTTGCCATGACTATCATATTAAAAAGGAGAAAAAAACTAATAAAATAAAATAAAATAGACCAAGGCAGCTCCATGTTGCTTTATTTCAATATTCTTCCCTCCCGTTAAAAAAAAACTGTTCAAAAGCAAAATATGCAATAGCTATGGAAGTGTTCAATTTATGTTTACTGACAAAGAAATACATGGAGACTAGCATAGATCTATTTCAAGTTATTTAGCTCTCATCAGCTAGCCATACCCTTCTGAAATTCGAACCTGGGCTACAGCCTTTTAATTTAATATATTAATTTAATAAATAATTAAATAACTCTTTTAAGGCATGAATGGGGCAACTCTACTACTTCACAGCATTAACTCATTCTTGGGATGATAATGAGGGTTCCTCGGTGGAGCTTTTGGAAAAGCAGAATTTATTTTATTATATGCTGTTCTCCCTAAAAGGTATATTGCTGTCCTGCATGACAAGCTAGGGCAGTGATGGCGAATCTTTTTTGGCTCGTGTGCCAAAAGCGGGGGGAACACAGGGGGGTCGTGCGCAGGCATGCCTTATCCATAACGCTATGTGGACCACCCCAGCATGCATGCAGGCACGATCAGCGTTCCCCCCCCCCATTTTTGGCGTGCTTTTTTCACCTTCCCCTGGCTCCAGAGGCTTTATAGGAGCCTGGGGAGGGCGAGAACAGCCTCACCCACCTCCCTGGAGGCCCTACAGAGGCTTCAGGAGCTTCCCTGAAGCCTCCGGAGCCCAAAAAAACAGCCCTACAGGCAAACCGGAGGTTCAGAAACATGTTCAGGTTTGCTCATAGGGCTGGTTTTAGCTCTACGGAGCCTTCAGGAGCTTTCCTGAAGGTTCTGGAGAGCAAAAAACAACCCTACGAGCAAACTGGAAGTGACTTCCGGTTTGTTCATAGAACCATTTTCCGTCCTTCGGAGCCTTCAGGGGCCATCAGGAGGCTTCCCTGATGGCTCCAGAGGGCAAAAACCGGCCTTATGAGCAAACAGGAAGTACGTTTCTGAACTTCTGGTTTGCCCGTAGGGCCGGTTTTTAGTGCTCCAGAGGCTTCAAGCCTCCAGAGGGTAAAAAATGGCCTCAAAAGAAGGCCGAAGTCAGCTGGTCAGCGCGCCTGTGTGCTGGCCAGCTGACAGGGCAATGCCTTGTGTGCCCTGACAAATGGCTCTGTGTGCCACCTGTTGGAACGGACTTCTGGTTTGCTCGTATGGTCGGCTAAAACCGGCCCTATGAGCAAACCGGAAGTCCGTTCCTGAATTTCTGGTTTGCACATTGGGCTGGTTTTTTTGTGCTCTGGAAGCTTAAGGGAAGCTCCTGAAGCCTCCGGAGGGCCTCTGGGGGGTGGGGTTTAAGCTGTTTTTGACCTCCCCAGGCTCCTAAAAAGCCTCTGGAGCCTGGGGAGGGCAAAAAAGGCATGCAAAAATGGGGGGGGAAGCGCTGGTCATACACGCATGCACGCTAGGGTCATGCATTGCATTATGGGTGTGGCACATCCGTGCATGACCCCCCTGCGCTCCCCCCGCTTTTGGCACGCGAGCCAAAAAAGGTTCGCCATCACTGGGCTAGGGCATGGTATTCAAAAGAATCCATTTAAAAAAAAATCTTAGCTATTACATTCCACTTTCTTTTAGTGGAAAGAAATTGTTTTTTGAACATGTGCTTCAACGTATTAATGAGAAGGAACCTGAAATTTCCAAAATCTTTTTTTCCTTAAATGAGTTAAAAATAGCACTATGATATTTACATGTAAACTTAAATTTGGCTTGTCAATTTTGATGTGAGATATGTGTTCTTTTTTAAAATTGGTAATCAAATAAGTCACCTAATCTCAGTACCTCATTAGTTATTTGGATTTCCTTGTGGAATCTGGAGGTGGCTAATCAGATTTCAAATTATACAACTGTTGCAGGGACTTGGGTCACCTGATCGTAATCTAGAGCAGTTGGCATGATGGATCCAATACCTTTGCTCTTATGGTTATTTTGATCCTGTCAGGAAGAGGTCAAAGTCCCCAACATGGAAAGCTTATTACTGTTTTTGCAGCAGATATAATTAGCGGAACCTTTCTTGACTCTTGCAAGTGAAAGTGAGATTCTCCTTCCAGGGAGCAGAATTCTTTGTTCCCTTTTCAAGAGTTTATGACTGATTTGTTTCTTGCAAAGGAGAACTTTCCCCTGTGATTAAATATTCATCACACGTAAGGCCAGCCAAAGGTGTAAGTGCTCCCAATTAACCATAGCAAAAGGCAACAGAAGACAACAGGATGAGTATGAATATTTTATTCTTAAAAACACAGATTGGGGCCACGACTAGTCCTAACTGTTCTTGTATTGTTTTTATTTGTTGGTAAACTAATGTTCACCTCCCCCCACCACTTTCCTTACCGTCACATGCACTTCTGCAGTCAGGGAAGAGGTTTTAGGATGCCTTTAGCAACCTTACTAAAGACTTTCTTTATTGATCTTGAAGAACAAAAAGGAGAAAACTTGAAAGAATTGGACTGGTCTTTTACAGGTTTCTGGATGAGGCATTATGCACATTGGCTTACTTTGAAGGCAACAATGGATAATTGGGACAGGTATAACTCACATATTAGGTTTTCTAAGTAATTCAGCCATTGTGGCCTAAGATAAGATTGCCTTCTCTGCTATAAAATCATATTAGATCTGAATTGCCATGAGCAGAGTACAAACAGAGGTCATTATCTTTTCTCTTTTCAAAAATTGCTGCAGCAACAATAATTTAGCAGGTATGTCTGTAAGTATAATCTTTATTAGACCACCTGCGAGACCACCTACTGCCACCAATAGCCTCCCACCGTCCAGTACGATCCCACAGAGTTGGCCTCCTCAGGGTGCCGTTGGCCAGACAGTGTCGGCTGGTGACCCCCAGGGGAAGAGCCTTCTCTGTGGGAGCGCCTTCCCTCTGGAATGAGCTGCCCCCGGAGCTTCACATAATCCCTGACCTCCGGCCCTTCCGACGCGCCCTAAAAAGTTGGCTTTTCCAGCAAGCCGGCCTGGCCTGTTAATTTTAGTTAATTTTATTTAATTTTTAAAATGTGAGTGTTATATAAATTGGGTTTGTTTTTTGGACTGTTTCTAATTTCCTTTTAACTTTTGTACTATGTGCTTTTTAATGCTGTACGCCGTCCTGAGTCCTTGGGAGAAGGGCGGCATATAAATCCAATAAATCCAAATCCAATCCAATTGTCATTGTACTAGAAGCAGAGGACAAAAGCAGGTGTCTTATTTCTCTATTTATAATATAGTGGCCTTTCCCCCTCTCTAGTCACACATACATACATAATTGGCCATGCCAAAAGTATGTGAACAATGTGCCCAGGTGAAGGTACACATTCAAATTTGCAGTTACTAAAATTGTTGGACGAGCAGGCCCAAAAAAAGCCGGGGAAGTGATTGAAGCCAGGGAAACAGGACCACTCATTAGTCAACAGGAGTGGTGATTTACCACCAGCCTACCAAGTACTTAAAAGGCAAAGGCTGGAAAGCAAAAGGAAATGACAACTAATGACTTAAAAGCTAGTCAACACAACTCAATCAACATCAAAAAAGCCACTTACAACAGGCACTATAAATACCACGCACAGAACAGCACACACTCTGCTAGAGTGAAGTTCCCTGAGGATGGGCTCCAGCATGAGTCCAAAAGCTCAGAAGACAAAACCTCTGGTCCTGGTGACCCAGATTGGATCCTGCAACATTATCCTGGAACACGTATACTACAAAACTAGATGTTTTCAAGTTGACATTGGAAGAAATTATACGAGACTGTAAGTGGGATCTCAGTTTTTCTCTTAGGGTTGCTTCACACTCTGTATGATCAAAAGCTATTCCATCCCCATTTTAGAAAGCAGGGCCACCCGTCTATCCCCAGAAGTTTAGTTGTACACATTTAGGCCTTCATTTTGTCTTATTTCCAATGATCTCAAAGTTGGAAACTAATTCCATTCTAATGTGTAAATGGTGTGCTATCATTTGTATGCTCCAAGGACATTTTCAGAACAACAATGCAAAGAAATTAACAATAAGGTTTCAGTAAATTACGTAGCAGAAAACAAAACAAAACAAAAAACAAAGCAAAGCAAAGCAAAACAAACAACCCACCCACAAAAAACAGCTTGAACTGTGAAAGAGTTTCTCTGCTCTCTCTTTTAGATCTTGCCTACTTTTTACTTCCTAGCTAGTCCTGTTACAAAAGGACATGCACAGGACGAGTGCCCTGCAAAAAGGCAGCTTTGACACAAGTTAACTAAAGACATTCAGAAACTGGGGAAAAAGATGGTCTATTTGGTATGGCTCCCTCTTTTTGCTTTGCCTCTTGAGGAGCCCTTACTGCAATTAATTTTGCTGCTGTTATAGTGACATTGTTCAGACCCTCCTGATCCAACGGTGCAAAAATGCTCATAACATAGCTGCTCTTGAAGGACGGTGGCTGTAGAAGCTATATTAGTAACTGCTCTTGGCTTACTATTTTTCCCAGGCAGGGGAGATGCTACTGCCTGCTTTCAGGAAGGAGCTCTGGCCCCAAGAAACTGTGCCATATACTGTAGGTCTAAAACTACTTTTATTGCAACAGCTATAGTAACAGACAATGGAGTGAGCTCCTGTTACTTGCCCCAGCTCCTGCCCAGCTAGTTGGAAAGCATGCAATTGTAAGTATATACAGTAAATAGGTACCACTCTGGTGGAAAGTAACAATCTTCCACATGTCTCAGCATATAGTGATGTGTTGTGGCCCAGCAGGAGCCGTTGCAGCTGCCACCAGACTCCGAGAGTGAGGGTCCCTATGAGTCGGCTCTGGAAAATGAGGAGGATCTTGGGCAGGGTTCTGACTCTGAGCAGGGATCGGAGAGTCTGGTCGGTCACCAGGAGGCGCCTGAGGCATGGAGCAGCGGTGAGAGCCAAAGGAGGGGGGCTCCTGATGCCATGCCTTGGAGCAGTGGGGAGGAGTCACGGGACAGTGAATCAGATCAGCAGGGAGTTCTTGGACGCTCGTTATCGCCGCACCCACAGACGCAGGGAGCGAGGGCGCAGTTATCGGCAGTAAGGGCTCTCAGCTGCTGATAAGTAGACTCCCCTTCAGGCTATAAAAGGGTTGACTGAGCATACGCCCTTTGCAGCAGTCAACAAAGAAATCCTGCAAGAAGTTTGGTCTTGGAAACGTAGCAGGCTGGATAGCTGCTTTCGTGTCCTGTGTTTGTGAGCCTTGTCGTGGTGGTTTACTGCCAAGGATCTGTCTGTCTGTCTGTGTAATAAACCCTGTTAAAATAGTACTGTTCCAGAGCGTGTTCTGTGTGGGCAAAGGAAGAAGGGGGATCAGAACAGTGATGCTAGCCACATGACCACGGAAATGTCTTCAGACAATGCTGACTCCCTTGGTTAAGAAATGGAAATGAGCACCTAGAGTCAGACATGCCTGGACAGGTGAAACCTCTACTTTCACCTTTATAGTAACAGAATCTTGGAAGCCTGACTGCAAGATCCCTCACTTTACCTTCTTATAAATGAGGGAGGGCCTTGTAGGAGACATTTTCTCAGTTCATTTTTTAAAAAATGTTTATAATATAAAATGTGAAAACAAGTAGTAGGAAAAGTAGGGAAGGGAAAAAGGAAGAGTGCAGAAAAGAAGGGAAAATGAAAGAAAAGCCATTGATGTCCGACTCTCTTTGGTGCAGTATAGTAAGGTAGTAACACCCAACTACTTACATAGTAGTATAAACTAGCCATTTCTATATCAACAAATCTATCTAATCGATAAAACCCAAAATCAAAGTTTCAATTTTTTCCCCACCTCAAGCACAAAGTCCAGAAGTGGTTTCCAAGTAGAAACAAAAGTAAAGTTTTTTTCTTTGATCAGTAGTCTTTATTATATAGTCTTTAATAGTCTTCATTGTCATTGTACATCTTGTATACAACGATATATGATATACAACAAAATTAGTTTATTTTCCAGGAATGGACTCAAGCTCTGATTGATCATTGCCTGGTAACGGTGCTTCTTCCCGTCCTTCAAAGCCATTCTCTATGCATTCTAAATCTGATTAAAGATGCCAATAAAAATTGTTCTCTTTGCAATTTCTAAAAGGACCAATTTATAATTGTTCACTTGGCAGTGGTTTGTTAATGTGTCCACACACATATGAATTTATTAGGCTATAATACAATGTATGGCCATTTTTGTTCTTCAAGAGGCATTCATTCCTTGAAAAAGAATACATGTTGCCAATAGATCATTTAGTCTATTTTGCTGTAAAAGATAATTAAATTGGTCTATGAGATATTAATTTCAGATCCATTCATCTAATTCCACCCTGCAATCTAACATTTGTTGCAGATCATTCAGATTCTTAATCAAACAACATGGTGTTCCCTGAGTAATCATGCTCCCAACAAACCTATGTGGAATCTTACTACAAGCATCTTTATATATCTATCCACAAATATATTTAACCAAGAAGCAGCTATAGCTTTCTCTTAATCTCTGTTCAGTGTCTGTTTCTTCTCATACATGCTTTAGTGATATCATACACCATTCATTTCCATTTGCACAAAATGGTTCACAATCCACATTTTGGCTAATGGTAAAGGTTCTCCTCGCACATATGTGCTAGTCATTCCCGACTCTAGGGGGCAGTGCTCATCTCCATCTCAAAGCCAAAGAGCCAGCGATGTCTGAAGACATCTACATGGTCATGTGGTCAGTATAACTAAATGCCAAAGGCAAATGGAATGCTGTTACCTTCCCACCAAAGGTGATCCCTATTTTTATACTTGCATTTTTTATTTGCTTACAAACTGCTAGGTTTGCAGGAGCTGGGACAAGTAACGGGAGCTCACTCCTTTATGCGGGTTTTGAACCGCTGAATTGCCGACCTTTCTGATCAAGAAACTCAGCGTCTTAGCCACTGAGTCCCCCACATGTTGGCTAGTATGCCATAAATGCAAAGCCACTACTTCCTATATGCTTATACTATTCCAGACAAAATCGAATCTTTATTCTAGGAACTACAATGCAAATCCACACGCCATTGTTTGTGTCCTACTAACCATATGCAGGATAGCAGCAGATGAATGATACTTCATAAATAGATTTATCAGGTTTCTTTTAACAAGAGCAACCTCTTGGGATAAATTGTGGAAGATACAAACAATCTGCTCTCATATCACTAAACTAGGTACAACTGATTTTGTACATACCAGCCACTTAATTCTGTTTTAAAAAAAAGTCAACAATCTGAGGAATATTACATTTAGATCATTAACAACCCCTCCCTGAGAGAAAGGCAAAAGTTTTCCCATCATCTTGAGTGGTTTGATCCACTACCCAATGCAAAATTGTTGATCAGTTTATCCTTCTAAAAAGAAAGACTTCTTAGCATATTATTATATTTACCAACAAAAAAATAGAGACTTTCTTGCAAGATAGAAGTTTTGTCTATCCTGGGATTATTACATTCATTAGGAAGAATTAATTAATATGCAGTAGCAAAATAAAAGAGTCTGGTACTGTGACTTAAACATTTCTGCCTCCTATTCCATTATTTTTTCATGCCTACAAGCAAATTTAACATTAACATTCATGGTCCCATATAAGAAGCAATACTCCTGATGATAGCTAGCTAGACAGACAGACAGACAAACAACATACATTTTAAATTATGTAATTGCACAAGCTTCCTGAAGAAATCCCTAGGTTTGTATATGTATTTATTTCATCTTTCTGAGCAAGCAACCTGAATATTTTATAGGGCTGACTTATTTGACTTACTAATCTAGCAATCCTAGCAGTTTAGGTTAGAAATAATGTACTTCCACCTGTATTGTACCTTTTCTTTCTAGTATTTTTCTGATTATTCTGCTTGACAACACACTCGGTTCAGAGTTTCTTCCCCTTCAGTATTTGCAAGTGGGTTTTGTTCTAAATGAATTTAATCGCTATGCAAATTTGGTAATTATTTGATGAATATTAATATTTTCCCCTATGCACAGCAATAAATATATATTTCATATTCTGCCTGTATTTGCTAAATAGCATGGCAATTAAAATACACTTAAAGAGCTTTAATTTGCATGCAAATTGTCAGAGTAATGTGGAATATTGAGATAGATAAAATAATCTGTGAAATTGAAAATTAAACATAGTCGTTATTAATATAAATATTCTCAAATATAATTTCGTTTGGAAATGTTACCTGTGATGCTGAACATAATTGCTGATTTGATTGCTTAACTGTGGAATGTGTTTTTCTGGATTCTTTAATGCTGAAGAAAATCAGAAAAAGTGCATCCCTCAGGGGGCTGTTTAATACCATAAGCAATAGAGCAAATGATTTGTTTTAGTGACTATTAGGTGTAGAGTAGATTGTTTTACAATGCCTTTATTTGCCTACAACTGATCACTAACTTTTCATGAAGTTGTCCATGCTGATTTATATATCCTGGAACACATTCACTAGGAGAAAATATCCTCAAGCTGTTTTTCCAGGCTTCGCCAAGGGACAAAGAATAAGAAATCATATTCTGCTGTGCCGTAACAGAAAATGGAGATATATGAGTATATTCTCTGTGAGAAAAGCGTGATCTCATAGCCTTCACTGTTGGTATGTTTTCCCAACACACAAATGACAACCTTGCCAGGATAGTTCCAAATAGAGCTGTTCCAACTACTTGTAGTCCTCAACTTACGACCATTTGTTTAGGGATCATTCAAAGTTACAACGGCACTGAAAAATGTGATTTATGATGGTTTTTCACAGTTGAGACTGTTACAGCGTCCCTATGGACACGTGGTCAGAATTCAGATGCTTGACAACTAGTTCATGTTTATGATGGTTGCAATGTCCTAGGATTAGGTGATCGCTTTCTGTGACAAGTGAAGTCAGTGGGGAAGATTCAATTCACAACCATGTGACTAACTTAACAACTGCGATAATTCACTTGAACATCACAAAATGGGGCAAAACTCACTTGACAACTGTCTTGCTGAACAACAGAAATTTTGGGTTCATTTGTGGTCCTACACAATAAAAGAGAGACTTGCAGTTTAGAATCAATACCTCTGTCATATTCATCCATCCCACATCTGAGTACAGCAACTATACACTTCTGGAATCCTTTGAATGTTAGTGATTGTTCTGTTCTAATGCCACTCCCTCCTATGGAGCGGACCTGCCTTGTGATGAAGGATGCAGATGTAACAGGAGAATAGAAACACACCCAGTGTAATATGTTATTTTGTTATGGTAACAGAGTTGGAAACAGTTCCAAACACAATACTTTTTATGCTTTCCTTCTCTTGTTATATAGGTAGTCCTCGATTTACAATCACAATTGAGCCGTTGCTAAGTGAGAAACTCGTTAAATGGGTTTTGCCCCATTTTACGATTTTTCTAGCCACATTTGTTAAGTGAATCACTGCAATTCTTAAATTAGTAACACGGTTGTGAAGTGACTCTGGTTTCCCCATTGACTTCACTTGTCGGAAGGTCGCCAAAGGGGATCACATGATTCTGAGACAGTGCAACTATCATAAATGTGAGACAATGGTCAAGCATCCAAATGTAAATCATGTGACCATGGGGATGCTGCAAGGGTCATAAATGTGAAAAATGGCCATAAGTCACTGTTTGCAGTGCTGTTGTAACTTCAAACAGTCACTAAGTGAGCTGTTCTAAGTCAAGGACTACCTGTATACTCCAAAGAGCTGATGCTCAGTATTGCTGGCTATGCAAGTACAGTAACGGACTGATAATTTATCAATAATTTCATAAACTTCTTTTTATTAATAGGCATCTGTGGTTTATAATTGAAATTATGATATAACTGCAACATTAAACTGAAGATAATATATTAGCATTATCAGAAGGAGCTGCTAATTGACAGTAGGTTCCCCCCTATTTTCATCCATATACAATTACTGATTTTTCTTTCTTTCTTCTGTTTGATCATGTCTGAATCTTGTAGACCACCTGGATAAGTCCCTGAAGTTTTCTTGGCATAGTTGTTCAGACGTGGCTTGCCATTGCCTCCTTCCTAGAACTGAGAAAGGGAGAGTGGTCCAAGATCACCCAGATGGCCTTGTGCCTAAGGTAGAACTAGAATTCCCAGTCTCCTAGTTTCTAGTTTGATGCCTTAAGCACTTGTTCTCACTGAGAAGGAAGGTTCTCTATATTTAGTTGTTCCAAGGTGTCTTTAAGATAGCAGCCTTAATAGAGGACTTGCCCCTTTTGCATTGACCTCTACAGCTAGAAAACAAAAGTTACAGAGACTGGTCAATTTTATTACTCCCTCATTTTATCAGGTTCGGCTAAGGGACTCTCTATTTAGGTATTCTATAGCATGATCCTCAAAACATTGGTAATAGGGACCAGTGTAGATGAGACCAAATGTTATATTACCAAAGAATGATGATGAAACAGCTGGAACAAGCAGCCAGGACAGGAGAGGGAGTTATGACTTCACTAAATCAAATCCTTTGGATTTTAGTTTAAAATCAAAATCAATTTAGAGGTAAAATCAAATGAAATCACACTGGGAGACAGGCACAGTTAATATTTTATCACAGGGCCATATTAATTTATAGCACTCTTTCCTGTACTGAAGAGCTGTTATAGCCTGTCTGGTATACGAATGACATATGATTAGATACAAAATGACTAAACTGTGTGATTTTTTTTAAACAATCAGCAAACAGACATGTTGATATAAAAATGAAATTGGATGTATTGTATAATTATTGGGCTACGTAAAACAAATGGACTTTGTGTCTGTTTCCTGAAGATTTATACTTGGATTAATTCTTTTGCCATTTTTTTTTATTTTCCTCATTTCACTAACATCATTTTATTCATATTTAATTGAAACAAGATTTGTGGTACGTAGGCATGCATATGTGTGCATTAATGTTTTATGTGTACTGTGTATGTGTGTGGTTCTGTGTGTATATATACACATACATACATACATGACATCCACCTTGGTGCAGTAGTTTGAGGCATCATGGTAGAAACTGGGAACCTTTGAGCAGTCCTTCCTTAGGCACAAAACTAGCTCTCATATTTAACAGATTAACAGAGTTGGAAGGGACTTTGTAGGTCATCTAGTCCAACCCCCACATTACTCAAGCAGGAGACCCTACACCATTTCTAACAGATGCCAATCCAGTCTGTTCTTGAAAGCTTCCAGTGATGAAGCTCCCACAACCTCTGAAGGCAACCTCTGTTCCATTGGTTGATTGCTCTCACTGTCAGAAAATTTCTCCTTATTCCCAGGTTGAATCTCTCCTCGTTTAGTTTCCATCCATTATTCCTTGTCTGGCCTTCAGGTGCTTTGGAAAATAGGTTGACCTCCCCTCCTTTCTGTGACAGCCCCTCAAATATTGGAACACTGCTATCATGTCTCACCGGGTCCTTCTCTTCACTAGACTAGCCATGCCCAGTTTCTGCAACCATTCATCATACATTTTAGCCTTCACTCCCCTAATCATCTTGGTTGCTCTTCTTTGCACTCTTTCTAGAATCTCAGCATCTTTTTTATAATGTGATGACCAAAACTGGATGCAGTATTCTAGGTTTGGTCTTACTAAGGCTTTACAGAGTGGTATTAGTACCTCACTTGATCTTGATTGCATTCCTCTCTTAACGCAATTTTGGATTGCATTGGCTTTTTTGGCTGCCACTGCATACTATAGGCTCATATTTAATTGGTTGTCCACTAAGACACCAAGATCCCTCTCACAGTTACTGCTATTAAACCTGGTTTCACCCAATCTATGTGTACTTTTGGTTTTTCTTACCCAAGTGTAAGACTTTACTTTTTTCTACATTGAATGTCATTTTGTTAGATAGTGCCCAGTGTTCAAGTCCATCTGGATCTTAAGCCTATCATTTAGGGTTGGCTATTTCTGCCAGCTTAGTATCATCCACAACTTTGGTAAGCTCCCCTTCTATTCCCTCATCTAAGTCGGTTATGAAGTTATTGAAGAGTATTGGGCCTAAGACGGAACATTGTGGTACCTCACTGCTTACTCCATCCATGTAGATGTAATACCATTAAGGACGTACTCAATGAATACAGTTTGTCAACCAGTTACAAATCCATCTGATGGTGATTCTATCTATCCAATTTTTTTCTAGCTTACCAAGAAATTGAAGTACTTTTTCAAATGCCTTGCTGAGGGCATTATATCCACAGTATTTTGCTGGTCTACTAATTTAGTCACTATGTTGAAGAATGAAGCTGGTGACCTTGGGCCAGCCACTCTTTCTCAGCCCTAGGAAGAATGGCAAACTACTTCTGAAAAGTCTTCTCAAGTAAACTGCAGGGGTATGTCCAAGTGCTTTCCTGGAGTGAATATGACTTGAAGGCATTATATGAATGTGTTTGTGTGTGTGGTGTTAGTTTTTGGTTAATGATGGTAATTGGGATCAGAACTTCCATCATAAAGTGATGATGTTATACAGCACAATGTGCAAAACTACCTATAATCATTATTACATGGATCTTTTCAATTGTTTTTCTGTTAGTTTTCTTTCTTTTTAATCACACTTAATTTGACCACAAAATGTATCTAGTTTTTCCTTCTGTGTGTGTGTGTGTGTGTGTGTGTGTGTGTGTGTATTGAAGATTTGGAAGAAGTCATCAGGCATAGTTAAAATAGTATACTTTTGTCATTTCGTGTTCGGTTTTAATCATGGGATATGGTTGGGAAGTCTCTGTTATTATCCATATCCGCTGAAATGTAATCAAATAACAGCGTTTGCTGTTATGCCGGTAGCATGCAGCTGGTCATCAATTCTATCTTGCTAGATTGAGAGTGACTGGTCCAAGGTCACCCAGCTGACTTTGTGCCTAAGGTGGGACTAGGTCTCACAATTTACCATTTTCTAGCTTCATGCTTTTAACCAATGCACCAAATTGCTTCTCTCTGAGATTATTGGTCTTATATATTAAAAAGTGGTGGCGGTTGTGCAAATCAAAAGTAAGCTTTATGTAGAATATTTTGAAGTATTTTATGAACATTTTTAACTGGGTGTACAATGGTTCCCCCCCCCCCCCAGGACATTGTTTTTCTCATGAGAAATACAGGAATAAACTAAATTATGGTAAACACATGGCTTAAATTTAAATTATTACATATATTACCAAAAAAAAATCCAGATGCTAAGAGATAAATAGATGATAAGAATATTTTTATTTTCTGAAGAAGTTATAGTTCAGTAATGAAAAACTAAAATTAATGTGATTATTTTTTTTCCAGTTTATCACTCAGAAATCCCTTTAAAAACCCACCGTATTTCTTGCTTTTGGAGATATTCATTTTTACAATAATTTATGTTGTTTTTCTAAACCCTGACCTTATATTTTCCATATTGTATTTTCCCAGTCAAAAGAAACAATGTTTCTATTCTTTAAGAACAAGCAGTTATAGGTTCAAATTTCATTCTCCCAAGAGAAATATTGTCAAAACGTGGGACTGTATATAAACTCATACCACATCCTCATTTCATTATACAGTTGCCAACCTCCAATTGTTATACAGGAAAGACCTACCTAATGTTCAGCTATAATCTGCTGAACCTCAGTTTACCAGCTTTTATTGAAATTTTTTAAACAACATCATTCCCATTGATGGTCTCTTCCATATGGGAATGAGGAGGTTATCTGTTTCATTCTTCCCCCTGGCTCCTGGCAGTTGTTGGATGTCTTGACTGGAAAGATAGATGGATGGATGGATGGATGGATGGATTGATGGATGGATGGATGATGTGCCATCAATTCACCATTGTGTCTTAACCACCACACAGAGAATTACCATAGGTCTTTTCATAAAATATCCAAAGTATGATCATTTGAGCCTGGCCATTTGTGCCTTGAGTGAGAATTCTGGATTGATGTGTTCAATGATTCATTGGCCCTTGGCCATCTACCCCATAGATTGGCCTGCTCCCATAGGGTCCTGATAACTTTAGAAATGTAGGATATATAGAGCCTTCCATGCTGCATTGTAATAGGGAAATTAAAAGATGTGAGCAACAAAACACTTGGTCATGTGGAATTACTCAAGGTGTCCAGGGTGAATTCAGCTTTATAAAATAGACTTATAGTACATCTGGGGCCTCTATACAAGTGCCAAACCACAGGAGAACAATAAAAACCCCAATATGATCGGTTTTCTCTTTGAATTTAAATAATTTGTACCTGGCACTCATATTTTAACATTTGATTTATTTACTTAGATAACTCCTGTCCAAAACTTCCAGGAAAAAAATGGATGTTCCCACAGCAGCTAATCAAATATGAAGATATGAGTATATTTCAAATAGAAGATAATAAAACAAGGCATAGAAACGTCAAAATATTCAAAGAGAAACAACGGGTTCAAAGTAAACCTTAAAAAAAAAAGGCTTAGTTTGGTATTTCTAGAAAGCCTGGGAAAACAGAAATGTTTTGCTTGGCAACTCAAAGATGATTGAAAGGATCACTTCTTTTTCCAATGATGATAGATCTATCTTATATTTTAAACAGTGCCTTTGCTATCTATTTTTGATTCTGTTTTCCCTGTTGCTATTTCATTCCGTTACTCTTAATTAAGGCACTTCCATTCTTCTGTAAGTTTTTCTAATTGAGAGGTGGTATAAAATCTTCTAAAACAAATATGCTAATATCTCAGGGCTCTTCATCACGCAAATGCTGTGAATATTTGAAGCTAGTGCAGTTCAGCTCTGCTCAGCTGCTGCTTCCAAGGAAAAGTCAATAGCAAACACATATATAAAGGTAGTCCTTGACTTGTAGCAATTCGTTTAGTGAACGTTTTAAATTACAATGGCACTGAAAAAAAGTGACTTATGACTGCTTTTCATACTTATGACCATTGCAGCATCCCCTTGATCATGTGATCAAAATTTGGACAGTTGGCAACTGACTCATATTTATGACAGTTGCAGTGTCCTGGGGTTATGTGATCACTTCCTGTGACCTTCTGATAAGCAAAGTCAACGGTTAACAACCGTGTTACTAACTTAACAACTGCAGTGATTCACTTAACAACTGTAGCAAGAAAGGTTGTAAAATGGGCCAAATTTCTCTTAACATGTGTCTCATTTAGCAACAGAAATTTTGGGCCCAATTATGATCTTAAGTAGTGGATGACTACCCTAACAATCCCCCTGCATTCCTACACAGTAGCTAATTGTTGAGCTTTTCTCCTAGTTCGAAACGCTCCACACAGTTGAGGAACATTGAAAGGGTAGAGCACTCAAGATGAAGACTAACACACTGGCCAGCTGCAGGAAGTTGGGAAATGAAGTCATTTGAGAAGAGGTATGCAGTGGTTTGGAAATGTTGCTGGGAAAAGAAAGTGGAAGCTTTGTGGAAGGAACATAGCACACAACGTATATATTGTTAGGCTTTTATCACATTTTTCATTTGGAAGTTCAGGGTGATTTACATAGCACTGCCTCCTGCCCCCCCCCCCCAAAGCAACAAACACCTTGTGAGGTAAGTTAGGTTGAGAGAGATTGGTCAAAAATCACCTGGTGAAAGTCCATGGCTGATGATGGAGGATCTCCTCACTGCTATTCCAACACTTTATATACCAGAGTGCCTCTCATATGACAGATAGAGTGGGAAGGGACCTTGGAGGTCTTCAACTCCAACCTCCTGCTCAAGCAAGAGACCCTATACCATTTCAGATAAATGACTATTAAAATCTCCAGGGTTGGAGTATCCATAACTTTTGGAGGCAAGCAACTCCACTAATTAATTGTTCTCACTGTCAGGAAATTTCTCCTTAATTCTAGATGGTTCTCTCCTTGTTAAATTAATACTACTTGGTAAATAGTCATAACCAATGGCCCTCAGTGGAGCCTACATCCATATAAACCAGTGCTTCTCAATTATTTTCTGTCATGCCCCCCCTAGGAAGAAGAAAACATTTCGCCCCCCCCCCCCCGCGCGACTGTAAATAGTATAATTTGTCTATAAAATTGTTATAAGTACACCTCTGCATAACATAGCACACCGGTCTTTCCTCGTCTCCCACCATAGTCACATGCTTTCTTTCCTCTTTCCCTCTTACTTGTCTATCCTTCCTTCCACCCTCCCTTCCTCCTTCCCTTCCTTCCTGCCTCCCTTCCAGTTCCCTCCTTCCTCTTTCCCCCTGCCTGCCTGCCTTCTTTCCTCTTTCCCTATCCTCCTATCCTTCCTTTCTCCCTCCCTCCTTCCCTGCCTCCCTTCCAGTTCCATTCTTCCCTCCTTCCTTCTGCCTCCTTCCTGCCTGCTTGCCTTCTTTCCTCTTTCCCTCTTGCTTGTCTATCCTTCCTTCCTTCCACCCTCCCTTCCTCCTTCCCTTCCTTCCTGCCTCCCTTCCAGTTCCCTCCTTCCTCTTTCCCCCTGCCTGCCTGCCTTCTTTCCTCTTTCCCTATCCTCCTATCCTTCCTTTCTCCCTCCCTCCTTCCCTGCCTCCCTTCCAGTTCCATTCTTCCCTCCTTCCTTCTGCCTCCTTCCTGCCTGCTTGCCTTCTTTCCTCTTTCCCTCTTGCTTGTCTATCCTTACTCCCTCCTCCCTTTCTTCCCTCCCTCCCTGCCAGCAGCTCCTCCAGCATCCCAGCTGGAAGCAGCAGCACAACAGTCGCCGTTACCAGGGGCGAAGGGGTGGCGGTGGCAAGATCGGGCGACCGCCGCCCCTTTGTCCCTTCCCCAACAGCGGCTGTTGCGCTTCCGCTTCCAGACGGAATCCTGGCGGTGGAGCTGCTGGCGGGGAGGCGAGCTACCTGCATAAAGACGCCGCCGAGGGCATGGCAGAATATATCCCGGCTTGAAGTGGCAGCGCTGGGGACTGCTCAGAGACTCATTAGAGCCGCGGGCTGGAGCTGTGCAAAAAGTCTGCTTGGGCTGGGGGGGGGGAAGGGAGGGAAGCCTGGGACAGCCATGCTTCCCTCCCTCCCACCCCCGCCCGAGCAGGCTTCTTGCACAGCTCCAGCCTGCGGCTCCAATGAAAATCCACAGTCCGAAGTGCTGCCACTTCCAGGCGGGATATATTATGCCTCGCCCACGCCGCCGCCGTTGCACCCAGATGGAAAGGGAGCCTTCGCGCCCCCCTTTACGGAGCCTCACGCCCCCCCAGGGGGGCGCGCCCCACTATTTGAGAACCGCTGATATAAACTGAATATTCATATTTTGCAAATGTGCCTAACGCATTTTAACATTTCCCAATTTTAAATCTTTTCAACATTTTTTAATGTCTGCAATTACAAATACAGTATCATACTAGGCAATAGAAACCAGATACTTTGATTTATGAGGGTAATAAATATCTTTTCATTTAAATGGTGATCAATAGCTATTTTGAAGCTGCGAAGGGGAAAATTATGATAAATATTTTCTTTAATGTTAAATAAAAGTCAGCATTTTTTACACATTTCATTAAACCAGAATATTTTCTACTTTAGAATGTTGCCTGAAGTTGGCCATTGTATATTGAAAATCTTGGGTTACAGTTTTGTGCGATATATGAACAAGCCAATGCAATGAGCCACAATTAAACAATACATAGCTTCACATGATATATGAAATCCAATCATATATTTTTTCACGTATACTAAAATGTTGATTCCCCCCCCCCCCCCCATTGTATTTTATGGTAAGAATGAGCAGAATCTTAATAGATGCACATTTGGAATATTACAATAATATTAATGTATAATGTAAGAGGCTTTGCTAAAGTTACAAGAGTATTATTTTAATTTAAATATTAATATTGGAGAGTGTATTACTTAGACTGCACGCTAATAACTAATCTACAAGAATAAATCCCAGTTTAATCAATGAGATTTACTATTCAGTCAGTGTGCTTAGAATTGCATTTTAAGTATTCATGTACAATCGTGGTTAGAAAAATAGTAAAGTCCACACCACTTGCAGTGTAAGAATTTTATAACATTTAATCCACACATATTTCTTGAAAGCACTTCATGGGATTATTGGCACTCAGTTGCGTATACTGTTTTTTTTAAGGTGCTCTCTAAAGGAGTAGCTAAAGCACTTCTTCTTCTTCTTCTTCTTCTTCTTCTTCTTCTTCTTCTTCTTCTTCTTCTTCTTCTTCTTCTTCTTCTTCTTCTTCTTCTTCTGCTTCTGCTTCTGCTTCTGCTTCTGCTTCTGCTTCTGCTTCTGCTTCTGCTTCTGCTTCTGCTTCTGCTTCTGCTTTTTCTTTTCTTCTTCTTCTTCTTCTTCTTCTTCTTCTTCTTCTTCTTCTTCTTCTTCTTCTGCTTCTGCTTCTGCTTCTGCTTCTGCTTCTGCTTCTGCTTTTTCTTCTTCTTCCTCTTCCTCCTCCTCCTCCTCCCCGTCCCCCTCCTCCCCTTCTTTTTCTTCTTCTTTTGCAATTACTGAGTAATTTCACATTTTCTTTGAATATGTGTTTATTTTAAAAGAACACTCATAAGGTAGGGTGGGGTCGTTATAGTGGTCTGATATTTTATGCCTTTGTTTTGCATTTTTGATGTGTTAAATGTTCAAAATACATTCATATCATGATGACTCTCAGACTTCTAAAATTTCTGGTTAATAAAAGTAATTCTATATAAAGAAGTCCAGTCAGGGTTGGCTAGGCTAGACTTGTCCAATAAATTAGCTCTACAGAAAGCCTACAATTTGTCTAAGCTGATAATATTGTCCTTTGCAGCAGACACTACTCTTCTATGCCCTATAAAATTAATTCTTGTTTCTGAATTCTTGTTTCTTTGGCATGATATCACAATGAATTAGCTATTAACTGACTGGCAGAATTATCAATTGAAGCATTTGCAGTCTCTTCTACACATTGAATTAAACTGATTTGAATGAATTGAAGCATTTCCTTCAATAGGTAACTCACATTAGGAAAGCATATAGAAATCACTGCTTTCGTTTCCACATGGCACACTGTAGTGGTCTTGAGCTGAGCCACCATGAACAGGTCAAGGACACAATAGTCAGTCTCACTGTATTTCTCTTTGAAAAATCAGCATTGCCTTGTCCCTCCGCCTTCCAAAAAATTAACAGCACAGGCAGACAGGGTAAAAGGTATTACACTATGTTCTAAATTCTGGTATTGGAAAAAGTGTAACTCGGGTACATCTCTCTCTATTTCTTTGTTATACCCTTCTTGCTTTATAGCATTTTGATACAAAATTCACATAGATTTCTTGTACATAGGTAAGTTTAAGATAAGAGTGCCTCTCCCCAATTATATGTACCCAAAACACCAGAGGAGGAAGGCAGGGATATATGGCAGGTCCCAACTATCAAGCTTTTCTGCAAGGCCTTGAAAACATGGCTTTGTCGACAGGTTTGGGAATCTATTTAGAGCTGATCAAGTGGTTTCTTTGTGTCAATGCCATAGGGTGTATGAGGGTGTGTGAAACTGTGGTTTTTCACAATGGGTTTTTAACGTTGTACGCTGCCTAGAGTCAATGTGTGTGAATTGGGTGGCACTATATATTTGTTTATATGGTTTATATTTGTTTAATAAATAAATACATCAACAGGACAAAAGAAGCATCCTGATGGGCTGCAAGGGACAAGAGATTAATCCATCAGCAATCAATCAAGAACAATGCTAGTTATAATAGATCCACGGGACTCTTTAAGTTGTAGGTGTTTAACCAGCCGTGAGAAGTGTATATAGGAAGAATTCAAACAATGCATGCTCACAATCAAGTAAATATACATCTTCAATGAATTATGTCCTGTTGATGAAGAACAGCAGAACAGTAAAAAAGGTAGAGGGACAAGAAGGAAGAAAAAACATGGAGCTAAACTTGTCCTTTCTACAACTCAAGATGGCCATGAGTAAAACAAAAGAAAATAAGAAGAGGCTTTTCAAAAAATACATTGGCATAACATGCAATAGCAATAGTAATAATACTTAGACTTATATACCGCATCATAGTGCTTTTACAGCTCCCTCTAAGCAGTTTTACTGTCAGCATATTGCCCCCAACAATCTGGATCCTCATTTTACCCACCTCGGAAGGATGGAAGGCTGAGTCAACCTTGAGGTAGTGAGATTTGAACTGCTGAACTGCAACTAACAGTCAGCTGAAGTAGCCTGCAGTACTGCATTGTAACCACTGTGCCACCTCCTACATGCAACAACATATAACAGAGTAATACAGAATTACAGAAATATAAATTATCCATTCCCAGAGTAGCAGGGTAAAGGAGGATGCAATTCTGTGGCAGGATGCAGAGAGGTGGAGGAAGAGCCTCTGTCAGGGCAAGGGTCAGACAAAAGAAGCCTAAGACTGGGGCAGAACTGAGAAAATACTTCAGACAAGCCCCCTCCCTAGATATCATGAAGTTAAAGGGTGCTTTCATACTTGCAAGATTCTGCTACTATAATTTTACCATAAAAGTAGTATTGGCCCACATGACATTGGTGTCTAATCTGGTCTATCTTGACATAGGGAGATCCCCAAAGCGGGCCAAAATATTAAGATTATCTCCATGCAGTGGTGGGATTCAACCGATGTAACAACCAGTTCACTGAGCGTGCATTTTGCACGTGCTCCACACACACACAGTGTTTGAAAACAGCTCTAAAACTTACCTTCTACTGCAGCTCTGGTGAGTAAAACAGCTGAGACATGGCAATCCACTCTGCTGCACCTATCAACTTGGCTTCAAACAAAGGAAATATAGGATAGACAAGCGCAGGGGTGGGTGGGTGGGTGGGTTAGGGCTAACTGATGCTGGAACTACTGATTCACACGAACCAGCTGAATCCCACCCCTGTCTCTGTTATCCAGTGAATTAGACTGATAACTGCAGCTTGCCTTCCCTCTTTTTACATCCATTGTATGCCTAATACCTGTAAGAAAACGGAGGGCTTCAATTGCATAGTCATGGCTGCCATTTTGATATTTTGACCCTTCCTTCTTTCCTCATAGATGCTTCTTTCTACAGCACATTCACACTCAACAGTCAAAAAAGGAAGGAAGGAAGGAAGGAAGGAAGGAAGGAAGGAAGGAAGGAAGGAAGGAAGGAAGGAAAGTATGAACAGGGAGGGAGAAGGACAGGAGGGACTGGAGCAGTGGTAGGATTCAAAAATTTTTACTACTGGTTCTGTGGGCCTGACTTAGTGGGCATGGCAGTGGAAGGATACTGTAAAATCTCCATTCCCTCCCCACTCCAGGGGAAGGTTACTGCAAAATCCCAATTTCCTCCCAATCAGCTGGGACTCGGGAGGCAGAGAATAGATGGGGATGGGCCAGTCAGAGGTGGTATTTGCCAGTTCTCCGAACTACTCAAAATTTCCACTACCGGCTCTCCAGAACTGGTCAGAATCTGCTGAATACCACCTCTGGACTGGAGGCTAAAACATATGAAGAATGGTTACAGGAACTTGTCATAGCTAGTCTAGTGAAGAGAAGGACCAGCAGAGACATGATAGCAGTGTTCCAATATTTGAGGGGCTGCCACAGAGAGGAGGGAGTCAAAGCTATATTCCAAAGCACCTGAAGGCCAGACAAGGAACAATGGATGGAAACCGACCAAGGAGAGATTCAACCTAGAAATAAGGAAGAATTTTCTGACAGTGAGAATAATCAACCAATAAAACAGATTGCCTTCAGACATTGTGGGAACTTCATCACTGGAGGCTTTCAAGAAAAGACTGGATTGCCATCTGTTAGAAATGGTGTAGGATCTCCTGCTTGGGCAGTGGGTTGGACTAGATGATCTACAAGGTCCCTTCCAACTCTGTTAATCTGTTAAAGAGTAGAGAAGGAAATGAGAAGAGAAACTGAGAGGTGGCATACTCATATGTGCTATTTCTTCCTATAGGCTTCTTGCTCAAAGCACTTGCAGTGCTAGAAAAAAACATTACTTATATTTTCAGCTAATTTGTATGGATTTTATTAAAACAGTGTTTGTATATCCTTGCACAGCAAATCTGGCTTTCCTGAGGCTACTTAGTGAACATATATATGTATGTATGTATGTATGTATGTATGTATGTATGTATGTATGTATGTGTTGTAATTGTACTGATAAATAAATAAAGGGAGACTAGGATAGATCTATTTCGTGCTAATTAGCTCTCATCAGCTAGCCATACCCTTACTGGGATTAGAACCAGTATATATATAGCAGGATTAGAAATGGATGCGTATTATTTCATTTTCCTAGAATGTTTCATGTTTCCTAGAACCCACAGTAAATGGGGGTTTCATGTGTTGGTCCTATTGGAGTGAAAAGGGCTAACTAGAAGAACTTCTCTCTAACAGCTCTTTTGCCACTCATTTTTATTCTGATAAACAACAAACCATCTATCCCAGGCAAAAAAATACTGCAGTCATTTGTCCCAAGTCCCTGAAAACAGACCAGTTTGCAACATATCCTTTGACTGTCCATTAAAACTGACTCTGGAGTAAGCATCTATTTCCTCTCTTCCCCGTGAGTTAGACTGATAACTGGAGCTTGCCAAAGCTCTGTTATTAAGTTTCATCTCTTGGCACTCAGAAAGACAGTTTGGTTCAAAGGTGAACTACATTATCTTGCTGCAATTTGTGAAAAAGCCTCTCTTTATTTAGAGTTCAAACTGACCCAGACTTGACCACATCTTTGGAGCATAAACAGTTGAGACATAACTGCCAGCCCCCACCCCTTTGAAAGTTAATTTAATTTAACCATCCACCATACAAAAAAGCATTCCATCATCATTAAAGAGTAAAATGTTATATCACTCCACCTAAATCACAGCTAGATTAAAATCAGAATTCATAACACATTCCACTGCGGCGTTTTGTCTCCTGTACAAATGTATGTGTATAAGCATGGAATAAGCATCTATTGAACAGATTTTCTGTAACAATTCAAATCATTCCGATTAATTAGTGGCATATGAAGATTTCTCGCCAGAGGGATGAATATTCAGAAATAATGATGCTTGCTGTGAGAGCAAACGGCTTCCCGAGAAATTAAAATAAGCACATGTTACATTGGCTTAAAAGAAAATTCTATCAGTCAATCAAAAATCAATATGACTCTTAAGTCAATACATCTCGACCAGAAAATTTACCTTCAAGAATGTTTTAGAAAATCGGAGTTACATAACAACTGTGGTAAAATCAATACTGTTGCATATAAGATGAAATAAGAAAAGAAAAGGGATAAAGAATAGGCATGTGCTTTTCTGATGACTTTTTGCATAAATATAAAAATTAATGGCATCTTCTTCACTCAGTCTAGTTCTTATGGCACAGCAGCTGCTGCAATGGTTCTGAAAAGTACTTGTGAAATCCTGCAGAGAAGGGTTATGTAGACGAGGTTAATGTGGATGTAGACAGGAAACAGAGTTAAGTAGTAGCTGTACTGGACTAAAACAGTAAGAAGGAAAGTAAGAAAGACAAGTTCAGATACTTGCTCTGTCCTGGATGTTCATTGAGTGACTTTTGGTCAGTTATTATTTCTCCCTGGACTTTTGTTAGGGAAATCAGTCTGCAGAAGAAAGTGTAGATTATGCTGACTGGATATAAATCTACTGAATGAATTAGCAAAAAAAATAATGGCAACAGAAGACATGATTTTTTAAAAAAATTCACAGAACATAGGCAGATTTAACCATAGTTGCAATTGGGAAAATATGAGCATCCTAGACCAAGCCAACTTCAAAAACACCAGGGAATTTCTAGAAGCCTGGCCCTCTGACAAATGAGCCATAAATAGATACATTGACATTAACAACCTCTATAGACTATGCAAAAGAGACTATCACTAAAGAGACTACAAGAGCCACAGTGGCACAGTGGTTAGAGTGCAGTACTACAGAATACTTATGCTGCCTGTCAGCTGCCTGCAATTTGGTGGTTCAAATCTCACCAGGCTCAAGGCAGACTCAGCCTTATATCCTTCTGAGGTCGGTAAAATGAGGACCCAGATTGTTGGGGGCAATATACGGACTCTGTAAACCACTTAGAGAGAGCTGTAAAAGCACTGTGAAGTGATATATAAGTCTAAGTGCTATTGCTATTACTATCACCCAAAGGAACAAAGGAAAAAGGAACTAAAAGACCCAAGATCTCTCCACCAGCAATCAGCACCCAGATCAGCATAGATTAACTCTAGGGGTGGGTTGCTGCCGGTTTTACTACCGGTTTGCAATCCCCGCGCAACCCAAGCGTTCGCTTTGCTCGAGCATGTGCCAGTTATGTGCTGTGTGCACGTGCACTTTTCAATGTAAATTGTTCTTCATGCATGCACAGAACAATTTACAGTGAACTGCACATATGCAGTCACTAAAAAACAAAATGGTGGTGCCCCATTGGTGGAGAGGGAACCGGTTCGGGGACGTGGCAGGCCTGGGTCACTGCCGGATCTGCAACCGAGGCCTGAATTCCACTATTGGTTTGACTGAACCGGGCCGAACCGGGAGCAACCCACCTCTGATTAACTCCAAGGTTAACATCAGACCAACAATCAAGTAAACAATACTCCAGTCAAGAATAGGCCAAAGACGGCGACAGCAAACAGCCCAACCAAAGAATCTCTAAGACCTCTCCCAGCAACACTGACAGGCAGCCACTAGAATATAAACTGACAGCAAACTGCACTCCTTACTAGCACTGATGATGTTACCTAGTTTGGGTAATGAAATGTCAGCAAGAAACAAGGAAGCTCAGAGAGCACCAAGGACACACCATAATAGCAAAAGAATAAAAAGACGAAGTATGTAATACAGTTGATTTGCCCAAGTTTAAAAGACCCTCCATCCATTCAAACTACTATGGCCAACTTTGCAGGTGAAGTTCTCCCAAAAGCAATATATTTGATTTACATAAACTAAAAAAATGCAGCAATGTATAATGGCTTACTATTTAATCCTTACCAGTGTTCAATAGAATGTATTTTAAATCAATGTAAATATAAGGCCCAAAATAAATATAAAAATAGATTAGTTTGCTCCCAAAATTGGCACAAATCTCCCAATCCAAATATAAGGGTCGGTGCCAGGGCCAAGAACTGACCTGGTCAGAGACTTGCTAAAACCCTTGAACCTGGAAGGGTCCATTGCTGATGTTGCCTCCTTCAGATAGCCACAAAATCAACACCATCAACACTATGGCTGCCTCTTATATCCACCTCTGTGGTCTCTCATCCCGTTACCATTTATTTAATCGTTTTTGTTTGTTTAGATTTTTTAATCCTTATTATTTTTATAAGTAACTCAATGTGGTGAACATACCCAATACGCCTTCCTCTTCCTATTTTCCCCACAACAACAACCCTGTGAGGTGGGTTGGGCTGAGAGAGAGCGATTGGACCAGTCACCCAGCAGGCTTTCATACCCAAGAAAGTATGGTATTCAGCAGGTTCTGACCAGTTCTCTGGAGAACTGGTAGCAGAAATTTTGAGTAATTCAGTGAACCGGTAAATACGACGTCTGACTGGCCCCGCCCCCATCTTATTCTCTGCCTCCTGAGTCCCAGATGATTGGGGGGGGAGGGAAATGGAGATTTTGCAGTAACCTTCCCCTGGAGTGGGGTGGGAATGGAGATTTTACAGAATCCTTTCCCTGCCCTGCCCAGCAAGCCATGCCACTCCCACCAAGCCACGCCCACAGAACTGGTAGTAAAAAAAATTGAATCCCACCACTGCTCCAAAGGATATTCTCAAAACCAGACTTTTATTCTGAAATAAAAAGTAGTCAGGCAAAACATGGTGCTGCTTATAGTCCAAGTTTCAGTGTTTAAAGATTCAGCAAATAAATTTTGCAATCATACATAACATTGATTTAAGTGATCTGAATGTTGATATTTTGGTGGTAACATAGTTGTGATCCCAGGCATGGGGGTCAGAGTAACAGAGCCTGGAAGCCAGTTGCATTCAAGGTTGCCTGCCAATTGCCTGTTTCTTTTATGCTCTTTGTTAGTTTTAACTGCTGTTAGTTGCCCAGAATCTCTTTGTTTAGATGAGCAGCCATATACATTGAATTAATTAATTAATCTGATTCCATTTCTAGAGACTTAGAGCATTTTAAAGCCCCATATCTATTAGCAGTTCTTCACTCTGAAGTGGTGGCCAGATCCAGAAAAACCAAGTGTGTATTGGGGGAAATTTTTTTTTGTTATATAGCACAATGGGGAGAAATTGTGAGGAAAAGGCTCTTGAGAAGGATGTCAAACTTGCCAATTTTCACAGAAATCAGTAAAATGCGGAGCCTTGTGAAACGTGCCTTTTAAGTGCCTGAAATACTCTCGTGTGGGGGACAGGATAGAATAAAATTTGCAGTAATAATAGTCTCTTTTGCCTCAGATGGATAAATAGAAAAAGATTTGTTATAAAGAAAAGAAGCTTTATAAGGAATAATAATGCTTCCTCCTAAGTGCTGCGAAAGTGATTTGAGGCTATATGGGAAGCAGAATGAATTCGTTATTATTGTTGATTTCAATAAAATGAATCAGTAATAACTAGGTCACCTAGCTAATGCAGCTCAGAAAAAAAAAGCTCACACTGAGAACGGGGGAAACTGTGTGGTAAAAGTTGTCTGGTTTGATCATAAGGGTCATTTTGATTTTATCTCAAATTCCATCTTAATATTGCATTTTATATAAATAATCTCCCTTCCTTCCTGATATTGCCATTGTTCACAGCCTTTTAGCAGCTCTATAGAAGCAGATTGGGATGGAAACCCAGATCCTGAACAGAAATAATTCAAGCTTAATCTACTGTGCTGAAGATAAATGAATTGCCCTGCTCTACCTTAAAATTCTTCCTCAGATGAATTCTGTTCTCATTCCACAGATATAGTTGTATGCTGAAATGGATGTTCATTTCCATAATGTCTAATTTGAAAAATATAACAATTTTAACAACTGCTTTCTTAATACATTTTTTTTTGCAATCCTCTATGGTTGAGTTGGATGTGATCATTTTTTAAACTGTGGTCCAGGTTATAGATGTGTTTCACATACGTACATATTTCACAGAAGACTGCAACCGAGAGTGTAGTTGTATTCTCATGTGAAGCTACTGTAATTTATCATCATCAGTTGCTTCACCGTCATATAGAACAGGCTCAAGAGGCAAGCTTCATTTGAATTAATTTAAAACTACCATAAGTGAAAAGTGAGCAGCTTGTTGTGTTTCCTGGGAGATAGTGTGAAATGACTAGACTACAAACAGGTTTATTTGCAATGAGCTGGCAAGCCAATAGATTGTATATGCTGAAAGCTATTTGTTTGTATAAGCTATTCTGGAAAAAAAAAAAACCACCTCAAATCAAATTCAGCTTTTGCTGCCAAGCAGGGAATTTTGGCGAGTGGCTAGAATTGCAATAGCTTATACCAGTGGTGGGCAACCCGTGGCTCGGGAGCCACATGCGGCTCTTTACACCCTTTAATGCAGCTCTTCTGTGTGCCGGGTGCCCGCTCCCCTCCCTCCTCTCGGGCTTCGGAGGGAAGCTTCTGCAAAAGCCCGGGCGAGTGACAACCAATTTTGGTCCTATGACTGCAGAATGCTGCAAAATACCATAAATGCAGGCCAGTTGTTGAGTGTTTCAAATGTGATTGGAACACTCAACAAGGTGACCACAGTGTGTGTGTGTGTGTGTGTGTGTGTGTGTGAGTGAGAAAGACAGACAGAGAGAGGAACAGAGAGAGGGAGTGAGGGAGGGAATCAGAGAGAGACTGACAGACAGACACACACACAGAGACAGAGAGAGAAAGAGAGGGGGAGGGAGGGAGAGAAAGATAGACAGAGAGACACACACAGAGTGAGTGATTAAGTGAATGAGTGAGAGACAGACACACCCACATACACAGAGTGACAGAGAGAGAGGAAGGGAGGGGAGAGAGACAGAGGGAGAGACAGAGACAGACACACACACACAGAGTGAGTGAGAGACAGACAGACACACACACACACAGAGTGACAGAGATGGGGGAGGGAGGGAGAGAGAGACAAAGAGCCAGAGAGAGAGAGAGAAAGAAAAAGAAAAAAAGAAAGAAAATGGGAGAGAGAGATGAAATTAAAAGCAACATACAAACCTGACTTACTCAAACTATCCAAGGAAATGCAAGGCCAATGTTCACATTAGTGGTTGTGACTTTGTCAGTCAATGTCAGGATGTAATTTTCTCTACATTGTAAGGCAAATTTTACGGAATTTAACGTTATCGATAAATAATATCGTTCTAAAGTTTTTGTTTTATTAGTTGTGTTATTTGTATCCTCCCGACCTATGTGGATACTTGCATGCAGAATATTCTCAATAAAAACTTATTGAAACTAAAAACAGTGTACCATTCTATGTATTTTCGGTTTTAAAAATGTGGCTCTCAAAGTAAATTTCAATCGTGGTTTTGGCGAGATTTGGCTCAGTTGAAAAAAAAGTTTGCCCACCACTGGCTTATACTAACTTTAACAGTCACTTACTGTTTGTTTAATCAGCGATATCATTAAATTACCAGAGAATTTTGGGAGTTGAAGTCCACAGGTCTTAAATTTGCCAAGGCTGTATATCTATGGACTAGTGTTGTAAGAAATATCCATCTGGGTTCAGTTCCAAGTGGGGAGAAAGACACTGGAAACATGGAGGCTGATTGGAAAGATGTTTTAATGGTGAAGCAGAATCACCAAGCATGTATGATTCTGGGTAGCTGACCACATGGAGTGGAGAGTGAGAGGTATTTATACCCTCTCTTGGGCTTTGAACTTGAGCTTTCTGTTCCTGTGCCAAGAACATGTATTCTATTGGTTGCTGTCAGACTCCCATGGGGCCATGTGGGGTCATGTTTGTCTTTTTTTTTTAAACAAAGTTTTATTGGTTTTTTTGAAAAATAACAGGGAAAAAGGTAGTGGAATGGTTTCAAATTTTGGCAGTTGCGATGTGCGGTAGGTGCCCCCTCCCTCCATACTCATAATATACATTTACACAAAATTCATTACTAAATAGTAATATATAGTCAGCATATGAGTTCAATTAATAATTTCAATCAATTTATGTCAAGCAGATTTTCTTATTCATTTTTGTGATCTGAGTTTTCTCGGTATTGCCCCATCTCCCCCCGCCGCCAGAGCTCCGGCCCCTCCCGTGTCCTGTATGTCTGTTGTAGGATCATCTGGTTTTTCTAGGAGTGCTTTATTTTTTTCCATAAAGGCCTGCGCCTCTATGGGTGTATTAATTCTAACTCTTGTGTCCTCCCAGAAAATTAGCATACCTTCAGGCATCAACCATCTGAACACCCCCTTCTGGTATAGTTTCTTCGCTAATTGCGAGTAGCTTTTTCTTTTCTCTCTCACTTTCTTGGGGATCTGTTTCAGGATGGTTATTTCCCTATCTTGGTATTTCAAAGCTTGCCCCCTTTGTGCACTCAGAATTTCATCTCTTGTACTTTTTCTGAGAAATTTAATGTGTACCTCCCTGGGTACGTTGTGTGTTCTAGCATAAGCTGAGTTCACTCTATAAACCAGATCTAGTTCCCACCCCATCTGTTGTTTCTCTTTCTGAATGTATTCAGCCAAGATACTTGTCATAATGTCCCTTATATCTTCATCATCTGTCTCCACCACATTTTGAAATCTAAGGTAAAAGGACATTCTCTCAAATTCTATTTTCATCTGTTGGGTGTCAAGTTCTTTGTTCCCCTTCTGCACCCCTTCCATCCCCTCCCTCATCTCAGCCGTCCCACCCTCCAAAAGATCCAGTCTCTGTGAGTTTTTATTAATTTGGGCCTGGTTCTCTTTAATTTCTTCTTTCATCTCTTTTAATTGTCTTTTTATTTCCTTTTGTCCCTGTAGAAGTTGTTGAAACATTTGTTGGAATTCAGTCTCTGTAGTTCTAGGTTGCATCAAGGTTGTTATCGTTGATTGTGTACTAGGACTGGATGTTGTAGATGTTGGGGCAGAGGCAGCAAAGCCAGGCTTCCCAGGAGGTGGTTTTTTACGAGACATTGTTTGTGGAATAAAGAGTTCAGTCAATACAGAGAGTGATCAGTCAGATAGGTAGAACAGCCAGGAGAGTCCAGGAGATTAAAGGTCCAAGCAGAAGGTGATTTTTCTAGTTACACTGGCAGTAAGATAAAGTTTTTCACACCAGGGAGTCCAAAAAGTAGCAATCAACAAGAGATTTATCTGAGTAGCACGGAGACAAAGACCGGAAGCCTGAAGTTTTAAAGGTGGAGTCAATTTTCACAGTTCATAAAGACAACGGAAGTGTGCCATCTTGCCCTGCCAGCTTCGGGTTTAGAGGCATAACAAAGTTTTCAAAGTTTCCAAAATTTCCAGATCATCGTTACATTGTAGAGTTAAATCCAAAGTTCGCTTTTAGTAAGAGCGTGACATCATTGGTTGGCTCTCCCCCTCCTCCTTCCCCTGGGGCTGAGAACAAAATTGTTTCAAGCCGCCTGTCCGAGGGGGGGGGAAATCCCCCTCCCTCCAGCCGCACTTCTCCAGCTAAGTCAAAAGAAAGGTTTAAACTGCTGGCAATTTCTCCAGATTAGTAGAGGGAATGGAAGGGAGTTTTCGCCTCAGCGCACCGCAGCCACGTCCTTCTGCTCGTTTATTCTTCCGTCAGCCTTGCAGCGAAGACGCCGGAGCGTCTCCCCATCATGCTCCCCAGTGCCTGAAGCGAGGTGGGGCCCCCCCGGCCGCCGCCGATCCAGGGGATCCCCCGTGGTGCTGCTCCTCCGGCAGGAGCCTCTACGGGGCGTCCTGTGCCCCCCAAGGAGTGGGGAGCCCACCGGGAAAGCACGGGGCGAGCAAAGCTTGCCTGTCGCCGTCAGCCGCCGGAACCCGGGTCATGTTTGTCTTGAAGTCCTTGGGCTGATGTAATGTAGGGGCTTGGTTGTGCCATGTGGTGAGCTCTGCTGATAGATAATCCTATTATGTCATGGAGGGGCATGTCTTAATCCCATCCCGCTGGAGTAGTGACATTATTTTGCTTCTCCATGATTTGCAGTACAGGTAACAACCACAATTGAGCCCAACATTTCTGTTGTTAAGTGAGACATTTGTTAAGTGAGTTTTGCCCCATTTTATGACATTTCTTGCCTTAATAATTAAGGCTTAATTGTTAAGTGAAGCATTGCAGTTGATAACCTGGTTGTTAAGTGAATGACTTTGCTTGTCAGAAGGTTGCAAAAGGGTATCACATGATCTGTTACAGCAACGGTCATAAATATGAACCGGTTGCCAAGCATCTGAATTTTGATTGTAGGATCATGGGAATGCTGGAAAGGTCATAATTGTGAAAAATGATCACAAGTAATTTTTTTCAGTGCCATTGTAATTTTGAACGATTATTAAATGGACTGTTGTAAATCAAAGACTACCTTATCTCAGTGGGTGGGATCCCAATTAAACTATTTACTTTAATACACTGTTGTTCCAATAATTACAGAAATATAGTAGAGTATAGGTTCTATCTTTATTCAACCATATTCTGGGGAAACTCTGCTTTTTTAAAAAAAGTTAAGAAGTTTATTCCCCCTAAGCATTTATATTCTGGCCTTTCATGATTTGAACAGAAAACAAAACCCATTTTCTGTTACCCATGTTAGAAAAATTGTTTGCTCAGAAAGATTTTGCATCTTTCTTCTAGAAAGTTACCCATAGCCCTATCTCGTACATTAACTTTATGTGTTACCCTTATTTCATTAAGGGCACAACTTTTAAAGGGGAAAGGGCATAGTAGTAAATTATTTCTATATCTCCATTACATGTTGTAATGGATAAACTGCATCTATTCAGAACATTAACGGACTAGTTAAATATTTCATGCAAATAAAATCAAACACCCAACACATAACCTTTACATTTATGAATATGCAACAGGAACATAATAAGCCTTTGTCTATTTGAGAAATTAGCTCTTTGTTGGGTGGTTTTCCTAGGGGTTTTTTTTGAGGGGGGGGGAGAGGAAGAGAGATAACAAATTTATAGAGCATAGACAATCAGGTACCCAAGAAGTCTCTGTCATTTGTTGACTCGTGATGTTAATCAACAGTTTTGCAGTATGTTTTATGTTAGCTTGTAACAGGTTTTTCCTTGCATGCTGTTAATAAACTCCATTCTTTGTGCTTTGCTTGATCTAATTAACTTTTCCTGTGATAAACCTTGTCCAACTGTGTGAAATTGTGGTTATGACCCCCATACCACAGTAAAAATTGCTTTATGCCTAGGAAAATATATTCATGGATGGCTATCCAATAAAAATAGAATGAATGCTCCTTCTAATTCTTATCCTTTTATACTGGAGGCACATGATGCTAAATGTTCATGGAAGTCAAGAAAATAATATACATTTTAATAGGTTGATTTAAATAGTCATGGTTGAAAACAAAGCTAAATATTTGGATTCATTTAGCTTATAGGTTGATAAACTAGAGAATGCTCAGAATTTTAAATGCAGTCCAGTGCTTAAAATTATTCTTACATTTTTTTCCTGCTTCATAAATCTGTTTTGTATACCAAGTTCTATAAATGCTTCTTGATCTTTTCTTAATTGATACAGTTTCACTGGAAGAGAGAGCTGTAAAATTTATTATATGCTTATATGAGAATAATTCTTGGGGTGCTGTAATTCTCTTTATAATCAAATTCTGAACTGCATAAATTGCATCCCAATTCCTATCTATCCCCTATTTTCACTTGGACAAAGGCAAATCTTGCTTATTATAAGAATGAATTGGAAAGGACAATTTCTGATATACTTTCTGGTATTCTTGTGTCAGGGATCAAACTCGTATACGAAGAGGAAACAGACAAAAGACCCCTATTTCTTGACATTGACATAAGAAGAGTAAACAGCAGAGAACTGGAAACCCGCATTTATTGCAAACCTACTCACATGGACCAAGTCCTCACCTTTGCAAGCAACCACCCCACCGCACACAAAAGAAGCTGTGTCCAGACCCTTTTCAGAAGGGCCAGGACACACTGCAACACCACAACCTAAGAAAATCAGAAGAGAAACAGCTGCTTGATGTCTTTCTCCACAATGACTATCTGAAAAATGTTGTATTCCGACACACAGCACCCAAACCACACCATACCACACAGCCAACCACCACACAAAAACCAGTACACAAAAGGGGTATCAAAAATGACAGCCAGAATTTACCAACCTCTAGGAATAACCACAGCCTACAAGCCCACAGCCACAATCTGCCAGGAATTACCCCAAACCAAAGACAAGATACAGAAGGATGAAAGAAACAATATGATTTACCAAATGAACTGTAACAATTACAACTGATTCTACGTGGGACAAACATCACATCAATTGAAAACCAGAATCCATGCACATCAGCTGGCAGTCAATTGCCTTTATCCCAAATCCCTAATTGCTACCCACATTGACACTGAACAACACCAATTCTATTGGAGCAATATAAGAATCAATGGCCATGCTACCACCCACCACGCTCACTAGTTTATCGAGCACTCCACAAGCAATTCCTTTAAGAGACACTCAATCTACATCCAGCCTATAAACTCCTCAGAATTCAACTCAACCACACAACCAAATAGTGATGGCACCTACCCTCAACCTACCCATGTAACCCTCCCCACGCACCCCAACCAGCACTTCACCTCCCAATGACCCTCACCTAATGTTTACCTCTCCATCACAAGACCCATCACAAGACCCTCACCAGACATGACCCACATCTGACCCATCAGAAAACCCATCAAAAACCCTTTACTTAATGCAACCCACATATGACCCATCAGAAAACCCATCAAAAAACCCTCTTCATCAGAAGAAATGAAAGAAGAAGAAGACAAAGAGGAGATAACAACGGAAATAACAGTGATTGATGCATTAAATCAGGGGGGAAATGTATTAAGAGAGTTGGAAGATATTTCCAACTATTCAATCTATTTCTCCCACCTCTGCCCTTTTCCACTGCCTAGTTCCCAAATTTTCTGCCCAGGCACTTGTCTCCATTTCAAACATAAGGGAGACAAGGCAGAAAATTTGGGAACAAGGTAGTGGAAATGGGCAGAGGTGGGAGAAATAGATTGAATAGCCAAAAAAAAAAAAAAAACAGATTCTGACAGAAATAAAGAGCCAAGAGAGGCAAGTTAAAATAAAAGCATAGAAATCAAAGTACTGAAGCAGATGAGAGACGATGGATAGATTATTCTTTTTGTTGTTCTTGTTCTGATTTGTTTTTCCTTCTCTCTCTCTCTTTCTCTTTTTTTCTTAGATGGGTGGCATGATTAGAAATCAGACAAAATAGAAAGAAAAAGCCTTTTAATAAAGAATGACAGGACTAAAGCTAGAATAAGTGATAAAAATAAGGTGTATAAATTTTTATATAATAAAATAAAAGTAATAACAAGAGAAAAATGGAATAATTGAATAACGATAGATTGCAACACGATATAACTGTGTATGATTATTAGAAAAACAAGTTGATTGAATGTAATAATTATGATTAACTTTATCAGTTTTACTTGCATTAGAATGTATGACACCCAGGTACCACACCGTTCACGCATTGATTCAATATATTTGTAAAAAAAAAAAAACCCTTTTAAAAAACCCTTATCTGACGTGACCTCCCCATCACAAAACCTAATGACCACACGAAGGCCTTATAAACAGAGGTACACTGACATCCCCTAAACTTTGCTGGCAGATGTTACCTAGCCTGGTAACAAAACATTTGGAAACCAACTCACAAGCTCAGAGAACAAACCTCCACCCTCAAGACTTGCTATATTTGCTGAGCTTAAGTTTAAAAATGGAGGCGGGACAGTGGTGGGTTCCGGATCCCATTGCAACCCATACAGTTGCGATGGGGCCCGGTGTCCACTACATGAATGTGTGCATGCGTCCTTACCTCTTCTGACGCCTCTGCAAGGCTCTGCGACGCTCTAGCTGCTCGGTGGAGTGTCGCGCAGGCACCGTGCGCTCCGTGCACATGTGCGGAAGTGCTGAAGAGCTCAAATACAAGTAAGGAGCTCAGGCAGGTGGATGGGCCCATATCAGGGCATATCGGCTGCAACCCACCACTGGGGTGGGGGGTCAAAAGAAAAATACCTTTTTACTTTTGTCAGACAGCAAATTAAAAATCAGTTATTTTATATCCTTAACAGGAGAAGTATTATATTCTGATACATCTAACTTTCTTATATGGGTCAGCCTGAGTTGTATGGAAATTCAAATTGCACCTTTTCCTGTCAGGTTTTAGTATTTGCTTCAGCGTAGAATGATTAGAGAAAAGATGACCATCAAAAGGGTCTTTGTCTCCATTTGACTGGGTGAAACAGCTGACAAGTGCCCTTTTGATACAGCTGCAGGGCAGCAGCATGATGGGATTTTGACAGTTGACTTCATTATACCCTTTAGGATACACAGTGGAATGGATTTGCCTCTTCAGTGAGCAAAGCCCTGTAATAATTAAGAAGTGGGAGATCAAAATGGCAATGTACATGGGGCATTTATGAATGAGAAATTGTTCTTTTGAAATCAAGTCTTTACATATAAATGTAGAGGATTATCACATACAGGGCTACCATAACTGGGTTGCAAAACATCCCGAGTTGGAGGCTTTTTTTTTGGTATTCTTTTGCTACTATCAAGTGGTTTCCCAAATTTTTATACCATATACCATATCACGGCTGGCTCAGGAATTCTGGGAGTTGAAGTCCACAAGTTGTAAAGGGGCCATAGTTGCCCACTGCTGTCCTAGCATGTAGGAAGCTATACAAAGAAAATGAGACATCCCAAACCCCCAAGTTATCACAATCTTTCTCCTGGATATTCAGGTGCTGGTGTTGATCTGGGAAATGTATGCCATTCAGGGAAGGGAACAAATTAATCTGGCTACAGATATGTGCCTCTGAGGCTATAATGAAATGTACTGTTTAACACTTTTTAAAAATGTACTGTTTTAGCTTCATTTAATCAGGTTCTCTATATCTAACTTTAGGACTCGTGAAGAAAACAGATCTCATTTTAGGTCATTTTTTAAATACAGAAATATTGAACATTCAGAAGGGTGCGTACGCTTTTAAGCCCCACTATAGGACCTCTGCATATTGCTCATATTCCATATATTACTAACAGTCCAATTTTCTGCCTCAGCACAGGCCACAAATGCCAAATTGGAAAAAAACCCACTGATGTTTTCTTTCACCCTAGTGTCTAGAAAATTCTCAATCATTCAGGTGGTTGTCCCAAAGGTGCTTCCCCCCCCTCCCCCAAAAAGGCAACTGGACTTTCTTGGGTCTTTTCTTTTGAAAACGTTTCACTTCTCATCCAAGAAGCATCTACAGTTCTACTTGTCTCTATCTGAATCCCCACCAGTCAGGTAGAACTGATGAAGCTTCTTGGATAAGAAATGAAAAGTTTTCAAAGAAAAAAAACCAAGAAAGTTCAGTTGCCTTTTGGGAAAAAAAGCACGTTTGGTTTTTACCCTGGGGGTTAGAAGAGAAGGAGGAGTTGAATGGAGAGGAAGACTACCATCTGAAAATGTTTCCAAGCACAGTACATGTAATGTGAAAATGTGAAAATAACTTAGGAAGACTAATGAAGTCACTGTCCTTAACCAAAGAATCCTTTGCAGGAAAATTGAACTTTTATTGCATTTAACTGATCTCTTCGAAGACTATTAGTGGAGCAAATAGATTTACTTCTGCTTTCCCTCATTAGCTTATAAGAAAGACCTGAAAATGGTAAAATTTAGTTGCTGTTGGAATTCTGATGTTAATCAAGTAGAAAATTGAGGCAACTTGTATCTCATACCTATAAAAACTGGAGACAAATAAAGTTTAATTAGATTTAGTTAATAGAAGCTGGAAGGCATATTTATGAACTTAGGTACTTAACTGAATTAAAAGATGCAATAAGAACATCAGACTACCATTTCCAATTGATTTTCAGACTCCTATGCTACATTGATGGAAGGGCTGTTCTATTCTGTATCACATCAATGTCACATGCATTCAGTCATGTTTATTGCATCCTTTTGTGACATCTTCAAATCTATGTGCATTCAAATTTTATGTTTATAAACATATACCCATTTTGATTCCAAATGCACAATTAAATATGGATTTTATAATGTTTTTGAATTCAGAACTATGACACAAAAGTTTAAAGAAGTGCAAAATCTAAAATACATCTGGTTTATGTATTCATCTAGGAAATGCAAATAAGGTTTTCCTAAAAATGCAGACCAAATTAGATCTGGAGCCACCGTTATTATACAATAGCAGTTTCTATTCTATAGACTGGTTAAGAAGCAAGGTCTGAAAACAATCTAATAATATCTAGGTAATCTGGGAACTATAAGCAACTTCCATTAAATAAATGTAATCTAAAAAGCGCACGCATCTGGGCTTTGGGAACAAGGAAAAAGCTTGACTCACAAGAAACAATAAACACATTTAATTAAATTAAGAACGAATTTTCATAACAGAAAGTGGAACTGAAGTGAAAAAAAAGGGTTTGTATCTTCCAGCACCCATGTGTGCACCATGTGGTGAATATTTCCCTTATTGCTCTTCCAGTTCATAAATATGTGATCAAAGTAATAACATATAACATATGAGCTGCCCTTAAGCAGTGACCTTCTTCTTATGCCTCTTTCCCTCATCTGTATCCCCCAGGCACTTGGCAAATGCCAAATATAGTTAAAGTGGAACATATTCATGCATCTCATTAACATGCTGTTGTATCACTAAACAAGTGATACATGCTGAATTCTGACATGTTGGCTCCAAAGCCTTGTCAACTCTCACAAACCCAGCAAACAAAGGTTCCAAAATATCTCTTAAGCAATTAAAATAATCATCACTCACAAGTAATTTCTGACTATTGAAAGTTTAATGAATAAGAACGATGCAAAGAGAGAAAACTGGCCTTTTCAAAACAATGCAGATGCATGGTATTTCCAAGGTGGGAGCACAGTTCTTTCCAAAACCATTATAACAAGAAGAGTCATCCTGTAAAATATTATCTATTTAGACCAATTCTTTTGTTGACAGCTGGGAGCAGAAAATTGTAATGGTGTAAGGCTAATAAGAGATTAGAATGTACCATTGTTGGCTCTTGTTGGCCTTAACCAGAACAAAGAAGCCCTACCAGTTTGAGAAACCCATTCTAGTTTCTCAACTATACTGGTAGGCAATAATGCAGAATTTCTTAGAATCTTAGAATAACAGAGTTGGAAGGGACCTTGGAGTCTAGATCTTCTAGTCCAAACCCTTGCTTAGGCAGGAAACCCTACGCCACTTCTTCCATAGCGTAGTATTACAAAAAAAAAATTGTCAGACACCCACAAATGTTCTCACACACACATGCAAAAATGGAAAACAATAGACTCAACTTGTACTTCAAAGTTCATGCATCCACACCTCTTGAAATCATTTCATGATATTCTGGCATAACATTTGGATGGAAGTGCAGATAGGAGTTTACTGCAGAACTTGCATTGTCACCTGAACGTTGCTTAACAGGCAAGCTATGAGAGACTGCAGCTTAATTATTAGAGCGGACACAATTGATAACATAAGAAAATCACTGGCTCTTTGAAAAAGATTGCAAAGTCATTGTTGCTTTTGAGGCCTAGATTAAAAAAAAAACAATGAAGGTGCGTGAAAGCTTCTTCCATGCCCCTTTTTGGGACAGGGATTCAGTATCCAGCCTCTCTGCAAATCAGAGGGGAGCATGGAGCAAAGTTAGCATGGAAAAGTTCCCATCTGTGATCTTCCCTTACAGTGTGACCCAATTCTTGCCTGCTTAGACTTCAGACTGTAATGTTTCACATCAATATAACATTTTTTGTTCATTAGGGGCCAGCTCAAAATATGCCTATAAACATTTTTTTTGTCTTAAAATGAAAACAATAACCAATGCAAACAATCTAAACTGCTTCATTGCAAAAACCCTCCAACATCATTTTATAAAATGGTTCAAGCCTCCTCAAGGTTCCCTAATTTGCATTGGTCCATCACCGCTGGCTTTTGAAATCACTGGGATAACATCTTGTAGAGGACATATGTATCAGCATACACCGGGATGTCACTGTGGCAGGCTCTTCAGAGGCACCCAATTGTTCCTAATGTTATCTCAAATGCTGGCTCTTGCCTTTGCCCTTTACCTACAAGGCGGTATCCGATAGAACTGCAAGCGGTACCAAGAGAGAAGTGGGCAATTCCCTCTGGGTTATTTTACTGCTTCCATGAAATGAGAATCAGACCAAGCTATTGGTAAGGTGCAGCACTTTAAACAACTAGGAATGATAACATAAAATAATCTCACAATGTTAAATCCCCTATCCTTTAAATTGGGATTAAAGAAGGGCTGACTCTTTAAAAGAGAGGTCGCCAACCCCTGTGCTGCTGCCCACTATCGGGCCTTGAGCAGGGGAGGGCTTCAGAAATTGCAGCAACCGGTTTGCTGCCACATTGCTGTGTGGGCATGGCCATGGTGGACGTGGTCTAGTCAGCCTCCTGCACCACAGCGGAGGGGAGGTTTTTTTGCCCTCCCCAGGTTCAGGAGGCTTTCTTCGAGCCTCTGGGAGGGTGAAAACTGCTCCCCCCAGACTCTGGAGGCTGGAAACAGGCCCATGTTCAGACTTCCAGAACTTCCGGTGGCACCTGCATGTACACACATCTTGCACAAATGGAGCTACCTACATGCCCACTGCGTGTACAGAACCCCCCCCCCCCCGCTGGTCTGCAAAGTTGAAAAGGTTGAGGAACTCTGCTTTGAAACAAACAAGATCTCAGTTTCACAATAAACATTAAGCAGAACTGAAATGCAATAAATAAAAAAATGAATTTCAAAATTGTTGTGTAGGGCTGTGCAGAATTTCAAAGGGGAGCTTTGGTGTTGCTTCTGTTTTGGTCTGATGGCATTCGCGGGACATAATCAAAAGAACTATTTTAGTACTTGTATACAACTCCACAATTCTAGCATTAGTGTAGAGGCTATGTCTGGTATTTCCAATAAGCTGATGAACGTGGTGGAAGGTGAAGTATTTCCCAGTAATTAGAAATAGACGTGGCTGCCAGAGTGACGTGAAGTACTTCACATAGGTAGGCTATGCCATCACTGATCACATGGACAGCCCAAAAGGCCTTTTTGAGGCAAATTAATAGTTAACTATCTGCAAAGTTATTGTTGACTTTAGATGTCAACAACTTTAGATATCACAGGACTAAATGGAACTCTCCCTACCACTTCCTTCCCCATGTTCATTCAAGTTAATATATGCAGCATGTTGGCAAGCTCTGTTAGATAAATTAGATGTTTTATTTTAGGAAGTGATCATGAGTCAGCATCATTAAGAATATACACCAGTGTTTTGCTCTTAGAAAATTTTATTTCTTTGTTTCTGGTCAGTTTTCCTAATAACATTTTTATATAGGCACGCCTAATTCAGTTTGGAATTCAGTTCTTGTACGGTGAAATTCTCATTTGTCAGACCAGCACATCGCACATCAACATCCTTACCCTCACTTTTTCTTGCTGGAAAGTATGTTTTATTGATGATGATGTTTGTCCATCATGTTCAAAGAGGACCTTGACATCTAACAACTTGTGGGCTGTCCATGATGTGTCCACAGGTGGCTGGTAACACCTATATGGGCATGAAATGTTCTGCCACATGTCAGGCACACATGCATAGGCACCATTGTTGCAGCATTTGCAGCTCTAGCTTTGCGGAGTGCTCACTTCTCTTGTGCTATGGTTGTTCTGTCCTCAGATGTCTGGCAGCTTTGGTGGATCAGCATGCGCCATGTCGATCAATCTTGTGCCAGGGTTTCCTAGGAAGTGGTGTCAATTTCCAGGGACTTGAAGGAGGCTTTCAACATGTCTTTGTATCGCTTGTCCCCCATGCCATCGTTTTCCTTGAGACAGCTCACCATAGAGGAGCTGTTCAGGGATGCGATGGTCTGACATCCTTGCAACATGGCCTGCCCAGCATGTTTTATTACTGTACCAACAGATATCATGATTATTTGTTACTTGTGAGATTCCCCCATTAGACACAACCATGTTGTGGCTCTCAGAATGTTGTGAGTTACAGCATGGCAATATCAGCCTTCCCAGGTAAACCAGACAGGGAATAGAGCTGATGAGCTAATTCTACTTTATTTTTATTAACAGAGTCTTGCAAGTCTGAAAGTACAAATCTCCTGCTGTCTCTTTTACAGCCTGATAAGTTAGTACAGATTTTAAGTTTCTTTCTCTGCGCATTACACAGCTGTGGGCTCCCCCTCTTCCTTTATCAGATTGTTCCCTAGGCAGCATCTCTTCCCCTCAGTTCTCATAGTCATTCCCACGTACCATTACAGGCAATGAATCTTGCTTTAGGGTGTTGGGAAAAATGTGGGCAGACAGGCTATACCTGTGATGACAAACCTTTGGCACGTGTACCTGAGGTGGCACAGTGCCCTTTCTGTGGGCATGTGCATCATTGCCAGCTGTTCTTCTGGGTTCTATTACGTGCATGTACACCGGCCAGCTGCTCTCTTCCAGGTTCCGGCGCATGCTCATGGGCCAGTTTTGGCACTCGGCACCGAAAAAGTTTAACCATCACTGGGCTATACTAAAGACCTACGCTTGATTGTATCTGGATTCCTGGGTTGATTCTAATATTTAAAAAAAAATATTATTAGACCTGACTGTCTGCACAATGAATTCATTTTTTTTGTTTGCAATATACTGGTCTGTCTCAGCAGTTTCAGAGCCCAACGTTTTCTTTTCATACAACTGGGCAATGCTGCCAGATTTAAAGAATGCCCCTGGCTTAGGAAGAACTGTTCCACTGACTGATTGAAATTGTCCAAGGAAAAGGAAGATTCACTTATCCTATTACCAAAATAATAAATTCTATCTGGTTGAAGAGAGCACTTGGCATTTCTCAAGCCATAATAGATGTTATTCATGAAGTAGAACATGAAGGCTAAGGTGATTGCTGATTTATATGGGCAACAAAACGGAACTATGACAGTGCTTTTCCCCCTCCCCCCCATTTTTTATTCATTTCATTTGGAGAGGACAAAGCTATTTCCACTGAATTAGCAATGAAAACCAGGACCTCTCATCTTTTCTTGTAATGCCAATAGTAACAAAAATTTTAAAAATGACAAAATGAAGGATGCTACCTCAAGATTTGCAATCTGACTTTCTATAGATCATGGATGTTTTCCGCTCGTTTTCTGTTCCTTGACATTATCTTTCCCCCTACTTTGTAGGGATCCATATATCTTCTGAATTTCTAAAGGATAGGCAGAATTGAGTTGGGAAAGTGCATTGTTTGCCTGAGTATAATTTAGGAAAAAAAAATATGTAGTCTTATGTGCTCATTGAAAATACACCTATATTATTTCTCAGCTCTTCTAAATTTGAAATAACTTCACGGCAAGGAGATCAAATTCAATGTAAAGTGACATAACTTTAACATTTATGCTTACATGTCTACCCATAATTAACATATGTATTCATTATTCTTTAATGCACAAATACATAAAAACAATCCATCCATTTTTAATAATAGATATGAAATATGGAAGTTTTAAAAAATGACCTGGGCATTCATGCATTCACAGAAACAAATGTTTTCCTTGTGTTACACAACATTTGAAAACAAAATCGCTGACTTAAAACTAAAATGGCAGCATCATATTTTTTGTTGAAATCAAAGGTTCAGTGTGGTAATTTGAAAACGAGGAGGGCAGGAACATATAATCTGACTTGTAAATCATAACTGTTTATATTTTTGAAGTACATTGCTAAGTTAATGCAATTGTTCCTTCCTGAATCAGAAATGGAATTTACATGTATGAGATTTACGTGTGTTCCTGTATTATGCTATTCCCTAAGTTATCTGGAGTGTATTTAAAGGTGCAGACCCTGCAGATATGATATTATTCTTTCAATATATTTGCATATAGCATAGTGATATTGACTTGTACAGACTTGATAATTCTTCCAAATATACTCACAGTGGTAGGAGGCAATTTTATCTGGAAGTATCCATTTTCACAAGAACTGCATTCATTAGCTGTCTGCAGCTGCAGACTGAACAATGAAAATAAAGCAGAGAAATAGTAGCCTGCTACATTAAATTATCCTTTCATGTGCACATGCTGTAGCTCCTTGACTGCCCTGGATTTTATTTATTAATGGGCAATTGTATTGAACAGCATCTCCATCATTTTACAACCAATTATACCTATGGCCATCAAATTCCATCAGAAAAATTCATTTGCTCATGGAAATGAGAGAGAGAGAGAGAGAAAGCACATTTAGGCTTCATCTACTGACTGATGTACGTATCAAAATACTTCCATAATGTATAGGCATCTAAAATGAACATGGATTTGAAAGCACCATAGAGGAATTGCAGTAGCAGATGGAAATGTAAAAGGGAATATGGTCAGAAATCTTCCAGAATGGGAGATAGAGGTAGAACTTGCTCTTTAAACACAGAAAAGAAGATTTATACAAGAAATGTCTGTTTTTATGGTTTTAAAACAAGTGATCATTAGGACGTATCCATTATTCAGTATTTCAAGGGGATGCCTATACAGATTTGTGCACCTGCAGGGAGAGAAAAGGAAATCAGCAAAAGTAGCAGCAGGTGGCCATTGCATTACAATGGGCATGGTATTTGTCAGAGAGATACCATTAAGGAGCACACAGTTGGTGAGGACTAGACCTTCATTGAAGTTCACAACTAAGGCAGACAAGTCAGAGATAGTCCATACCAAAGGCTGTGACTTATTGACCTGGGGTGATAAGTGCACATCAATTATTGCGGTCATGGTAGACAAAGGCACCCAAGGGTAAGGATTTCAGCTGACCCTTTTTAATGACCAAGAGACATCTGCTCAGTGAGAGAATTGGCAATACACTAAGCCCTGGTGTGTCACTCAACCATTTTAATCATACTGATGTCATGATTTTTGTCTTTAATTTCTCTAAAAGTAATAGGCGAGTCAGTAAGCAGATTTACACTGTTTGCAATATAATCTGACTGGAAAATGTCAATTGTTGGGCCTTTTCTGACTTCAGAGTTGGCTTTACAAAAGATGTAACAATCTTGTGTTTATTTATTGAAAGCAACTTACACTGTGTTCAGTGGGGCCTAATAAAAACAGCCTAATAAGTGTTTTTAGCAAAGCATCATAGCTTAAGCGATACTCATAATAAAAATTGGAAAGGGCTTGTTGCCCATATAGATAAAAGGCAACTCTACTTTGAGAAGATAATTTTCAGAATAATTTCAGGTATCTACATACGTTGGAGGAGACAAAGAGCAAAGGGGCCGTGTAGAGGAGTATGCATTCTAATGATGCATTTATTGATTGGATTCTTCTAATGTTTACATATATAGTGTGATGAAGCAGAGGATACTTCCATGCTCACCAAATTGGGATTGCATGAACCCGATTGCCTCAATCCATATGAAAGTCCCCATTTATATGAGAACAGCCCTCTCTCAATAGAGGGGGAGGGATATGACATCTTCTACCTCCAGTCTGCAACACAGTCTTTTCAACAGTTCCAAGAAGGCTCCACACCCATTTGCACTACTTGATGACACAGATAAACTTCCAGGTGGCCTTAACAACTTGCTAAAAGAATGCAGATGACCAGATGTCTGCAAGGAGTTTAAATCCTTTCATTCTTCCACATCCAGTCAGAGCTGAAGAAGCTTCTTGGATGAGAAGTGAAATGTCTTCAAAGAAAAACAAGAAAGTCCAGTTGCCTCTTGAAAAAGCATCTTTGGGACAATCATGACCTGGATGACTGAGAAACTCAAAAAGCATTTATATAAGACTATGTTTAGAGTACTCCCTTGATACTTCTGGCATTCATGTTGCATATATGGACTCCCAAAAGACCATATGTAAAATATTTGTGATGGAATTCCTTAGCATACACCTGTTCTCCACTTTCATGTGTTTTAACCAGTTTAACTAACAGTTGAATATGGCAGCAATATCTGCTGAACAGCAGCTGAGTGATAGAGTCAGTTAGTCCTCAACTTATGACCACAATGGAGACTGAAATGTATGTTGCCAAGTGAGAAATTTGTTAAGTGAGTTTTGCCCCATTTTATGCCCCATTTACTTGCCTCATTTGTTAAGGGAATCACTGCAGTTCTTAAGTTAGTAACATGATTGTTCAGTGAATCTAGTTTCCCCATTGGCTTTGTTTCTCAGAAAGTTGCAAAAGTGGATCACATGACTCCAGGGCACTGGAACCGTCTTAAATGTGAGTCAATTGCAAAGCACCTGAATTTAGACCATGTGACCAATGGTCATAAGTGAAAAATGGTCATAAGTCACTTTTTTTCAGTGCCGTTGTAACACTATCCCACCACTCTTACAATGAATATATGTAACAAGGCCGATTCCCTTCATATTCAGCATAACTGCATGCTAGCTAGAGGTTATTAGCATTACAATTCCTGAAGGTAATGCAGAATATAGCATTTGTTCTAATAACAAAATAACAGAGTTGGAAGGGACCTTGGAGATCTTCTAGTCCAATCCCCTGCTAATGGTGATTGTGATTTGCTCTTGTAAAGCTTGTAAGAACTGCACAAATGGTACATAAATATCCTCAAATATATGGCCCTTTAAACCAAGTTATTGCAAAATACGTTTTGAAGCTTTTAGTTTCATGCTTTTGTCTGCGATCAGCTGATGAACTAATATATTCCTAATTCAGCTGTTAGGGATCCCAAAATTACACACATACATGCACACAAACATCTTTCTGTTCCCAAAGCTGAAATAGTGTATTTGACAAGTTTGTTTATATAGTAGTCTGTTTTCCCACTGAACACTTGCTTCATTCTACTTCCTTTGATGTACCATTCTGTTTACAGGTCCTTAAAGGGGAAAGGTGACTTGAAGGCTTTATAGATCTCTCCTCCCAGCAACTACTCAGAGTTTTTTTTCACACAAGATCCAGAAATATGTATTGTCCTGATGACTTCAGTACTATCGTTGATCTGGACTTTCTTATTTGTAATCTTTCTCATACAGAAAGTAATTTAAAAAGGAGGAAGTGGGGAGGTTTGACTAGAGTTCTGCCTATTTTACCCTTCTCTTTTGCTGTAAATCAACTGGATGCAAAGTATAAGTAATTGTTCCCAACCCCAGACAAACTAATAGGATAGAAAAGTAATCTCTTACCTTTTCCTTTCATGAAAAAAATGAGGGATGAAGGAATTTTATTTGCTCTAGAATCATCTCTCTTTCACCCCTCAACTCAGTAGACCACAGACTGTGTGTTCTTTCTGCTTATCTCTGGGGTTTTTTAGGATGAAGTTCTCTCTCTCTCTGATAATACCCTATACACCAAAATGTATTGTTAAATCTACTCCCAAGTTGCGAAATTACTAACATGGTTGCCTTCTCCATCACAACTAGCAAAAAGCTTTTATATACAATGAGAGTGACAGTTTATTAGCTTGGTAGTTTTTTTAAAATCTCCCTCTTTATAGAAACTGCTCAGAAACTGCTCCTTCCTTCCTTCCTCCCTCCCTCCCTCCCTCCCTCCCTCCCTCCCTTCCTTCCTTCCTTCCTTCCTTCCTTCCTTCCTTTTTTGACTGTTGAGTGTGAATGTTCTGTAGAAAGAAGCGTCCATGGGGAAAGAAGGAAGGGTCAAAATATCAAAATGGCAGCCATGACAATGCAATTGAAGTCCTCCCTTTTCTTACAGGTATTAGGCATACAATGGATGTACAAAAAAGGGAAGGCAAGCTGCTGTTATCAGCCTAACTTGGTCATGGCTTCCTTCCCTCCCTCCCTCCCTCCCTCCCTCCCTTCTTATGGAAGTGTGAATGGTCATAGCAAGTCATTAAACATCCTCTTTGGATGGAATTAGGGAGCTGTGTTGCTGCATCTACAATAGCTTGGGGCAGTATGTGGACTGAGTGAGGCTTGTGTGCTCTTCTATTGGTCAACTATATATATATATAGAGAGAGAACAGATTGCTTGTGATATTCTTTGCTGCTTTTGTCAGCGCTCCGAAGCCTTCAGCAAGGAAAGTTAATTGCATTACTGACTTCAAAATAGTTTGGAGGGAGTGGCAAGTGGAAACAGTGCTGGGTAAAACTCCTAATGTACACTTTCACTGTTTCTTCATAAAAATAATGGAGTTGCAGACTGATCTACTTTCTTAACCACCAACAACCTTTAGATAATATTGGTTGCATTGTTAGGACATTTTTTTTCTCTGTAGCAAAATCCTGAGGAACTGGAGTGCATGTCTTCTTAGATATATCTCACTGAATTCAATGAGACTGGCACACTGCTTGAGTGACTACAGGAAACAAGAGATCCTTATTATTTTAAATCTTATTCCTAATAAATTCTAACAGAGTTCATCTTTTTCACTGCCTTAGCGCAGTGATGGCCTCTTTTTCTAGGGAGATATCTTTTTTGTCACTTGCAGCCAATTTTGCCATCATCAGAATATATAATTTTCCCTGCCATTCCTGGCATTCACTTGGTAATTAATTTACTTCCATGCTTTCTCTCTGTGACTGAGTTTAGAAGTATCTTTTTTTTTTCATCTCTTCTCAAACTTTTAAGAATTCTAATCGTACATTATTTGTAAGAAGCCACATTTTTTGCTTCTTTAGTCTTTCAAATCCATTGAGGTAGCTGCAGAGTTAAAAAGGTGAGTTATTTTAGGACACAAATGTTAGAAAGTTGCCTGAGAAAGTTGCAACTACATCTCAGCACATCTGGGGAGCACTAGTTTGAGAATGAGAGGGCTAAATAGGGTTTGAACGGCCTGTGGTAAATTCTCCTTTGTCCGGAGTTAGTCATGATTTCCTTTAGGAACTAATAAACTCTCATTTGCTGATAGCCCCTGATTTGAAAACAGATGATCATCAGGCTCCTGCTCTGTTTCGCTTGAGGCTCCAGAGAAAGAAGAGAATGAGAAAAGCAGCTCATGTATCGCTTTTCATTCTCTTTCCTCCTTGCTCTCTCTCCCTCCACCTTTTTGAATAATGCCATTGCTTTGAGTAGCCCAGACAGGCCTGAAGATTAGTAAGCCTGTTTGTGGAGCGGAGGGCCAGATGAATAGTAGCAGGAGGCCCGCTCCCCAGGAAAACAAGGCTCTGGGAACTAGGCCAACTGTGAAGAGCATGTGCTGGGCAAAGCAGCAGGCTAGCCCATATGTCAGGCTGTGCCACAAAGACTCCTCTACACATCTAGCATGACAAACAGGATTACGGGAGACAAATAATCTGGCACACTTTATCAAAATCAACCGCTGACCCCCAACCTCTCCCCTCCATGTGCAGCAGATGCCACGCTCCAATTCAATGGAGCTCAAGTCTTCCCCCCCCCATTCCCCCCCCCACCTCCCACCCATCGCTGCTGAAAGGAATCCAAGCTTGAACGAGGCTGGCATGGACTAATTGCAAACTCGGTTGGATGGTGACAGCCCTAATCAGATAGGATGAGCTCACCTTCTTCCTCCTCCTCGCCTTCTAATGGAAAGGTTGGTGGGGCGGCTAGGCGGCTGGCTGCAACTCCCTGTCAGCCCTGAACAGCAATGTGCTCTTTTCAAAACCATTTCCCCCTTCCTCTGTCAAACCCCCCCCCCTCCGCTCCCCATCCCCATGCCTCATGTCCTTGTGGAAACTGGAGAGGGAGGGAGAACGATGGGCATTCTGCATTGACCTTGGTGGCTCTTTGACAAAGTGGTTCAGAAGGTCAGGACCATTGCTTTGGGTGAAAGGTAGTCAATGCGAGGGGAAAGACAAGAGAACAAAAAAAAGGGCAACCACTTGGAGGGGAGAATTGGGCAAACAGTTCTGGTGAGGGTAAGGGATGGAGGGATAAATTTTATTTATTTTTAGTTATGGGTAATCCTTGACTTATGACCACAAATACGGTGACTTATGGACCTTTGTGTAACAACAGAATGCCTACTTACGGAGGTTGTCTTCCTGGTTACATTTTTCACACTTCAAAATTATGTGATATTTCAAATATGATAGGAGTTTTGGTTCAGTAGCATGTAGGGTCTCCTCCTTGAGCAGGAGGTTGGACAGTTATTCTGTCATTCCATTTTCCACAAATTTTATTTTATTATACACAATTTTATTTTACTGCAGGCATGTCTCCCTGATACTAGTTTTTTCAAAATGCTTAACATGCGTTGCACATCAAAGTCCTCTATCTGAATGTGTAATATATTCGTTTAATACTTAAACTGTGGTGACTGCAAACTATGATAAACTTAAATTCCTTGTGGGTGGGGTTGGATTTGCGGTGGGGGTGGGTGGGTGTTGTTATTCTGGGATCTTCCATGTAGTTAACAAATTATATGAACGTCAGAACTGAAGCTGACTCCAACTTTCTGCAGCACTCCTCTTAAAAAGCAAAAACAAAATATCTTTTAACTCCTGGATCCTTCAACTGCTGTAATGCCAGTGTTTTAACACCGTGCCAGTCTTTGGCAAAGTAATAAAGTGCTCTTCAAATAATCACTGTCAAAACTATTGAGCATACTTTAGTTAGGTGGCACTCATAATAGTATGTTCAAGGGCTGCTGCATGAAAGCTCCTGACCCTTTCGAGATCTTTTGGCAGCCTCTGTGTTTAACTTGTCATGTTATATATATATATATTGCAGAAGAGCAGCACGTGATCCGTATAAATCAGTTTATAAATGTCCAGGATATAAGCAGAGTTTGCTGCTACTGTTTTTGAATGGCACATGAAAAACAGACAGAAGATGGCAGCATTTTAGCAGTCATGTATAGAAAATAAAGGGGAGGGGGGGGACACAGGAAAAGAAAGTATATGATCTGCACAACTCAAATAAATTCACTCTTAAATTCTGCCTCAACGTCTGATTGTCATTGGGCTGTTTATTGGATTCTAGGCCATGAAACTGTGAGAAACCCACAAACTGAATAAAAAGAAGTTTTAAAAAGAAGGTGGGGGGAAGCCGAACCAAATTTAACACTATGGCTTAAATTTTTGATTTTTATCTTACAGTGATTTTTAGAGTTGCAGGACTTTAACTATTTTGTATCACCTGGGCTTCACTTGGCTTAATGCAGTGCTTCTCAATTATTTTCTGTCATGCCCCCCCTAGGAAGAAGAAAACATTTCGCGCTCCCCCGCGCGACTGTAAATAGTATCATTTGTCTATAAAATTGTTATAAGTACACCTCTGCATAACACTGTATCCTTATTAACGTATAAGAGAATAAAAAAAGAAAGAAATGTGGATCAATTTACAACAAAGAATAGCTTTATTAACTGTAGCAGAAAAGATTTAAAGGAGCACAGGATTTAAAGGAACACAATATTAAAAAAAACTTTAACCTGCAAAACAAAAATATATAAAATAATTTGAGCTGAGCCCCCCTTTACGGAGCCTCGCGCCCCCCCTGGGGGGCCCGCCCCACTATTTGAGAAGCACTGGCTTAATGTATACGCCTAAACTGGAATCTCCATGAGTGGCTGCCATTTCTCATAGCCCTGATCCATCTTCATATTTTTCCATCTATTTTGCTTTGCTTTGTTTTATTTTAGAGAGCCAGTTTGCCATAGGTTTAAGGAACCAGGTTTGAAGACAGGAAATCGGGAGTTCTAGTATCCCCTTAGGCGCAAAGCTAGCAGCCCAGTCATTTTCTCTCAGCCCTAGGCAAACCACTTCTGAAGAAAACCACATGGACGTATTCAAAAAGTCAACAGAAGTCAAGACTTCTTCTAGACTCAGAGACACAGAAACCCAGTGAGAAATCATTAACATCTCTGACATTGAACTACAGGTAGTCCTCGACTTATGACCACAATTCAGTCCAACATTTCTGTTGGTAAGTGAGATAATTGTTAAGTACGTTTTGGCCCATTTTATGACCTTTCATGCCTCAGTTGTTAAGTGAATCACTGCAGGGGATAAGTTAACCTGATTGTTAAGTGAATCTGGCTTCCTCATTGACTTTGCTTGTCAGAAGGTCACAAAAGGTGATCACATGACCCTGGGACACTGCAACCGTCATAAATATGAGACAGTTGCCCAGGGTCTGAGTGTTGACCATGTGATCATGGGGATGCTGCAAAGGTCACAACTGAAAAAAAGCACTTTTTTCAGTGCCGTTGTAACTTTGAATGGTCACTAAACGAACCATTGTAAGTCGAGGACTACCAGTAAGACCATGTGAATACATGTGTAAAGATCATGTGGATTTTATCTAAAGCTAAGCGGAAGCGATGTTGTGAGGTTTATCATTAACCAGCTTGGAATACAAACTTAGTATTCTAGTAACATCCGTCTTTATTTCAAACAGGATTGCCTCTCAAAAGCTCATCAGTAGTTTCTATGGCTGGAAGACCTCGGCAGAAGGGGCAATGGGCTGTTTTCCCATTATAATTGTAGTGTCTATAAAAAGAGGACTGGGGAGGAATAGGGAGGTTAGAGAAGGACAATTTCCAATTGTAATAGCTATCAGAAACACCTAATTTAGCAGCCATAGCTGTTAAACTGGTTTGAAAATTCCTGGACAGAATTACAGTCTTAGAGATAATAATTACAAAACATTCTCCGGGATAGAATATTTCCAATTATTTTCCAAATATGTCCAATATTTCCAAGTATCCACAAACAATGCTCATACCTGATGTTCCACTCTGATTCCAAACAGCATAGGTAAAGGTAAAGGTTCCCCTTGCACATATGTGCTAATCGTTCCCAACTCTAGGGGGAGGTACTCATTTCCGTTTCAAAGCCAAAGAGCCAGTACTGTCCAAAGACGTCCCCCTGGTCATGTGGCCAGCATGACTAAATGCTGAAGGCACACAGAATGCTGTTACCTTCCCACCAAAGGTGGTTCCTATTTTTTCTACTTGCATTTTTTACATGCTTTCGAACTGCTAGGTTGGCAGAAGCTGGGACAAGTAACGGGAGCTCACTCCGTTACATGGCGCTAGGGATTTGCACCACCGAACTGCCGATCTTTCTGATCGACAAGCTCAGCGCTTAGCCACTGATCCACCATGCCCATAGCATAGCTCTTCCATTGTTCCATGTAAGATTAGGTATTAGTGTACTGATCTAGGTATATATCTTTATCCCTAAGTATTTCCTAAAGCTGCCATTTATTTAATGAGGACCAGCTCCTGTATTCTTGGGCCACTATAGATAGCCATAGAGTAGCTTGCCACCTAACTAGTTGTCATTGGGGAGTGGGGGGGAGCAGATATGTTAATGGATTTCTCAATCCATTTTATAAAATCTACTATAATCCATGTAAGTCTGTGCTTTAATTTTTCTGGAGATAGCAAAAGTAGACAAAGGAATAAAAAGTCCCGAGATTTTGATCCATGAACCAGAATAAATTTTGGAAATAAAGCCACCTTGGAGCTTCTGTTTCATTTCTCTGCTTGACAGGAGACACCCGACGAGCTTGACAATGTGTGTGTGCTTATGTCTGTGTCGGTGTGTGCATGCCATTGAGCAAATCAGCTAGCTAATAATCTATTAGAGGGATGCTCTCAGAATTAATCTCACCTAAATGTGACATAAGTGATATAGAATGACAACAATTACAAAAATCACTTTACAAAATAATGACCTTCCATGAAAGCAAGCAAGCACATTTAAACTAAATTGATTCAAATGATGCACTGGCAGTGGAGAATTTCTTTCCTTTCCTCTTTTTTCTCCTCTCATTAAGGCAAAATGTCTGCAGTGTCACGATTCTATCTAGTTCACAAATGCCACACTTCATATTTATATTACATTTTTATCTCCTTTTTATGAATTTACCATGCATTAGAAGTAGAACTTCATGCATGACTTCTAATCTGATCATTAAGATCCTTGTTAAAGTTCATTCCATCATAGAAGATGCATTTTAATTGCCACTTCTTTGACTGCTGTGCAGTGCTGTTTATATTGCTTTAAATTAAACCTTTTGTTAATGGTGACAGCCTATGTCACTGTTCTAATGAGTAGTGGTAACAAAGGGATCTTGTCACTTTTAAGTTGTCCAAATTAAGCAGTATCAAAAAGTGAGACGTGACCTACGAATGGAGCCTTGATTGTGACTTGTGCTGAACTTTGGAAAAATGTCAGAATTGTTTCCACTGGAAATATAAGATTTTGTAAGTGCAACATCCAGTATTGTTTAATACCATGTTGTTTAAGACTAACATATTCTTCAAATGGAAAAGAGGCCTCTGCCGATAATAATACACCCCTGCATTGGAGAGGTGGGAGTGGCAATAAACCATTTTCTTACTTGCTTTGTAGGACAGATTGCAATTCTGACATATTTTATGCCTCAGTTTTAATAAACTACCTGGATGTAAAACTGTTTGTCTATTTAGAAACATATGGGATTGAATTTACTTTGTACAGTAGCTGGGTGCAAGTTATTTTTTTCCCCGCCTCACAAATGCTCTGTGGCTCACAACAGAATGAGATTTTGAAGAAAGTGCTTCTTTTTTCCCCAGGTGCTTTTGATGCAATGTTGTATTGTGGCATGGTCCGTCTGGGAAATGCTGTGAAGAGCTTTGCAGGAAGCCCTGTACTCTTGCAAGTGTGAGGCTATTATTCTATTTACAAAAGAAAGAGAAATAAAGCTGAGACTCTGTCCCTGTGGCCAGTTTCAAAAGCAGGTCAGACTTTTTCTGAAGAAAAATGAACATTAATGAGCCTTTGTCCTGACTAATGTTTAACCTGCTGCAGATTTGCATGGTGCAAAAAAAAAGAAAAAAGAAAAGAAAAAAGAAAAACCCAACCCAACCCAACCCAACCCAACCCAAAACTACTCATAGATTCATGGGGCGAAATGCTTTTACATGCAGGTAGTCCTCAACGTATGACCACAATGGAGCCCAAAATTTCCATGGCTAAGCATGACATTTGTTAAGTGAGTTTTGCCTCATTTTATAACCTTTCTTGCCACCGTTCTTAAGTGAATCACTGCAGTTGTTAAATGAGTAACATGGTTGTTCGGTGAATCTGGCTTCACCATTGACTTGGCTTGTCAGAAAATCACAAAAGGGGATCACATGACCCTAGGACACTGCAACTGTCTTAAGTACATGCCAGTTGCCAAGCATCCTAATTTTGATCACATGGCCACAGAGATGCTGCAAGGGTTCGTCAGTGTGAAAAATGGTCCCAAGCTTTTTTCAGTGCTGTGGTAAGTTCAAACAGTCACTAAATGAATGGCTACAAGATGAGGACTATGTGTCTCTGACTGGCATTTACAGACACAGGACTGTCCTTGAGCAAGGATGAACCTTGTACATACATCTTTCTCCTGGCTATTTTTTCATGATCCTCTTCTTTTCCTAACACTCCTCGTCATTAACAAAAAATGAAAAGAAAAATGGAACACAAGTTATGAAAAAGCATCTAGAATGAGTTTGCTTAATTGAAGACAATTCAGTTATGTTTCATTTAAGGAACAAGAAAAGTACAAAAATATGGAAAATGTTGAAATGACTACATAATGAAAAGGCCCATGATTTTCAAAGCGCACCTTGTTACACAGTTTTGTAATAAGAGACTTGAAGAAGGAGAAAAAGCTTATCGGTGCATTTTAATGAGATGCTAGAAATATCAAGCCAACCAGAAGTTCAAAGTGTAATTCTATCTGAAACAGTCATAATTAGGTTAATGATAAACAGCCTCCTAGAATATTTTGACATTCTTGTGAATACTCTAAAAAATGAAGGCAGATGGAAACTTGCAATTTGTAATACATCACATGGAAGATTTTAGAGGTACTGAGAAGAAATCAAAGTGGAATGGAGAATTTAAATTTAAAACAAGCAGAGAGAAAAGTTATCTTTTACCATAGCCAAATTAAGTGTCTTCGTGGAAAAGAACTGTTGGGGAGAAACACATCAAGCTACAGTCCAGAAGGGATGACACAACAATGGACAACAGAAATAAAGCTATTGGGCTGAAACTTTATCCCGTTGATTCAGAGAAGCTTTTGGAGTTAATTGCTGAGAAATGTTATGGGGAGATTTGAATGGACTCTGAAGTGACGAGTAAATTAATTAAAGAATGAGAAAGATCCACTGAATTGGACATGGACTGGAAAATTTTAGAGACAGATGGGTTACAGAATTTGCAATTGGAAAACAAGGAACTGCAAGACTAAATTGCGGACTGGGAAAGGAGAAACAATTATTTTTCCTTAAGACTTTGCATCAGCCTTAACCATAAGATATGAAAGAGCAACCAAGTCCATCTCTGTTTGTAAGCTTCTGAATGTATCTGGTTGTCAGCTATAGGACATAGAACAGAGACCGTAGAATAATAGAGTTGGAAAGGACCTTGGAAGTCTTCAAGTCCAATCCACTGCTCAAGCAAGAGACCCTATATCAACCTGTACAAATGCCTGTCCAATCTTTCTTGAAAACTTGCAGTGATGGAGTGCCCACAACTTCTGGAGGTAAGTCATTCCACCGATTGTTCCCATTGTCAGGAAATTTCTCCTTGGCTCTAGATTGGATCTCTCTTTAATGATCTTGAGTGTTTTGGGGGATAGGTTGACTTCCTCTTCTCTCTGACAATCCCTCAAGGCCTAAAAGACTGTTATCACATTACCCCTCATCTCTCTCTTTGTAAGACCATACATCCCTCAATTGTTGCCTCAATTGTTCTTTGTATGTTTAGCCTCTAAATCCTTATCATCTTTGTTGTTGCTCTTCTCTGTGCTCTTTCTGGGTCTCAAAAACTTTTTTGTGTTATGGTGACCATAACTTGACAACTATGTGACACAGAATGTTTGCATAGGAAGAAACACTTGGCACATACATAAGAAACCATTAGAAACTATGCAGCACTTCCTAGACTGACCATACCAGGGGTGGGTTCCTGCCAGTTCTAACCTCTTCTATAGAAGAGGTTCCACAAATCTACAGTGCCGTTTAGAACTGGTTCCAGCTCCCTCCCCCTGCCCGTCTGCACATCATCAAGATGTAGAGCGAGAGGAGGAATTCTGGGAGTTGAAGTCCACAAGTCTTAAAGCTGTTAAGTTTGAACACCCCAGGTTTTTTTTTTCTCTAAAGGGTTAGGGGTGAAAGGGTGTTGTAACTTGACAGCTTTAAGACTTGCATGCTTCAAATTCCAGAATTTCTGAGCCAACATTTGGTTGCTAAGCAAGAGCATTGCTAAGTGAGTTTCACCACATTTTCCAAGTTGGCCACACCTACCCAGTCACATGGCTGGCAAGCCACTCCCACTCAGTCACATGGCTGGCAAGTTACTCCCATCCGGTCACATGGCCAGCAAGCCACTCCCACAAAGCAGGCCACACCTACAGAAGAGGTTCTAAAAATTTTTGAAACCCACCACTGGACCATACAGTATGTCAATTGCAAAAAATGATCTTGTAATGTTGCCTATAAGCACGGCTGACATACATCACTTGCCTCAGATGGTCTACTTTCTGTAAAGATTAGGGAAACAATTTCCAATTTTTGGCACAAATGTGGCTGGAAGGGAGACTCTCAATACTGGAGGATTTGGAAGGTGGAACTGTTGAGGCTGATGTGATGAAAATGTATACGAACGGCATGGATTAGGACATAGTTGTGGCACAGATTGTGGGGTGGCAGAACTCCAGGTGGCTCAAATCAACAATCTTCCTATGTTCTCATGTTCTACTACGGTACAAAATAAAATACAAAATAATCTAACAAACCAAATGTAAAAAAAATTGAATAGAAAAAAACCCTAATAAATAGAAACTTTTAAATGCAGGTTTCATGATACAGCATTGTAAATGCATTTCTGTCCTCTTCCAGATCATATTTCGCCTGCCAGACAGAATCAGAATTCCTTCTTATATATCCTCTTATTGATTAATGTTAATCCTTTCTTCAGGATATTTTGTATTGAATTTTTAAAGTAATGTTGACTCTAACTTTTAGCTTGTTTCTAATTCATAAAGCATGGTGGCCTCTTGGCTCAGCTGATCAAAATTCACATAACTACAAGAGATGGAAGGAGTGGGGGGAATAAAACATTAGACAGATGTTCTCTTGGGAACTGTGATGAAGAATTTTATACTTCAAGTGAGGCACTAGTGCTCTGACCGCATCACGTGGGGTTGTAAAATATGAGTAATGAGAAAGGTGATGACAATTCAATATCCATAGCTCATTCACTGCTATACCATTTCCAAGTAAGGATTTATATCTTGTCTTGTCCTTCTAAAAGGAGTGAACCAAACTGTCCAATCGCCACTGAGACAAAGGTGCAAAGAAACTGACAGAAAGTCAGAAATAACTTTAAAGATCTTTGCACATAATCCTTTCCCCTGAATTGGTAGATTCTCAACCCATTCCAGTTACTTTTTGAAAATGCTTATTATTAAACTGAAATTGAGTTGGTATATCCTCTTCCCATTTCTATCCCTTTTTAAAATGTATATTATTGAACCAGAGACAGTAATATAAGGGGATTTATTAATGTTTTATTATTCATATTTTATTTTGTTTCTATGTGTTAGATTTTATAGGTTTTTTAAAATGCAGGTTTCATAGTAAGTTGCTCATATGGATATTTTATTACATTGTTGTAAACAAGCAGAGCTATTAAAGGAATAAATGGCATGCAAAATTTCCAAATAAATAAATAAATATATACATACATATATAACGATGTAACAGCTGAGTAGTGCCTCAATAAAATTTAGAAACCCTTCAGCTACCTTGAAGTGACTGAAACTGGAAATATTTCAGAAGCAGCATTTTCTGGAACTATTTTTTATGAGGAACTTGAAATCATGTTTTAGGAGCCTTAAATGCCAGTTGACTTTATAATTACTAGAGTAACCTCTTTACACCAAGGTCTGGGGTCAAAAAATATCCTCTTAGCTAGAGAACTCTGGGTAATTAATGTATTTGTACAGCTAATTGGCACATACTTGAATGCAGCACACCCAGACTGACACTTAATGGTAGGGTGCTTCTTAAGCATTATGAGAAAAAAATATCACTAAGAAGAACAAACCAAAAACACATCGGCTTGCATAAAAATTACGAAAACCCTCTGCAAAGTGGGGGAGAGAGAGACAAGAAAGAAAGAAGGAATGAAGGAAGGAAGAGAAAGGAAGGAAAGAAAGAAAGAGAGAAAGAAAGAAAGAGGGAGAGAGACACACAAGAAAAAAAGAATGGAAGGAAGGAAGAAAAAGAAAAGAAGGAAAGAAAGAAAGAGGGAGAGAGAGATATAAGAAAGAAAGAAGGAAGGGAGGAAGAAAAAGAAAGAACCTACGATCACAATTGAGCCCAAAATTTTGGTTGCTAAGCAAGAGCATTGTTAAATGAGTTTCACCACATTTTACAAGTTGGCCACTCCCACCCGGTCATATGACTGCCAAGCCACGCCCACAAAATAGGACACACCTACAGAATAGGTTGTAAAAAATTTTGAAACCCACCACTGAACAGTATACATGTGGTTATTTGTTATAAAAATAAAAAAAATTTTTTTTAAAAAAAAGGTGAATATAGATGAAGCACCAAGAACAAAAGCTTAATAGTCATGGGATGTATAAAGAAGGGTATGTGTTTATTTATAAAATAATCTAAAAGATTAAGTGCAGAGATTCCAGTGCATGGTTCATCCACTCTTTGATAGATGGGGGATAGTAGTCAATAGAACTAGAATGTTAAAGACAAGGAAGAAGCGACATACAATTGGCAAACAGGCTGCTAGGGGGAGGGAAAGTAGAAGCATTTCTTAGAAATATTGCATGAACAGAGTATCCATTTTTGGCTCTAAAGAAAGAACGTTATGTTTGATGCTTTAAATTTAACCAGTCTGGTCTTTTGGTACTGTCCATGGGGTTTTCATGGCATAGAGTGGGTTGCCATTTCCTTCTCCAGTGGACCACGTTTTGCCAGAGCCTTCTGCTATGATTGTCCAACTTGAGTGGCCCTGCACATCACAGCTCATAGCTTCATTGAGCTACACAAGCCCCTTCGCCACGACAAGGCAGTAATCCATGAAGGGATTTTCCTGGGCTCCAAGATCACCACAGATGGGGACTGTAGCCAAGAAATTAAAAAACACTTGCTCCTGGGGGAGGAAAGCTATGGCAAATCTAGACAGCATACTAAAAAGCAGAGACATCACTCTGCCAACAAGTGCATATAGTCAAGGCTATGGTTTTCCCAGTTGCAATGTATGGCTGTGAAAGTTGGACCATAAGAAAGGCTGAATGCCAAAGAATTGACGCTTTTGAACTATGGTGCTGGAGAAGACTCCTGCGAGTCCCTTGGACTGCAAGGCAATCAAACTGGTCAGTCCTAGAGGAGATCAACCCTGACTGCTCTTTAGAAGGCCAGATCCTGAAGATGAAACTCAAATACTCTGGCCACCTAATGGGAAGGAAGGACTCACTGGAGAAGTGAGTCCTTCCTAATGCTGGGAAAGATTGAGAGCAAAAGAAGAAGGGGACGACAGAGAATGAGGTGGCTGAATGGAGTCACTGAAGCAGTAGGCGTGAGCTTAAATGGACTCCAGAGAATGGTAGAGGACAAGAAAGCATGGAGGAATGTTGTCCATGGGGTCACAATGGGTCGGACACGACTTCGTAACTAACAACAAAAAATCTGGTCTAGTGATTAAAGCATCAGGCTAGAAACTGGGAGACCATTAATTCTATTTCCGTCTTTGGCATGAAAACCAGTTGGGTGACTCTGGGCCAGGCCTTCTCTCTCAGTTCAAACCATCTCTCAGGATTATTGTTGTGGAGAAAATAGGAGGAGGAAGGAGTATTAGGAGTATTTAAAAAACATTAAAGGGAAACTAAAAATAAATAAAAGGATACAATAAAGCATGATTTTTTTTTCAAAAAAGGAGGAACAATACAAAATAATACAGCATTATAGAGTGTAGAGAATAATCACAAAAGAAATTGATAATTTGGTGAAATACCCCATAAAGTTCCCAAAGACCCATAGACTTAGTGCCACATCAGGTCACAGTAAAGATTTCAAGAAATAGAAATTCAGAAAATGAATTTATCCAAGCATGGAAAGCAATAAAAAGTGAAGAGACTTCCAAAAATTACAGGTGAAGCAACTGGAATTAAATTGCCTACTTCAAAATCTTACTTTGATTATGTTTGTTCCTATATCTTCCCATAAGAGAAGTTGTCCAAGAGATAGATCATAAGATCTATCAGCTGAGCTCATTTGGAGCATAGGTGGACAAGACAAAGAGAAATGGGATGAAGTGGGAAAAAGCTGTCCTAATCTCCCTCCCACTTCACTTAGCACTCCTTCTCTGTGCCTGGGATCTGTCCCTTGGACTATTGCAGGGGTGTCAAACTCATGGTCCTTGGGCCAGATGCATCACACGCTGGCCATGCCCCCTCTAGTTTAGCAAAGGGGAAAAAGTCATGATACATCACGTGAAGATAATGTGATGCTGTGAGTTTGACACCCCTGGGCTATTGAGACACAATGCTAGGCCCTTCTGAGAAGTCCGCAATGTGTTCACTAGTCTCTCAACCAGCAGTGGTGAAATTCAAATAATTTAACAACCTGTTCTGTGCCCTAATGACCAGCTGGGTAGGCATGGCTTGGTGGGCATGTGACAGTGTGGCCGTGGCCAACTCAACGTCACTCACGTCGATGGGAACTTCGCCTTAGCTGTTACAATGTAATAAGGGTTAACCGGAGAGGCAGTTTCTGTAAGCAGGACAATAAAGATTATGCTAGAAACAACACCAGAATGTTTCCTACCTGCCTTCCTTACAGGATTAGCCCTGTAAAGTGGAAAAAAACAAAAAGAGATTTCTTTGAACACCCGGTTCTCCGAACTGCTTAGAAAGTTAACAACTGGTTTTCCCAAATAGGTGCGAACTGGCTGAATCCCACCATTGGTTGTGGGGAATATTGGGACCTGAAACTGGAAGAAGCTAGGTTAAGTGGCAAAGAAGAAAGCTGTAGGGTGTAATGGGAAAAACAGTGAGCAAGTTCTCACCTCAAGGAAATGGCAGTGCTAATAAGTCACTGTGACTGGCAGCATCCAGACCTAGCCTGAGGATCAGGCAAAATAGTACTGCTCCCTGAACTCCAATTATGAAACAGTAAAAAGTATAGTTCCAGAAAATACTTTTCAGCTATCATACCTGTAGTGCAATCATTGAAGACAGAATCAACAACATATAGCTATTCTCTTTTTTGGTTTAAATCAACATTCTACATAGCTCTCTGAAGAATGTCCCAGTGCTATTTTTTAAGCACAGGTCTGGTGCTCTTTCAAAAGAATGTTAAACCACTTTTAATAAGAAATCTGAGTCATTCCCATGAAAGTGCATTTCTCATGTAACTGCCTCAGACCTGACAAATGCTTCGGAAAGCAACTGTATGTGGGCAGATACTGCTGCAAAAGCCAGATGTCTGAACTTTCCAGCAACCCAAATCAGGGGCACGGAGGACATCCTCCTCATGGATTTGAGAACAGAGGCATCTCCAGTCTGAATTGGCCAATGGGAGTTGGACAGATTTAACCCTGACCTTGTCAGTGAACTCTTCCTAAATTGTGTCTGGGAGAAAATTTGTTGGGAGAAAGGAAATTTAAAACTACCTTAACATTAGAATAACCAAGAACAGCTTTTAGCTCCTTCAGTTTTAAGTTGGAGAGAAGGAGAAGGTAATACTGAACCACAAATAAGGGGACATGAGGATGATCAATGTGACATACTCTTTTTGATCATTAATGATTTTGAAAAATATTTAGATGTCTGGTAAATTCAGTTTAATCAGTTTACTAATGAAGCCAATATGTTTATACATAAAAACATATCCAAACTTTCTAATACATTTTGTTCATCTTTGAAAATACATTTCAGTTATCCAAGCTCTTCAGTTTAATTTTCTCTAATAAGCTCTTATATTAATTTTAAGACCTTCCCTCTATAATACATATTTCACCTTCCTACTACTATTACTTTAATAACCTGGTATGTCCCATCATCTTTTTTTACCACAAACAAAATTTCATATTTAATATAATATTACTTGTATAGGTTCTACTTGTCTTAATCCAAAATCCTTTAATTTGTCCTGTATACCTAATCTGTCTGGATTTAATAATGTGTCTCCTTTTCTTTCTTTTTATTAGTTTTTGTTGTTCAACTGGACTTGATAATTCTTGTAGTGGAGGGGCTGTACCATCTCTAGTAGGACACATATCCATCCTACTTGATGAACCTGTTGCATATAATTTAGATTAAACAATCTTGTTCAAAAATGAGATTGTCAAAAGTGAGTCATTCTCTGATTTCAGCAAGGCCATGAACATTAATGGCCCCAATGCATATTTACGGACCTACCTTGTGGCTCTGAGAGCGGCTAAACGTAGACACTGTGCCGCTCTTATTGCGTCCGTGGATAACCGCCCTGCCGCCCTGTTTCGGGTGACCCGCTCTCTCTTATTGCAGAGGTCGCGGGAAGCCCCTTTGCAGGGTAGAGCAGAGGAGTTTGGGGAATATCTGCAGGACAAAATCGATCAGATCCGGAGTGGATGGGCCCCCTTCAGTGGACCCGGGGAGACGTCGGAAGCAAGTCTTGAGACACCACGCTGGGAGGGGTTTGACTCTGTTGCCCCCGAGGACTTGGACAGGTTACGTGAGCCACCTCATGTTTACTGGACCCGTGTCCCTCCTGGCTTGTACTGGCATCCTGGGAGGTTACACGAGGCTGGCTCCTGGGTCTGGTGAATGCTTCACTGGAGGAGGGGTCCCTGCCGGCCGCCTTGAAAGAGGCGGTGGTGAGGCCCCTGCTCAGGAGGCCTTCCCTGGATCCTGAGGAACTAGCTAATTACCGTCCTGTCTCCAACCTTCCCTTTTTAGCGAAGGTTGTAGAGAGTGTGGTGGCGCAACAGTTCCCACGTCACCTGGAGGAAGCAGACTATCTAGACCCGCGCCAGTCCGGCTTTCGACCCGGTCACAGCACGGAGACGGCCTTGGTCGCGTTGGTAGATGATCTATGGAGGGCCAGAGATAGGGGTTGTTCCTCTATCCTGGTCCTATTAGATCTATCAGCGGCTTTCGATACCATCGACCATGGTATCTTATTGCGCCGGCTGGAAGAGGTGGGCGTAGGGGGCACCGTTTTGCGGTGGTTCCGCTCCTACCTCTCCGACCGGACGCAGTGTGTGTTGGCAGGGGAGCAGAGGTCGACCCTGAGGCCACTCACTTGTGGGGTGCCTCAGGGTTCGGTCCTCTCGCCCCTCCTGTTCAACACATACATGAAGCCACTGGGTGAGATCATCCGTGGTTTTGGGGTTGGATACCATCTGTACGCTGATGATACACAGCTGTACATTTCCACCCCAAACCACCCCAACGAGGCCGTCGAAATGTTGTCCCGGTGTTTGGAAGCCATTCGGGTCTGGATGGGGGACAACAGACTTAAACTCAACCCTTCCAAGACTGAGTGGCTGTGGCTACCGGCGCCCCGATTTAACCAGTGGACGCCATCGCTGGCCATAGGGGGCGAATTACTGCCCCCTGTGGAACGGGCGCGCAATCTGGGCGTCCTCCTGGATGCTCGGCTGTCGATGGAGGACCATCTGACAGCCGTGGCGAGGGGGGCGTTCCACCAGGTTCGCCTGGTGCGCCAATTGCGCCCCCTATTGGATTGGGACGCCCTACGCACAGTCACTCATGCGCTGGTGACGTCTCGCCTGGACTACTGCAATGCTCTCTACATGGGGCTCCCCTTGAGATGCACCCGAAGACTACAGCTAGTTCAGAATGCGGCCGCGCGGGTTATCATGGGAGGAACAAGATACTCCCACATAACACCATTCCTGCGCGAGCTGCACTGGCTGCCTGTGGTCTTTCGGGTGTGTTTCAAGTTGTTGGTTACTATCTTTAAAGCGCTCCATGGCATGGGACCTAGTTACCTGCGGGACCGCATCTCACCTCACACATCTCTACAACCTATCCGCTCTCACAGGGAGGGACTTCTCCAGGTGCCATCCGCCAAGCAGTGCCAGCGGGTGACGCCTAGGAATAGAGCCTTCTCTGTGATGGGCCCGACCCTCTGGAATGACCTCCCCCCCGACATTAGAACTGCTAACGACCTCCGCTCCTTCCGACAGAAGCTCAAGACCCACCTGTTCCAATTAGCTGGCTTAGCCGATTGATAGCTCCATCTTCCACCTCCTGGCAAACATTTTATTGGGAATTTTTAAAGGGAATTTTAATTTTATTTGTATTTTACTAAATATTGTACAGTATATTCTCTACCTCCTCCGTCTACGTCTATGTCTATGTCCATGTATTTGTATATGGTTTTAATAATGACTGTACACCGCCCCGAGTTCTGCTTAGGAAAGAGTGTGGTCTAGAAATAAAAGGTTATTATTATTATTATTATTATTATTATTATTATTATTATTATTATTATTATTATTATTATTATTATTATTATTATTATTATTATTATTGCTTACGGCTCATACAATGCTATTTTTCTGTTATAAAATCTTTACAACTCTAAGGCTAAATACCAGGTAGTTTCTGCATTGGAAGGGAACAGTGCTCCCACTAGCAAATGATCAAAGCTAAACCCTAAAAATAGAGTCACTGCTAGCCACAAGCAAACGTTCTCCCTTCAAGCAAGGAAATATATACTAAAAGGGGAGCTCCTTAAAATGAGTTTCAGAAAAGCAAGTCTGGGTTAAATTGAACTTATTCCCAGTACAAGTCTATACAATGTTTGTAAGCATTGCTAAATTTCCACCTTAGGTATAATGGATCTTGCTAGCTTGTTGAAAGTATTCCAAACCTGCTAAGCTTAAGCCCTTTGTTGACACTCTAAATGCAATTTAAACTGGGGTCTCATTGATTCAGCACAGTTCAGTTCCTTGCAAAGTTAATATGAACACAGTAAAAAAAAAACCCACCAAAATAAAACACAGATTAATAGTAATTCCTCCAAGAATCTTCAGGAGAATGCATTTGTGAGTGAGTGAGTGAGTGAGTGAGTGAGTGAGTGAGTGAGTGAGTGAGAGAGAGAGAGAGAGACAGAGAGAGAGAGATGGGCACAGGATTAGAGCTGAATTATTACTGAAAAGCAATTTGCACTGGCAAATTTAGTGGCATTTATTCACAGGTGATAATGTCTATAATTCAGAGGTGGTATTCAGCCAGTTCTGACAGGTTCTGGAGAACCGGTAGCGGAAATTTTGAGAGGGGTGGGAATGGGGATTTTGCAGTATCCTTCCCCTGCCATGCCCACAGAACCAGTAGTAAAAAAAATTGAATCCCACCATTGCTATAATTGCCATTTCAATAGTGCAGTTTAGTAAGCAATGAGTTTCTAAAATATCATCTAAAAAGTTCAGAGAATCTGAAGCTGGTTTGCAACAGATTCTATGACCCTGAATTTTGGTTTGGTTTATTGGGCCTCTTTCTACATTTCCTGAGATTAAGAGAAATCAAGTGGAAACTTTGGATGGCGTGGAGACAACAAGAAAACCATAAAACTACCAATGGGGGAGGGGGCTAACTAGCAAAATTTTGCAACGTGAATTGTAAGTGAGTTCTGGAACTCATAATGGCTGCTGAGAAGTAGTGAATTTTCTGCAGAGCTTACCTTTTTCAACAGAGAAATATTTCAGCAGAGCTAGATGATGGGTGAAAGACAGGACATATGCATTTACCACCTTTCCTTTCTATAAAAGCTTTTTACTTACTGATTTGTACATTTTTGAAGGACATAATGAAATCTCATTCATGCCAAAAAAATGGATCCATTAAGGTGAGTTCTGAACAGCTTCAATGTCTTATCATACTATTTTTGGCTAAGACTTGTTACTGTCACTCTGTTCATGCTCTGCAGATTGTTCTTATGTAAAAGAGATCCTGGACTTTGTTAACATAAGGCAAGGTGGCAGACAGCGTCGCGGAGATGGCAAAACAATCTGGCATGGTCTCCTCCGCAGCTAGCACAAGGTGGGAGACGCAGTTCGAATTTGCGCGCCAGCTGAGCTCTCGGCCTCTGCAGCCTTGCGATGTGAGTGTGCGCTCTTCCGCGCATCCTGTGAAGTGCCCTGGCACTGCAGGGTTTCTGCAGACTTAACAGCCGATTCTGATGCCCTGGCTTCATCCAAGGCAATTTGCAGAGTGAGGTCAGACGTGGCAAGTAACCTCCTCTGTAGGTTAATGTCCCGCACGCCGCAAATTATGCGGTCCAGAATTAGCTCATCCAGGTCTCGGAATTCGCAGTACGCTGCGGCCTTGCAAAGCACCCTCTTTTTGGTTCCTGATGTTAAACTCATGCCGGCGAACATGCTTGGGCGCATAGTGGGTCCTCAGCGTCTGCTGAAGCATGGACCAGGCAACTGATTGTAGTGGTGTCGACTCAGAGAGGTTTTCTGCCATCTTGAACACTTTCCGGCCACAGTATCCGAGGAACATGTTCTTCTTGCGGCCTTCAAAAAGGCCCATGAGGTCGTTTGCCTCGAGGAAGCAGTCAAATCATAGCATGTACGAGTCCCAGTGCTCGGTGACTGGGTCATACGGAGTAAGTGGGGCGTGCATGGCCATTTTGTGACCTGAGGGCGTTTTGAGTTTGCCGCTCAAAAATGGCTGCTCGAAGCCGAGCTGAGCTCCTGGCTGGATGTACTTGCTGGATTGCTACGCTCTTTCGGTTCACCTAGTTGCCTTCCAATCCCACCTTCGTCGCCAGTGTTACATTGGGTAATGGATAGGCACACACTGGCTAGACAGTAACAACAGCTCTTTATTAAGTAGAACAAGAGAGAACAATCCAGCGAAGGTTGAGTCTGACAGCAGCCCTTTTATAGGGAGCTGTCAGACCCTTCGACCGATAGGATTAATCCTCTGTTCCCGCCGCAACAGAGGACCTTGGTGGAAACCACTGTAATTAGAGCAAGTATCTAACACAAGGAATGGTAAAAAGAATGGCAGGAGGGAGGAAAAGTGACAAAAGTAGGAATAGTCAAATAATTACATGCCTGTCAATTCCTTTCTTTCCTGTTAGATTCACTGAATTTTTATTGAAAAAAAAATTGGCCTGCAAAAATTTTACATCGCGTTGTCTCTCCCTCCCTTGTGAGAAGACAAATAACAATTCTATCTGTAGTATAACCAAAGCCAAGAATGTTTTCAAATTTATCTCTTTTGCATGCTTTAAGAGTGGCAGCTACATAATTAGGTGGAACAAAGCAAAAAAGAAAAAAGAAAGAGAATGAACAACTACATTACAAGTCAATCAACTTTTAAGGAGAAAAAAAAAACCATGCGGTATAAAGTTAGTTAAATAAAGACAAATTTTTGGAATGAAGAGAACTTTAGGGTTTAAATGTTAGATGAAATAGACCGGAGACAAAAAATTTAATTTCCTTTCACCTCTGTGCAAAATACAAATGGGGGAATCCCCGAATGACTGAGACTCCTCTTGTCCTATTGAACACAATTTCGAAGCATTTCCATGTTTTTTCCTTCATTAACTGCACTTAAATTTGCCTTTTGTCCTTGTAATTGCCATAGGCAGAGTTTTTGCAGCACATACAACCAATAATTGTGGCATTTTAAAGGCCAACAAATTTCCTATAGTGCTATCAATCAGGAAAACTTATGCAACGCATGTATTAGTTGTTAAGATACCACATTTTATTTTATTTTTATTTTATGCAGCCGCCCATCTCATGAATGTGACTCTGGGCACCATACAATAAAAACAGAATAATAAAAATACATCTTAAAATTACCATAAAAACAAGAAACATGCATGTTCCTAATTACATTCATGCCTATAGATATCAGAGTGATTTATGCTAAGTATAAAGACACACAACAATTGTACTTAAATAAAAGAGCTACAATAACATTCGCTGAGCAAACTCAGCCAGGAAACTTAGTACAATATACAATCTTACTTAAATATGTAGGCAAACAAAACAGTTTTGATCTAGGCCTGGACACATTGCAATTCAATCTTATGAACTATTATGTTGCAAAGATACCCCTTTCTCCTAACATTTAAGCCTATCCAAACCCAGGCCAGATATCTGAATTCTGGGAAATGCTTTCATGTCATGCGATCAGATGAAAGTTTCAGATGCCCTAAATGTAAAATTTGTCTTCCTGTACTTCACTGTGCCCCAGAGGAAAGGGCAGGTATTCTAAAAGTCTATAGGAATATCAATTATAGACAAAAGGTTGCATTAATTGATTAAGAAATGCAGTACATTTTTTTCCCTTTTGAAGCTTGTTGACCCCTGAAATCAGTAGGAAAGATCTTCAGTACAGAGTAAATTATGGATGGATGTTGTCGGTAGAAGGGGATATTAGCCTGGTAGGTCTTATTCCTGTCCACTATAACACAATTCCATGGTTGTTTGGGTATAATTTTGCTCCACATCAGGTCATCCTTTTTGCCACTATAATGATTAAATTCTTACCATCGCTATGTTGCATGAATACAGGCCAGTCACTGTCAAATAATAAAAAAGACCCTCCACCCCCATCCTCACCTCTTTTCCAAAGAACATTGCCATTGTCTTTACTGCTATGGAGATGCTGCCTTTCTAACAGCAGCTTAACCAAGAACACTATATAGCTTAAACGAGAACACTTCTATTTCACAAAGGAAATTAACTGGGCAATGATCCATTGTGCAGGTGGCTAGAGTGAATTCAAGTATTTATTTTATTTTACCTTATTTGATTTGTAAAGGGAGAAACCAAACCACAGTTCATTATAATGAATTTGGAATGCAACATCTCCAAAGATGTCTTGGAATCTGGCAAGCTTAGTCATTATTTATCTCGTTATTCTTTCTCAAGATGATTATTCCCTGCCTTTTTTTTTTGTTCTATTCATATCGGGTGTGTTTTAAAAGGATGTAATTTATGGCTTATTGACAGTGAAGAAAAAAAAACATTAAAGTTGGTTCACTAATGTTGCTTTGAATAGAGGGCTTATATATTACATGTTTAATACAAATTATGAAGCAAAGCTAATCTTGACTATTTTTGATCTCTATCTCCATCAGCATCCCCTCTCATGCCTTGATATTTTTGTCATTTATTATCTACAACCTTATTAAAATTCACGGATCTTCTCCAAAGCATTATACATTCCGTTTGCAAATAGTAAGCATTAATGTCCCAAAGATGCTTTTTCAAGAGGCAACTGGACTTTTTTTTTTTGGGGGGGGGGGGGGTTGAGGCCGTTTCACTTCTCACCCAAGAAGCTTCTTCAGCTCAGCTTGGATGAGAAGAGAAATGTCTTCAAAGAAAAAATAGAAAGTCCATTTGCCTCTTGAAAAAGCACTTTTGGGACAACCATGACCTAGATGACTGAGAATTTCTATAGACAGTAAGCACTAATATGTATAAAAAGATATTATAACAGGAAACCTCTTCAAAATCCAAGTCCTAGGAACTACCTGTACCAGCGATGGCGAACCTTTTTTGGCTTGCGTGCCATAAGTGGGGGGAGCGCAGGGGAGTCGTGTGCAGGTGTGCCGCACCCATAATGCAATGCGCGACCCCCGCAGTGCGCATGCACGCACTACAGGCACGCCCCCTATTTTTGCATGCTTTTTTCGCATTCCCCAGGCTCCAGAGGCTTTATAGAAGCATGGGGAAGGCAAAAACAGCTTCCCCCACCCCCGTGGAAGCCCTCCGGAAGCTTCAGAGACCTTCAGGAGGCTTCCCTGAAACCTCCAAAGCAGTCAAAACGACCCTCTGAGCAAACCGGAAGTCGGAGGGTTGTTTTAAGCGCTCCGAAGGCTTCAGGGACCTTCAGGAGGCTTCCCTGAAGCCTCTGGAGCAGTCAAAATGACCCTCCGAGCAAACAGGAAGTCAATTCCCGAACTTCCGGTTTGCTCGTAAAGCTGGTTTTTGCACTCCGGGGGCTTCAGGGAAGCTCATGAAGCCTCCGGAGAGCCTCCGGGGTGGGGGTGGGGAGGCTCTTTTCGCCCTCCCCAGGCTCCTATAAAGCCTCTGAAGCCTGGGGAGGGCGAAAAATGGCTTTTAAAAAGGGTGAACTCATCTGGCCAGCATGCACATCCACGTTGGCCAGCTGACAGGGCAGTGCCTCGTGTGTCCTGACAAATGGCTCCGGGTGCCACCTGTGGCACACGTGCCATAGGTTCGCCATCACTGACCTACACAATGTACGTAGGTAGATGTTTGTGGAATTAAACAAGTATATAAAACAATACACAACCACCACGGTGCTCATGATTCTTATTCCTACCTGACTAAAACCATCACATTTTCTTCATTTGTGTCATTCCTGAGAGAAGCCAGGAATCATGTTGACGAAGCTAATAATATGGAATCAAAGAAAATAAAGCAGTTTAGAAAGAATTTGCTAATTAAGGGGTAACTAGAAGAGTAGCAAAGGATGCGATAGCTCAGTGGCTAAGACGCTGAGTCTGTCAATCAGAAAGGTCAGCAATTTGGCGGTTCGAACCCCTAGCGCCGCGGAACGGAGTGAGCTCCCATTACTTGTCCCAGCTTCTGCCAACCTAGCACTTCGAAAGCACGTAAAAATGCAAGTAGAAAAATAGGTGGGAAGGGAACAGCGTTCTGTGCACCTTCGGCATTTAGTCATGCCAGCCACATGACCATGAAGACCTCTTCAGACAACACTGGCTCTTCAGCTTTGAAACAGAGATGAGCACCGCCCCCTAGAGTCGGGAACAACTAGCACATACGTATGTGCAAGGGGAACCTTTACCTTTACCTTAGAAGAGTAGCCAACTTATACTTACTCTATCCAGGAATATCCAACTGAGGACCTGATATATACAATCTCTGATAAAGCAGGGATCAGCAACCAATTAAAGTTGAAGGCTTCATCAAACACTATGGGCAGACAACTTCCATTGTTTATTCTGATTTAAAGGCAGAGAGGGGCTTCACAATAAATGGAGTTGCTCTTGCAACATGTCTTTCCACCTCCTTAAAGCAGTTGTATCTTCTGATATAATACTATTTAACAAGAAGCAGAGCAGTCTAATGGAGTAGAAGACACAGAAACTTATTCCCTGTTGCGGTTTCGTCTACATGGTAAAAGTTGATAGAAGGTGGCGTTTTCCTCCACTTCCCTTTTTAAGACCATTTTTCTTTCATTGATTACAAGGAAATGAAGAGACTATTCCAGGCCCAGACTGCTGAATGCTATTAGGGATACATATGGGGATGGCAGGGGATTTTGATTCTGTTTATCCATACTTCTAGCATGTGTCCACCGCTCCATATCACAAAAGCATTAGGTGCCATACTTTTTATACAATTTGTAAGGAAGCAGTGAACAAGACTGGATTTTATTTTCTAAGGGTATCTCTCTCTTCAAATATATTTGATGGAGCCCATTTCTTTACATCTGGATCCTAGGTTACAAATTCACTCGAGTCAATCTATATGTGACAGTAGTAATTCCTTCTCAAAAAGAAGAATATGGGTGTGAAAGGATTTTCTTTGTTCCTGATGCTTAACTTTTTATGTTCTTTTTCTCTCCAGTGGTTTTCTTCAAGTTAAATTTTAGAGGCCTGTAACCCAACCAAGCAAAGGGCCTCAAGAAACATACTCTATGAAGGGAGTCATTGAATGGAGGGCCATTTCATGCTTCTAATAACCTTTATCCTTTTTAAACACTATTATGTTGATCAGTGACGTGCAGTCAGGTGAGGCAGGTGAGGCACAGCCTCACCACTCTCATCATGAAAAAAAAAGTAAAAGGAAAAAGCTGAGCTAGTTGCTGCCTCACCGTGGATGACTCTGCTTAACCTCACTGGTGCTCTCCCTCCCCAAGTGTAGTGACTTCCTCCCCAGGCCCCCATTCATTTCTCTCTCACACACACACAGCTGGATAAAACTATATAAAAATCTAGCCCAGCTTCACTGATTACAAGTTTGAAAAGGCAACGTGGCTCCACCTGCAATCAACTCTGCTTAACCTCACTGGTGCTCTCCCTCCCCAAGTATAGTGACTTCCTCCCCAGGCCCCCATTCATTTCTCTCTCACACACACACAGCTGGATAAAACTATATAAAAATCTAGCCCAGCTTCACTGATTACAAGTTTGAAAAGGCAAGTGGCTCCACCTGCAATCAACTCTGCTTAACCTCACTGGTGCTCTCCCTCCCCAAGTGTAGTGACTTCCTCCCCAGGCCCCCATTCATTTCTCTCTCACACACACACAGCTGGATAAAACTATATAAAAATCTAGCCCAGCTTCACTGATTACAAGTTTGAAAAGGCAAGTGGCTCCACCTGCAATCAAACTACACTTGGGGAGGGAGAGCACAAGCGAGCACTGAGGAGACCACAGGAGGAGGCAGGAAGCCAGGCAAAGAGCCATGCTGTAGTACACACACTTCCCCCCAGCCTCTTTCTTTTGGAAGGCTCGGCTCCCCTCTGGCTTCTCTGCCTCTCCTCTCACCCCAGCCTGCCAGCAGGAGGTGGTGGGTGGGCTTTATTGTGTTCCAGGCATTTCCCACCCAGACAGCAGGCTGCATTTGCAATGGTGGAGGTGTTTGGGAAAGGCAGCAGGGGAATGGGGGGGATGTCAGAGGAGCTGCTTTCAAGCCACTGGAAAAGATATCCAATCCAACTTTTGTGTGTGTGTGTGTGTTTGTTTGAGAGTGAGTGAGAGAGGGAAGGGGTAGGAGAGATAGTCCAATCCAACTTGTGTGTGTGTATGTGTGTGTGTGTGTGTGTTTGAGAGAGGGGGAGGAAGGGAGAGAGGGAGGAAGGAGGGGAAGGAGAAGAAAAAGAAAAAGAAAGAAGGAGCAAAGGAGAAAAACAAATGCTGTCACTTTAAATTGGAACTGAGCATGCCTGGCTGTGGAATTCTGGGAGTTGAAGTCCACAAGTCTAAAAATATTTGAAACCCAGCACTGTGTCAGTGCCTCACCAGTCATAAACCTCACCGCACGTCACTGATGTTGATAGTATATATCACTAGCATCTGCTAACACTTGGAAGCAAGCAAAGTTATAATCAGAAGCCAACATGTGTTGTCAAAGCAGATTGTGTCAAATAAATCTTATTTCATTCTTTGACAAAGTGACTAAAGTAGTGGACCAGTGAATTTCTGTGGACATACGAAATCCAACCAGTAAGGCATTAGACAAAGTAGGCCACAAATCTACTTCTTGGTAAGCTAGAAAAATGTGGGATAGACAGCATCATCACCAGATGGATTCATAACTGTCTGACAAACTGTACTCAATGTGTAGTCCTTAACGGAACTAGATTTTCCTGGAGAAAAGTAAGCAGTGGGGGACCCCAAGGTTCTGTCTTAGACCAGTACTCTTCAATATATGCATTAAAAAATTGGGTGAGGGAATAGAAGGAGAACTTATCAAATTTGCAGACAAAGCACCAGAAGGCAAGGCAAGAAGTAATGAATGGAAACTAATCAAGGAGAGAAGCAACCTAGAACTAAGGAGGAATTTCCCGACAGTGAGAACAATTACCTAGTGGAATGGCTTTCCTCCAGAAGTAGTGGGTGCTTTATCACTGGAGATTTTTAAGAAGACCTTGAACAGCCATTTGTCTGAAATGATATAGGGTCTCTCACTTGCACAGGGGTTTGGACTAGAAGAACTCCAAGGTCCCTTCCAACTCTGTTATTCTGTTAAAACATGTGATAAAAAGAAATAAATAGAAGGTTAAAAGCTGAAAGGAAGCTCCCAGCCTCCAGTCCTGTCTGAACAGCTTAATGACCACATCAGTTCCTTGGCTGGACAAATCTATTGAGGTCCTATCTAATTATGTCCATGAAGGTCCCTTAAGGAACCCTCCCCAAGAGCAATGTCAGATATTTAACTGAACCTTCTTGATCCATAGAGAAAATCTGCAGAAGAAAAATCGGGACAAAGAATACTGTCAGAATTATGGCAAGAGATGGCAAAGAGGAAGGAAAGTTCTCAAGCAATATTGCTTTTCAGCTTCTAATCAAGATTTCTTAAAAGCAGACTGACATTTTTTTCCTCATTTGATGCAATTTCTAAATAAAAAAAATATATATCTTGGCATAAGTACAATTTATCTGCCATATGTGAGGCATCTGTCATGCTCATGATAACAGTGCACTTATTGACTAGAAGTAATTAAAATATAGAGAGCTTCAGAAATTACTCTTTGTTAATTTTACTTCTGTATCTGCTATCTCTGAAGCATCCACCAGTAAACTTATGCACTCTGTGCCCCAGTTTTGGAAGGGATGCCATGTTGTCAGAGAGGATTCCCCACCACCACCACATCTGCCCTCTCTTCCTTCTCAGTCTCCTTCCCAAGTAATTCAAGCCATAAAGAAACCTGCAAAATGTCACTCTGACATCTTTATTTAAAACTCAGAATAAAAGGGGAAGAACTGAGGGATAAAAATGAGCGTTTGTCTTCTCTTGATGCACTGCAGATGCAGCAGCTTTCCCGTCTCCTTCAGATAACCTAACTACAGAGTTAATAGCCTTTAAGGCAATTACATAAAACTTTCTGCATCTGATAAAAATCGACTTACCTGCAGGTTCTTTATATGCTATTTTAAAATATGAATCTCAAGGCCCCATAATCTTGGTCGAAAGAATTATATGAAGAAAACAGAATTAAGATACCTGCAGTACAGTATGTAGGAGACAGAATAATTGTTTGAAATGGTTTCAATCTAAGATTTTTAACTTATACACCTGTTTTAGGAACAATATTGTGTCATTTACTTTTCTCTGTGAGCTAATGTGTTTTAGCTTGGATTCAGCTGTAGTTATTCAGAACTAGTAAATTGATTTTTGCCACAAATCCCTCTGGGAAAAGAATTCATGGCTGGACAAACAAAAGACACAAGGCCAGTTGGTTAAGATTTGCTCTTCCAACAAAAGAAATTAGAAGACATTGGGAGGGGGGTATCCACCACTAACTTTCAGAACAATGTGCAAACTTGCTGGAGGATCTGCTCTAGAATTGTTTAATCTTAGGAGGCCTGGTCTGCATTAAAGCACCTTGAACAGTTTCATTATTCAGCATTTTCAGTACAGACCTCAAGGCGCCTGCAATAAATTGCAATGATGCCAAAATGACGACATGCATCCAGTGCATTTACCATACAAATAATGATTTTATCAAATTGTGTCACATCTGATACAAGTGAGTAGATTAGCGTAATGATATCTGCACATCATCATTGCTCTCCTTTCTCCTTTTTATAGTTGTATTACTTTATAATATAACATACAAAGAGAATATAAAAGCAAATATTATGGAAATTAGGGAAGGAAAAGAGAAAGTGAATAGTGGGGGAAAGAAAGGGAAAAAGAAAAAAATGCATTGACTTCTGACTCCTTTGGCGCAGTTGAATAAGGCATGAAGATCTGCGCTCAACTTTTTACTTTTTCATAATAATAGAAATTAGCCATTTCTGTAATAGCAAATCTATTTAATCAGTAAAACCCAAGATCAAAGTTTCATCTTTTTCCACCTCAATCACAAAGTCCAGGAGTGGTTTCCAAGACGAAGTAAAGGTATTTGTGTTTTTACTCTTAACTCAGAGCAGTCAATTTAGCCATCTCTGCTAACGCCATCAGTTTTTGCAGCCATTCATCCATTGGGGGGGGGGGGTCAAGGTGACCTTCCATTTCTGTGCATAGAGTAGTCTTGCTGCCGTCAGCATATATAACATCAAAGTTCCTAATCCCCCCCCCCAAATCTTGTTCCATTAAACCCAAAAGAAAATCTGTTTTTTAATGTTTACTTTAAGAATTTTCTGTAATAAAATATGAATCCTACTCCAATATTTCTTTGCTTTGCTCTCCTTTCTCCTTCCCTTAACACCCCTCCCCCCCCCCCCCGGAGGAAGGCAAGCAAGGAAGAAAAAAGGAAGAGGGTTTGAGGGCTCTCTCCACAAAGGGATGTCACTTATGGGACAGAGATAGAGCCTTCTCTGCTTTGGCACCTGCCCTCTGAAACATCACCCCCCTTAAGTTCAGGCTGGCCTTGACCTTGGGGGCCTTCTGGAAAGGCCTGAAGATTTGGTGGCTTTGCCATCTGACCTGGGAATCCAGCATGGCTGCTTGGGGAATTCTGGGAGTTGAAGTCCATCAAATCTTCAAGTTGCCAAGGTTGGACACCTCTGATGTGGAGTCTGCAAAAAGACTGTGCCAGTAGGTACAGTTTTTATTTTGTTTGTTTTTAAATGATTTTTGTCATGAATTTTTGTGACTATGTGTGTCTTTTTAATCTTGTACGCTTGCCCTCATCATGCATGTGATTCAGAGGTGTGTTGCAAATCCCAGCGCTATCCTGACAGATGGGCAGAGCCTTTCACTGCCACCACTACCAGTTCACCGGATCCAGGCCGAACTGGGAACAACCCACCTCTGATATGATTTTCTCATTGATTTTGTGTGTCTAAAGCTGGCTGGGAAGGTTGCAAGTGGTGATCACATGATCCTGGGATGTTAAGACATATTGGTTGCCAAGTGCCCAAATTTTGATCACAGGACCATGAGGATGCTGTGATGGTCATAAGTGTAAGGACCAGGGGTGGGATTCACTTACCTTCCTTACCGGCTCGCAAATGTGAGCGCATGCATCTCATCTGCGCATCCGCACCACCTTCTGCGCATGCACAGTGCTCATACATTAGGTTGGAGGAGGGGCAGAGCTTCTTACAGCCGCTGCTACCAGTTTGCCTGAACCAGAGAGAACTGACTGAATACCACCTCTGGTAAGAACCCATCATAAGTCACTTTTTTCAGTGTTGTTGTAACGTCTAACATTTGCTAAACAAATGGCTTAAGTTGAGGAATGCCTGTAGTTTTCAGAAAGGTGGTAGGGAAATGGAGCTTCATTCCAATTTCTAAATATAATAAATAAATAAAAACATAATTGATATTTTAAAAATTCTGTATATAAACTTTGCAGCCAGCTTTATCCTTAGGAGATCAGAACGTTCAGGAGGAAACTAGTGATCTCATTTCAAATTCTTATTAAAGATGTTTACCAAGTGAAGTATTTCACCATGTTGCGATGCTTCCTGTGCTAGCGTTTGGGAGCCAATTGTTAACGTCTTACTTTATCTTTTTGTCCAAATAGTTCTCAGTAGTCTTTAATGGAGTCCAAGAAAACCTCCAAGGAGTTTCGTGATTTTATTCAGGACATTAGATGGACTCTATTTAGCCTTATTGTCCTAAAGCAAAGGGAACAAGCCTTAATTCAGATGCTGAAACGATACAGAGTAAAACTAAAACTAACATATCGTGTGGTGTGATCTATTGAAAAAAGGAAAGCAACCAATACCTCCCACAGAGATCTGAAAAATTATACAAAACCATCAGTTCCTGTGCTGCACCTGGCGTAGAAGAAAAATCAACAAAACCCTGTTCAGGGTTGTATTAAAGACATTTTCTTTGGCAGATCAATATACAAAACTTTTAAGCTCAATGCTCTGCCACCTGTGAATATGTGTGATAATAATAAGTACGATAAGTTTAATTCTACTGGATGTTTCCATTTGTTTCCTTGAACAAATCCTCAAAAGCTGCTAGACACGTATTGTTCATAAATGACTTACCAAAGGTAGGTTTGTTTACCTAGGTCCAATGGCAGATCTATACAGTAATCCTTAATTATAAAATGGAATTCCAAATGACAATGCTTAGTGGCACAATCTATTTTTATTTTATTTTAAAGGATCCAAGCATAACAAGAAGAACATCCTCAGGTTGGAAAAATGCCAGAAATTCCTATTACACTGCCTATGCTTATAACCTGAGTGTCAGGCCTGTAGTTATATTCTTTTTAGGATCTTTGGCCTGCCACACTTTCTATTATTTTCCTATGCTGTTTCATTAGTGTAGTAGTTGGGAGGGGGGAATAGAAAGGAGTAGATTTGTGGAATGTATTGTTGTCATTCTTTTATAGAAGCTCAAGGTCATCTTTTGTCTCCGCATCTCGACACCTAACCGGAAGCAGAGGGGTGTAGATGCCAGCGTGGAAGATGATGATTGGAACATGTGATGGATTGTGGGTGTGGGGATAGGATCATGAACTTTCAACTGGGTGGAATTCCAGGAAGAGAATCAGAGTTGGAATTCCACAGCCGTGCTAACATGCCTGTATGATTAAATTGGAACCTTAAGGATGATTCTGCCTTGGTCTCTGATTGATTTCATGCATGGTATTTAGAACACTGACACTGAGTATGTGGGCAATCTTTGACTTAGACTGAAATAGGTATCCCACCCATATCTCCCACTCTAGGCTGGGGCCCTAACAATCCACATCTAGATTTTTTTTAAAAAAAACTCCCAATTATTGATGTATGTTTATTAGGGTTTTATATTGCACACATATCTTGGGGATAAAATGGCTAACTTTCATACTGATCATTTTTAGACAATGGCTCATGATGTATTTGCAAAGGGTTTGTAAATTTTACTTTAGTCCATGATTAAAATGCTGCGGAAGAATTAGGCATTGTATTGGCTGCCATTTATAAAACCAGGAAAGTGTTTAATATTATGACTCTACATGTAAATGTTATGTTTTTACTATATCTATGGCTGGCTTTGATTGTTTTTACTGTAATTCAGTATATTTTATACAGGCACACACACATTTACACACACACACACGTAGCAGGAGTGGGTTCTGGCAGTCACTACTGACGGTTCTCTCATGGCTGCGCCGCATGTGTGCTTGATGCCTGCTGCGCGTGCATATGCAGTGCAATAAAAATTGCTCAGCACTATTTGACTTTCCCCTTTCTGCTGTGCCTCGGTGCCTTGGAACTGTGAAGGAGAATTAACCTTTCCCATTTGGATTTGCCTGTCTCCTTGGATCAGCATGGCTGCGTACTCTGCTGATGCCATTTTCTTTGTAAAAGACTTATACCATCTCTGAACTCAGACAAATGGGGCCTAAGAAACCACCAACGGGCAAGTCATTTTCGGCTCTTGCGTCTGCCACCTCCAGTCCAAGCATGCAGCAAACGAAAATTACTTCATTGCTACAACAAGAAGGGTCTGTAAAGAGCTCAAAATAACTATCTGTTACCCAAATGTTTCAAGAAATAATGAGGGGTCAAAATGAGTTGAAAAAAGAGGTGACAGATCTCAAAGATGAACTCAGAGATGTTAAACATCATATTTCAGAAAACAGACAGAGAATTGTGGTGTTGGAGGGCGGAGAGACTGGGCTGGGGGAGGAGGTTAAGGCAGTCCAGAAGGGAAATGTAGACCTGGAAAACTTTATGGCAAAAATAGAATTTGAAAGAATGTCCTTTTTTCTCAGATTCCAGAACCTACCATAGACAGAAAATGAAGACCTTAAGGATATTATGAGTACAATTTTAGCAGAATACATTAAGAGAAATAAAGAGCAGTTGCGGTGGGATATGGATCTGGTTTACAGGATTAATTCAGCATATGCTAGAAGTCATAATGTTCCAAGGGAGGTACATGTTAAATTTCTCAGGAGGACCACAAGGGATGAGGTGCTAGGGGTCCAAAGGGAGGGACCACTAAAATATAAAGATGAAGAAATCACCATTCTTAAGCAAATTCCAAAAAAGATAAGAGAAAGAAGGAGGAAGTATTCCTCTTTATCAAAGGAATTATACAATAAAGGAGTTTGGTTTAGATGGCTATTGTCAGAGGGAATGCTGATTTTTTGGGAGGGAAATAGAATTAGAATGAATACAGTGCAGGAGGCTGAAGCCTTCATTAAAAAGCACTTTTCTCTCCTAGAGGACGAACATAGGGAAGGTAGTGAAAAGGGTAGCAAGGTACAAGATATGAAGGAGGGGGGGCTGTGGCAATATCAAAAAGGCTCAGTTCACAAAAATAAATGTATTTGAAATATTTGTAATTGTTGATATATTAGAAAGTGACAAAGGAAAAGATGATTGAACACATGATTTGATACAATGTAGAATAAGATTCTGTTTTTTGTTTATCTTTTACACGTTGTTTTTAATATTGTAAAAATTGTGAGATTTGGAGGGATGTCTACCACTAGCGTGGAAGCTGCCAAAATTTTCTATGTACCCTCTTACCTTTTCCCAAAAATGTTTAAAAACCAATAAAATTCTTTAAAAAAAAATTGCTCGGCACATGTGCAGAAGCAAAATACCCAAGATGGCAGCGCCTACAGCGCTGCCCAGAGAACCAGTTCAGGGGCGTCGCAGGCCTGGGTCACTACCAGTTCCAGCGACCCAGGCCGCCAAACCACTACTGGTTTGGCTGAACCAGTAGGAACCCACCACTGATATGTAGCCATGATCCCAAATCCTTATTCTTTACCCACACTGACCTCAAATAGCACCAGTTTGATTGGAGCAACACAAAAATCATTGGCCATGCTATCCCCTGCCATGCTCATGAGTTCATCGAAGCCTGGCCCTCCACAAATAATTCCATCAACAGACACATTGACCTACAACCAGCGTATGAACCTCTCAGAACCCAAATCAATCACACAGCTAACCAGAGACAGCACTGACCCTCAACCAACCCACACAAACCCCCCAGTTCATCTCCCAATGACCCTGACCTGATATAATCTCCCTTTCACAAGACCCATCCCAAAACCCTCACTTGACACACTCACACCTGAAGCCCTTATATCCGCTGAAGATGTTACCTAGCCTGGTAATGAAACATTCAGAAACCAACCAACAAGCTCAGAGAACGAACCTTCCCCCTTCATCCTACATCCGAACTACAGATATTTGCCACTATTGCAAATATGTATAGTTCTCAACATAGGATCCTATTGGAACCTTCCCATTATACTCATATGGCATAATGGTAGTAAAATGAGCAGACCTTTAACACATTTTTTTCTGATGGTCATTGCAATTGAATCACTGGCTAAAATAGAAGGGAGAGTAAGGGTATTCCAACTTGGAGTTGTTCTGTGCGAGGAAGTGGCAAAGGCCAAACTATTGAAGCCTTTATCTGTTGACTCTCAAGAGACTGCAATCAGTCTGGCAAGTTTCTTGTAAATAGGTGATCAACAATCAAGAAAGTGCTTTGCCTACATGTGGAGTTGTTCTGGCTCCTGACAGTCATTAAATGAACCAATGTTCCTATGGATGCTGCAGATAACCACAAATGCAGCTGTGTTGCTGAGCACTTGAAGTTAAATAACAAGTCATAATAACTCAAGGACCAGGGACGTGCGGTCAGGGGAGGCAGGGGAGGCAGAGCCTCACCTCTCTTCATGAAATAATAGTATATAATAAGGTTGTGCGGGGTTGTAAATTTTTCCAAAATAAGTGTACCCACAAAATTGAAAAAACGACAAAGGAATATTTGATAAATGTGTTCATCAAAGCTTAGGGTTTGACCTCAGAGCTTTTAAATGTCTGATAATCAGTGACGTGCGGTGAGGTTTATGGCTGGTGAGGCTGGTGACGTCATCAGGAAGGCGGGGAATGGGACCACGTGTGCTGGAGGCAATATGCAGTCGCGAGGAGCGCGCAAAGTCCAGCAGAGGCAGGAAGGTTCTCGTCGTTCCCCAGTCACTTTCGAGGACTGCGGAGCGCGAGCCGGCGGAGCACGCTCAGGAAGGCGGGGAATGGGATCACGTGTGCTGGAGGCTGAGGCAGCCTGAGCCTCCAGCACACGTGGTCCCATTCCCCGCCTTCCTGATGACGTCACCAGCCTCACCAGCCATAAACCTCACCGCACGTCACTGTCAAGGACTACATACCTACATATACATACCCACACACACACACTGTATATATATATATTCCCCTGAAATTTGCCAGAAAATCAGCCCCAGAAAGTTGAACTAATGTGATAAGGAAGACAATGGAGAAAAACTTGCTAACTCTTTTTTTAAAATGCTTATCTTTATGGATTTGTCAGTTTGCTCTGACAAATTTTAATACCCTACTGACATTTGGCAAAACACCTCAAGATTTATGCTTCACATACAGAATTTGAGAATGTTTAGCCATGAATGTTTATGATGATTTTGCCATTGGATATACAGTTTAGGAACTGGATTATTAACATATAGTATTGGGCTGTTTCTACTGTATTGTTGTATTTCTGTTTGAAAGTGATTGATTCTGTCAAAGATGAACAAATTCTTCTTGTCTGCAGCTACAATACTGAATTTATCAATGCATCAAGAATTGTGCACATAAGAGTGTTACCAATTGCATTATTATACAGAACGGTAAGAAAAAATCTACATCTGATTTTCAGCCACAGATATTTGTCAACATTTGATTTTTTTTTTCCAGCAAAGGTCCAAGGCAGAGGACTTTTGATTGATTTGAACAAATATAAGTTTCAAGGGTTTTTTATTCCCCCCACTTTTCATCTCATTGGTGGTATCACTATTCTATACGATGCTAATAATGCATAAAAAATGATCATGCTAATTGCTTCAGAAGCGAGTTGAGTACAGAATAGAATTGGCACATAAACCCATTACCAAATGAAAGTTTGCATAATAATAGTATCAACTGCTTTCTGCCCTATGGACCATTGTATCTGCTTTGCAAGGCACTTTGGCTACAAAGAAGCAATGTTAAATACTGCATTGCCCTAGAAAGACTTCCAGAATGCATATTTATAGTCATGCTCGATTTTTCTTATTCAATGTCCCCCATGCTTCATCCATATCAAATGCATAAAATCTACATTGTTGGCAAGTTCCTGCATACTGAATGCTGGGCAGGATGGAAAGTAGATAAGCATTCTCCTGCTAATTGTAAATGACCAGTAAGCTTCCCATTAACAAAGTTTGGGTGAAGAATGTAGTATCTCACACTGTATGGTATTTTACATAGTTTTGCCATGATCTCTATTAATAATTACTCCATCTTTTTGTAACATTTAAGAGTTCATTATGCCTTGCATATCTTTGCAGTCATAAGATCCAGAAATCTGTTTCTTTCTTCCTCCACCCCACCTTCCAAACAAAAAACAGACTTTATAACTTAAAAATCTAGAAAAAACAGAAAAATATCTCAAGTAAATGTACGCTGCAAACCGATAGCACTTATAAAGCCTGCAATAAGTCAGGATATCAGGATATCTTGTAAATGCTGGGGATATAGGGATGAGAGGTAATTTGAATTGATTCTTAAAAATAGCTTGGCATGAAGTATAATGTGGGCTTTTTAAATTCTTGGGTCACCTTATACTTATTAAATGCAGCTGCTATGGCTGTGTATATTTTATTTTATGGTCACTTCACCAAAATTTACATATTTCTTTGTCAACAACATAGAAAGAATGTAAGATTTGAAAAAAAGAGAGGAAAAAGCAAAATGCACCCATTCATCTAGTCCAGTGATGGGATTCAATTTTTTTTTACTATCGGTTCTGTGGGTGTGGCTTGGTGGGTGTGGCTTGGTGGGCGTGGCAGAGGAAGGATACTGTAAAATCCCATTCTAGTGGCAGGTTATTGAAAAATTCCCATTCCCTCCCTATCAGCTGGGACTCAGGAGGCATAGAATAGATTGGGGGGGGGGGAGTCAGAGGTGGTATTTACCGGTTCTCTGAACTACCCAAAATTTCTGTTACCGGTTCTCCAGAACTGTTCAGAACCTGCTAGAAGCTCCTTGCTATAGATAATGCCAACATTGCTTTGAAATTGGGAATTCTGTATTAGTTACATTTGACTGGTCCAATGAATGAGAATTGTTTTGGATCCCCTCCTCTCAAATCTAAGTTTATAATTTGTCTTTTTTTTTTTTGAAGGGCTGCTTTACAATTGTTCTCCATCCTAGATGGACAAATCTCTATTTGAGGGTAAATGTTCATTCTCTGACCTTGGGAATTGGTTTCTGAATGTTTCATTACCAGGCTTGGTAACATCTTCAGTGTTAATGTCAGTGTTCTTCTGTTTATAAGGGCTTCATGTGGTCAGTAAGTCTTTTGATGGTGAGGTCACATCAGGTGAGGGTCACAATAGGTCAGGGTCTTGTGAGAAGAACAGAAGAACTCCAACACTGATATTCCATAAATTCCACTGAAGATGTTACCTAGCCTGGCAATGGAATGTTCAGAAACCACCCCTCAAGCTCGGAGAAAGAACATCCACCCTCATCTTACACCTGAATTACAGATATTTGCCTCTATCCCCAGTCTCTATTTCTTAACTTCATTGCTTGTTACATGGACAATGGAGACAATTCAAATGTCAGCAGCAAATGTCTGCTACCTGACTTCCTTTGAGTGCCACCTGGGACAAAAATGCAATAAATAAATGTAAGGAACATCTTGCAATTTTCTTATTGTTCTTATTGAAATCTCTTCTGTTCACTTTTAAATGGTCTTGGCATCAATTGTCTCCTTAAAGTGATAATGTCAGACACATTTCCTCGGTTGAACAGAAGTTGCTTTTAAACAATGAGATGAACAATTTTTATAAAACTCCCGGGGGATATTTTGTGAGCCAGGCCTGTATGAGATCATGCAATGAAAGCAGAGTCTGGTGGTGCTTTAATTCAGTACATGATCACATTTATTTAGCACTAATCGCTTTAACAGAGAAAAAGCAAAGACTTTCCATATTTGCAGCCAAAAGTGATCGTGTAAGGGTTCCCTTTTGGGTTTTGAAAAGAAAATAGTAACCAATTAAATGTAATTCATATATTAAAGAAAGAAAGAATGGAATAAAAACCAAGTACAATGCAAATCAGTTGGGTTTGATATTTGAAAGCCATCATTGAGAATCACATTTTTTTAGACTGTGATCAGTTTGGAAAAAGGACATTTCAGATCGGACTGATACCTTCTAAGATGCTGGGAGATAATTCTTAGTTTTGTCAGCCATTATGGTAAATCCTTGTATCAAAACATCTGGAGGGCACCAAGTTGGGAAATGCTGATTGATCTAATGCAATGAAATATATCTGGGGGAAAAAACCTTCTATAAATATACATTGACTGAGACTGATCTAGATTTTACCTGTAATATGTATGCAGTGCATAACAAAAACAGATTTTGTGTTCCATTTGTAAGTCCTCCTTACATATGTGATAAGGCCAAGGTTCTGATGGGGAAGGTAGCATAGGCAAAAAGCAGGCTGGAATAACATCCTACAATATAAGAAATATATTGTGATTCTAAAGAGGATATGTAGGATGTACTTATTTATGATGTAAAAAATAGGAAGACAATGGGCTACAAATTTTACAGGAGTTTAGACAGGAAAAGACAATGGGCCAGAAACAGTAAGGCCAAAAATTCTAGTTGAAGCAGGAGGGTTTTTTGTTTATTTGTTTGTATAAGAAGCCCAACCCTTAACTTAAATTAGATTTTTGCTGATGAGTGCTATAAAAGCAAATTCAGCAGTCAGGCTTTGGCCAATGACTATATTTAAAACAGACAGAACCTGGCACTTTGTCCACAGGCTGGCAAGTTGTTTTGTCTGAATTCCAAATAAAACAGGTACAATTCATGTCTTAAAAAAAGGCTTTCATGGCAAAATATTCTTCTGAAACATTAAAGGTAAGACTCAAAGATCTCAGTCCATGCATGTACTCTACTGCAGACTAAGGTCTTATCTGACCTTTAGTGGTCCAGTGGCCATCAGTATGGAAGCAAAGAAATATATAATTATGCCAACTCCTGAAACCTTACTCAACACATGCAATTTTCAAGTGTTCTGGACACCAACACTATTTTCCATAAATTGTATGGCATATGTGCTCCTTTTCAAGGAGGAAAAAGGATTATAGTATCCAGAAAACCGGATTCCAGTCCCTTCAATTATGGTGCAGAAGAGAAAATTTTAGCCTGTGAACTTTATGCAACACATTTGAATTATTGATGAAGGGGAATCTTGCCTCCTTTCACAACCAGTCACGTCAAGATTTCATTTTCTTCCAGTAAAGAAGTACATACTGTACATAAACAAGTGTTTAGTTTGGTACCTTATTATGCATCATTGTTCTAGATGTATAAAGCTAGATAGAAGTATTTATGCAGTTATATTTGGGAACTACCAGTGTCTGGATGATAAGCATGTTTTTTCAAGACCAGTCTGAGGACACTTGGGTGCCTATCAACCTCCCATAACTGGCTAACCAAAAACAAAACAAAACACAATAAAACACAACAAAACCAAGGATAACATGAATATTGGAAAGGCACCTGTGATGAAAAATCTGGAGTAAAAGCATAATCTTAAAAGTTGTAAATTCCAAGCAGGGCTTATAATGATTTCATTAAATGAGCGTCCCTTCAAAACATTTGCTTCCCACCATGTTGCCTTTTCTCACCCAAACTCACTTTTCCCACTGCCTGAGCTGAAAATGAAGCTGTTGCCTTCTCTATTTTCCAAGTACACAAAGGCAACTGGAGTGGCAGCTGACCCTTATGTTACTCCTGAAATACAGGAAGTTGCCTTCAAATGTGTCAGATTATTAGTCAGTACAGATAGTCCTCAATTTACGACCAGAACTGAGCTCAAAATTTCTATTGTTAAGTGAGACATTTGTTAAGTCAGTTTTGCTTTATTTTACGATCTTTCTGGCCATAGTTGTTTAGTGAATCACTGCAGTTGTTTAGTTAGTAACATGGTCGTTAAGCAAAACTGGCTTCCCCATTGATGTTGCTTATTAAAAGGTCGCAAAATAGGATCACATAACCCTGGGACACTGCAACTGTCATAAATATGAGTCAGTTGCCAAGCCTCTGAATATTGATAATGTGACCATGGAGAGGATGCAATGGTGGTAAGTGTGAACAACTGTCACAAGTAACTTTTTTCAGTGCTGTTGTATCTTTGAACAGTCACTAAATGAATTGTTGTTAAGTCGAGAACTACCTGTATGGCCTAGTACAATCAACTGTGATTAGCAGAAAGTCTGGCTTTTGGGCAAGTGTATTTTTAACCCAACATAGACATGTGAAGAGTTAAATTTAGAATCACCCATTTATAAAATGTTGCTTAACTGCTTACTAAACCTGGAATGGTGGGCATCAGTTAGAAGCCTGTATGTCATCTGCACTGTATTATATTACACAGGAAAATGAAAAATTGCATTTGTCATTTCTGTAAAGGATCAAATTCAAAACAGAAATTCAGCAGATTACATGAAACATTTATCCTCATCCTTACTTAAGACATGTAAAAGAAATGATAGACCAAGGAAGAACTCAACAGTGGAGTCTTCTATTTGCATACAATGGAATTAAATGACATTATCAATGTATTAAAAGAATAGAATCTCCTTTATGCAAGTAATGCGGTTAAGGAGGGTTTAATTTAAAAAAAAAACTGCTAAAAGTGTCAAATCAAGATTTAGGTTGGGTTAATGGTACCTGAGATTTAGTAGCACGTGAACCAGAGGTCCCTGAACAGCCTAGAATTTTGCCACTGAAATTCAGCTAAATAGTTTTCACTTAATTTAATTGGTGCAACTTTGAACAATTTGAAAATGTTTAAAGGATGGGAATCAGAACTCTTCATCTCCCAGGAGCTTCCTGCTCTCACTGTCATCTTTTACACTCTCATAATACAGAAAATCCAGCCCTATCCTTTTCTTTGAAATCATTGCCTTTCTTAAGGTATCATCTGTGGCCATCTAGTCTGCCATAGAAATGGCTTATAGCCTCTAACGCTGAAAAATTGCTACTTATGATTTACTCTTTACATATTTTTGTCTTCTCATGCATTTTTTTCTTTAATGCATAGGTAAGGTAAAAGGTAAAGTTTCCCCTCGCACATATATGCTAGTCATTCCGGACTTTAGGGGGCGATGCTGATCTCTGTTTCAAAGCTGAAGAGACAGCGCTGTCCGAAGATGTCTCTATGGTCATGTGGCCAGCATGACTAAATGCCAAAGGGGCATGGAACACTGTTACCTTCCCACCAAAGGTGGTTTCTATTTTTTCTACTTGCATTTTTACATGCTTTCGAACTGCTAGGTTGGCAGAAGCTGGGACAAGTAACAGGAACTCACTATGTTATGTGGCACTAGGGATTTGAAACACCGAACTGCTGACCTTTCTGATCGACAAGCTCAGCATCTTAGCCACTGAGCCACCACATCCCTATAATGCATAGGTACCTGCACTATATAAATGCTTCTCAACCTCTTTCCATTTTGCTGTCACAGTCAGTGAATAATACAGAAGCTCAGTCATAACAATGAATTAATAGTGTCTCCTTTTCATAAAGTGAAAGTTAGGTGGAGGGATGACTGATAACCCTAAACGTTAGAAAATAAGGAATGGCTTTCACTAGTGACTTGACTTAGTTGCATCTGTTTTAGGAAATAAATAGGAATTGTAGCACATCATTTTTTTTTATTGCTCACATCCTATATATCCACAACAAGGAGCTAGGCCAGTTATAGCTTCCTCTTCTCCAATAACTGTTCCTCAAAAACTGCAACAAATGCAGATTCAATTTTATATAGGGCAAGCTTTCTCAACCTATTATCAGGGGTGGGTTTCAAAAATTTCAGCAACGGGTTCTCTGTCTGGTTGCTGGGTGGGCGTGGCCATGGTGGGCATAGCCTAGTTGACCTACTGGACAACAATGGTGGTGGTGGTGTTTTCGCCTTCCCCAGACTCTGGATGCTTTCTTTGAGCCTCTGGGAAGGCAAAAACTGCCTCCCTCGGGCTCTGGAGGCCCTCCAGAGGCTGGAAACGGGCCTATTTCTAGCCTTCCATAACTTCCAAGAGGCCCATTTCCCCGCCTTTCTGAGCCTCTGCATTGGCTCTGCACTTACCTTGCATCCAAAATGGGCCACATGGAGATTCCTGGGAGGATCGTGGTGGAGTGGGTGTGGCAGAGGTGAGTTCCTACCAGTTCGCACTGGTTTGATAGAACCGGTTTGTCAAATCTACCGAACCGGTTAGAAGAGGTTCCACCGGTGGACCCGGAAGTAGGTTCCACTGGTGGACCTGGAAGTAAGTTCCAGAACGCCTGTCCTAGCCCTGTCGCTCACTCGCCCTGCCCGTTCCGTTGCAGCTCGCTTGCTCCCCCGCCCATCCGCACTAAACTAGCCCAGCCCGCCGCTCACTGATTGGCTGGAGTCCACCCACCTCTAACACCCATTTAAAAGTGTGGCGGGGCCTCCCTTAATTTTGTTTTGTTTCGCTTCGCCTTCCAGCAGCTTGCTGCTTCCCTCAGGTAAGCAACTAAGCGCAAGGAGGGGCAGCGGGGGTGGTGGGAGGGTAGCTGATGCCAGCTCGCGGCTTTCGCGAGGGAAGGCCTTCAGGCCTTGCCTAGCGAAAGCCGCAAGCTGGCGTATGCCACGTGGCCAAAAGGAGGTGGGCAGTGGCAGGGGGGAGGAGAGGAGACTAGCTTATGCCAGCTCGTGGCTTTCATGAGGGAAAGCCTTCAGGTTTTAAATCCAAATCTTGCTTTACCATTGCTTCTAACCACTAACTCTTGAATAGCTATGTGGACTGACCTAAGTACTGACCTAATTCATATATTCCTGTTTTTTTGAACTGAGAACTAAATTTCAGAAAAAGAAATCTATATTGCTCTGTGAATCTACCTATGACATTCATTCTTGATCTAACGTCTTGGATGAAAGACTATATCTTTCCTGTTTGTTGAGGGATATCCTTCCTGAAAAGACTGCACATTGTTAGGTGAAAACAGAGTTCCCTTCTGTTACCTGTAGTGTAGTCCTCAGCTTACAACCACAATTGAGTCCAATATTGTTTTATTTCTTCTGCAGTTAGTATTATTTAACAGGATGAGAGGCAACAGAGTATGACCGCTAGGACAGTCATCTTTCCTATGTAAGTAGCTGTTTTATTGCTTTGTGTGCTTGTTTCATCCTTAATATAGTAGTGCAAGCAATTAAAGTCTTCCTTTCTGTATCTCTTTGTGCAGGCCATTCATTGGAGCAAGGTGGTCAGTGGGTGACTTCAACACACAAAAGGACAGTAACCTTCCTTTTCTATTATTTTGTGTGCTTGTTTCATCCTAATGCAGTGCATGCGATTAAAGTCCTCCTTTCTGTGTCTCTTCTTTGTGCAGGTTATTGGAGCAAGGTGGTGAGGTGGTGGTGTGCAGAAGACCCGGAAATGCAGTAATCTTCCCTTTGTCAGTAGCTGTCTTTATTGTTTTGTGTGCTTGTTTCATCCTAATGCAGTGCATGCAATGGAAGAGTTCATTTCTGTGTCTCTTCTTTGTGCAGGCCATTCATTGGAGTCAGTGATACTGAAGACTGGCAAGGACAGTCATCTTCCTTCTGTAAGTAGCTCTTTTATTGTTTTGTGTACTTATTTTAATCTTATTGTAGTTTATCCATTGGGGCAAAGAATTCAGTGACATCGTCTTGGCCACTCCACCCGGTCACATGGGAGGCAAGCCACTCCCACCCGGTCACATGGGCGGCAAGCCACTCCTGCCCGGTCCCGCCAGGTCACATGGGTGGCAAGCCACTCCCACCCAGTCACATGGGTGGCAAGCCACGCCCACAAAGCAGGCCACAACTACATAAGAGGTTCCAAAATTTTTTGAAACCCACCACTGGGGTGTGGCCAGCCAGGGGTGGGATTTGGAGGTTCTCCGAACCAACCGTAATGTTAGCTATGGAACTCACGAACCCAGGCAACCGCGTAGCAGCCCACCCTTGCCTATTATCCATTGGCTGATTGAATTATTCCAACTAGTGTAGTCAGAAATAATGGATGACACCAGGATAAAGACAACTGATGGAAGAAGAGTGTGGCCTTTCTATCCTATTGGTTTTCACCAAATACAGTTTGAACCTCCATGAATTGCCAATGTGAAATAATTTTAACAACAACAACAACAGAATAAGAGAAGAGAATGAGAGCCAACAGAGAGCAAACTGCAAAGAAGAATAAAACAGAAAATGTAATTGCAGCTAAAAGCTGCTGCAAGCAAGGTCAACTTAATTTGACATCTAGAAAAAAAAATTAATGATGACGCCAAGCAAGTTTGCTTGAAGAAGGCATAACAGTGACATTCTCAATGTTGCCTCTGATAACTGGATGTAGCAAACACTTTCCACTGTAGGTGAAGTGTGAAAGCATAATCAACCTATAATTGGTTATCATTATTCAGAGATGGGCCATTTTGACATGAGATAGGAAAGGTCAAACAGTATTCTTTGGTTTCCTGGGATAAGCCATGAGTAAATAATTAACATCTGAAGCCACTATAAAGAGATCTCAACAAGCATGTAGGAAAAATATCAAATTAATCAATTGCTGTTCCTTTCATCTTGTTAAAGTCCAGTCTTGGCAAGAGTCAATTACTCTTGAAAGTTATTGCTTTGGAAAGTTTTTACAATGTTAAACTTGTTTTGTCTATCATAGGTCCCAAATTGGAATGCTGCAGAGAATATTATGTAGGTCTCCTAAAATTAAGGCTTTGCAATTTCCTTAATCCAAGCCCCCATCGTTCAAAAAGCAAAATAAAGGGACTTTAATATACTTTCATTTCATAGGAGATAACAAAGCATGTGCTATGCTCTCTTACTGAAATCAACCAAAGTGAAATATGGTTAGCTTGCTAAATGTTACAGGTTTTCCCCAGGGATTTTTTTTTTTTTTTTACAACATGTAAAACTCCTCTTTGTTCTCCATTTTGCTGGTATCGCTAAAAAACATTATGTTTGCTCAAAGGACCAAACCTGTGACTTCTTTGTTTCTTGCATTTAACGTCTGCTTCCACTTCTGAAAGCATAATAAAAAAGCAAACTTTTTGGCATCTCATCCATACTCTCAATCATAGTGCTGGCTTTCCATCAGGCAACACAATACAAGCCCAGAAACATAATTACCACAGTTGTATTAACTGACAGTCCGGGTGGCAGGTGTCTGCCAAAAATATGGTGCCGGCATAATGGCTCTGGGGATGCAGAAAGTACACGAGGGGTGGGGGGAGAATAGCAGCATTAGCAATAATTTTGTTTTGCGAATGCAACAGAAAATCTCAAGTTGAAGAGTACGTGTGTCTCTGTACCAAGCAACCCAAGATAGATCATAAAATTCATAAATGTATATCAGCATTTGAAAGTGCAGTTGGAAAACCACAGTAAATTATACAAAACAAAGAAAAATGATGGTCCACACAATTTAAAAGCCATCCAGTGAAATACTATATATTCACACAATTCATTTGAAAATATCTTGAGAGAATGTATATTGAAGGAAACAAAAACAAATAAATGGGCTGCTAATAGGGCAGGCTTCCATACGACTTTATCAAATGATATTGATAACCTAGGATCGAGGCTCAACAGGACAAAGTGTATACAGTTGTTCACTTAAATATTAAATGGGTGTGACTTCAGATTATCTTTCATTCCATGATACTTGAAGTCCAATGCATCTGGTGGAGATCAGCCTCAGAAAAGCTGATACACATTGGACAAAAATAGATCTCCCAGTTCAGCGGTGTGAATTTTTTTTTTACTACTGGTTCTGTAAGCGTGGCTTGGTGGGTGTGGCAGGGGAAGGATACTGTAAAATCTCCATTCCCTCCCCACTTTAGGGGACGGTTACTACAAAATCCCCATTTACTCCCAATCAGCTGCGACTCGGGAGCAGTGACGTGCAGTCAGGGGAGGCAGAGCCTCATCGCTCTCATCATGAAAAGAAAAAAAATTCTCCCCTTTTCTCTTTCATCTCTTTCTTGTCCGTGCAAGCAAAATACCCCAGGATCACTGTGGCGGGGACAGCAACTCCTTCCGCTGCGCTGCAGAGAAGAGCCACAGGAAGGAGGGGAATGGGACCAGGTGTGCAAGAGGCAGCCCTTCATGTTGGCTCAGGAAGGAGGGGAATGGGACCACGTGTGCAGGAGGCTCCCCAGTGCCAGCCTCAGATCAGCGCGAGCCACGGTCCCCTTCCCCTGCACACATGGTCCCATTCCCCTCCTTCCTGAGCCAACATGAAGGGGACCGTGGCTGCGCTGATCTGAGGCTGGCACTGAGGAGCCTCCTGCACACCTGGTCCCATTCCCCTCCTTCCTGAGCCAACATGAAGGGCTGCCTCCTGCACATGTGGTCCCATTCCCCTCCTTCCTGTGGCTCTTCTCCACAGCGCAGCGGCGTGGCTAGCATCTTTGGCAAGTTTGGGGACCTCGCAAGGTCTTTGCAAGGTCCCCGGACTTGCCCAGCAAAGCACGCGGTGGCAGGGTGGCAGTAGCTTGCGTAGCGTGGCCTGGCCACCAGCAAAGCACCTCCCCAGACTTTCCCAGCAAAGCACAGCGCAGAAGGGTGGCCCCTTGCTTTGACAGCTGCCTCATTTCCAATTGGGGTGGGGAAGAAATCCATCTTTTCTGTCCGGAATGCTTGGCTCGTTCCCCCCGCCTGATGCGATCTCCTTTCATTCTCCCTCTGCCTCATTCACTCATTCGGGCAGCAGAGAACGAAAGGAGATCACAAAGGATAAAGGAGCCTGGAACCTCTTTTATTCAAATGTTCAGGCATGGGGGGGGGGCTTTCTTGCACATCTTCTTTCTCTGAAGCCGCGCCGGATTCAGCAAGCACCAGGCAGCGCATGTCCTTGGGCTTGTGCAGCAGCCGAAGAACAGGAGGCAAGGATTCGGCTGCTGCACAAGCCCACGGGCACGCACTGCCCTCTTCTCTCTGATAGCCGCCTGGTTAAAAAGGAGGAAGCGGTTCCGCTGGTCTGGAGCCCATCCGGGAAGACGAGGAACGCGAGGGGGATCCCTCCCCCCATGGATGGGCTCTATCAGAGAGAAGACCGCAGCGCGTGCCCGTGGGCAAGAAGCGCAAAGGAGAAGCAGAACGGCCTTAATCACATCGAGCTGCCCAGAGAGAGAGGGGGGAGAGGCAGAGACAGGCAGACAGACAGAGAGACACACAGACACAGAGTGAGAAAGTTGTCACAGTCCTCCCTTCATGATGATAATTTGATGACGTCACCAGCCTCACCAGCCATAAACGTCACTGCACGTCACTGCTCGGGAGGCAGAAAATAGATTGGGGCGGGGCCAGTCAGAGGTGGTATTTACTGGTTCTCCAAACTACTCAAAATTTCTGCTACCGGTTCTTCAGAACTGGTCAGAACCTGCTGAATACTACCTCTGTCCCAGTTGTAGGCAGGGTTCTGTTTAAGAATTACAGCCATAAGTGTAATGTGAACTTAGACTTTTTTTTATGCAAAGTAGAGAAATTACTTTAAGCTACGATTCTTCACTGTCTTACATATTCCATAAATATTATATAAAGTGCAAGGAACAATTTTTAAAACATGAGGAAAGCAGCTCAGCTCATCAGTAGCTAAACATAAACCTTCAGCGTAATTTTTCCTTTATCCTAGGCAATCTAACCAAGTTGTCTCTGGTACTGTTGCCAAAACCTAATTTACACCTGGGCCCAAATCAGAATTCTAACTCTGATTCACCAATATAGCCACTCATGCCCTATGAATGGCACAAAAACTGAGCTGAATATGAAGAGACAAAGAAGTGATCATGGGGATGGTTTTAAAGATCTTAAGAATTCTAAGCTATCCAGAGTCTTTGATTGAGAAGGGTGGCAATAGAAATTGAATGAATGAATGAATGATTTTGGGAGTGGTGATTTGATGTTAAAATTTGATTTTGGCCATGACACAAAAATAAGCCAACCTTACAATCAAATCAGTTTTGATGAACACCAGCCAGGGGCATGCATAAGCAGACCAGCGTGCCTATATCCCTATCCTACTGTCCCCATTTATTTGTACCAATTTCCTATGTTCTTATTCGTGTTTATTCTTATTTCTGTCATCTTGTACATGAGTGACAAACTAACTAAATAAATAAAATTACGGTCACAGTTTGTAAGGAAGTTCTTGCTGCTGGATGGAGCTTAATGAGCACTAGCTGAGGAATGATCAGGTACTTACAACTGCTTCTATAAAGATCTCTGCTTAGCAGGTTAACTTAGGAAATTGTATAATTGATCTCTTGTTCTTTGGGTTGTATTACATGACAGACATTTGTAGTGAATTGTAGATACCTTGATTTTTGTGTATGCATATATACAATGCCCACATGCGTATATATGGTATTTCTCCAAAGATGCAAGTTGCTGGAGACAAATATAGCATTTTGATATTTGTTAATTTAGTAAAAGATTTGTCATTTAGAAATCTCTAGCAATTTTCTCATAGTTGCTATACAATATGGAAATGGTTGATCATGAATATAATAATAGATACAATCAATTTATGATTTATAATACCGATTATGGCAATCCCAACTATTATGCAGCCAACTAATGCAAGGTTTCCCATAGATATAACTATTGACTAGCTTAATACACTTTCAGTGTTTTATTGTATTTACTAATGTAAATACATTGTCCATAATAAGGTACGGCTGATGGATTTATCCAATTAATTTCAAGATCACCCTGCTTAATCCATTCTTGATCTGGATGAGTTGGATGGAAGTCTAACCATTTAAATACAGCGCCTCTATTCTTTCACTTAATAATATGTCAAAATGTTCTTTTCAAAATGAAGGTGAATTAATTTGGGAAAGTTAACTACAATATAAGCTGCGTTATGTTCTTTGCATTGTGAAAATAATAAGCAGGAAGAGAGTAGTAGAATTGGACCCATTCTTTAAGACTGGCATACTGAAACCCAGATACTCTAATTTCAGGCAAGCGTCAAAAACACACTTGGCCAATACACAGAGAGCAAGTAATCAAATATTATCTCAGGTGAGACTTTCTGCCTGTTAAGGATCAGGTGTTTGTTCAATAGGAATGGAATCACCTGGAGTATTGAAGGAGCTCATAAAATTTATCCAAAACTCTCCATCAGTCTCCACGGTTTACTTTATAAATGCTATCAACACTGGATCACCCTAATTTATTTTATTTCTTGGATTTCTAGACCGCCCCCTCTCCCAAAAAGGGACTCGGGGTGGTGTACAGTCAATGCAGATAAAAATACAATCATAAAACAATTAAATACATTTGGATGGAGGAGATAGGCTGTACAAGAAATAAATATATTCTAAAACCCTAAAAACATCCCCAATTAAAAACCCAAACCCAATTAGAATAAATCCCCGGGAGGTAAAACTAAGAAAGTGCCAGGCCAGCTGATTGAAATAGGTGAGTCTTTAACTTTTGACGGAAGGAACGGAGGTCGGTGGTGGTTTGAATGTCGGGGGGGGAGGTCATTCCAGAGGGTTGGGCCCATCACAGAGAAGGACCTACTCCTAGGTGTCGCCCGCTGACACTGCCTAGCGGACGGCACCAGGAGGAGTCCCTCCCTGTGTGAGCGAATAGGTCGCAGGGACGTGTGTGGTAGGATGCGATCCTGCAGATATCTAGGTCCTATGCCATGGAGCGCTTTAAAGATAGTGATCAATACCTTGAAACGCACCCGAAAGGCCACAGGTAGCCAGTGCAGCTCACGCAGGAGTGGTGTTACGTGGGAGTAACGTGTACTCCCCATGATAACCCGCGCGGCTGCGTTCTGAACTAGCTGCAGTCTCCGGATGCGTCCCAAGGGAAGCCCCATGTAGAGGGCATTGCAGTAGTCCAGGCGAGACGTCACCAGCGCATGAGTGACCGTGCGCAGGGCACTCCGGTCCAGTAGGGGGCGCAATTGGCGCACCAGGCGAACCTGGTGGAACGCCCCCCCTTGCCACGGCTGCCACATGGTCCTCCAGTGACAGCTGGGCATCAAGGAGGACGCCCAAATTGCGCGCCCGCTCCACAGGGGACAGTTGTTCGCCCCCTATGGCCAGCGATGGTGTCAGCTGGCTGAACCGAGGTGCTGGTACCCATAGCCACTCGGTCTTGGAGGGGTTGAGTTTGAGTCTGTTGTCCCCCATCCAGACCCCGACGGCTTCCAAACACCGGGACATCACTTCGACAGCCTCGTTGGGGTGGTTTGGGGTTGAAATGTACAGCTGAGTGTCATCAGCGTACAGGTGGTACTCAACCCCAAAGCCACGGATGATCTCACCCAGTGGCTTCACATATGCGTTGAACAGGAGAGGCGAGAGGACCGACCCCTGCGGCACCCTACAAGTGAGTGGCCTCAGGGACGACCTCTGCCCCCCTGTCAACACACATTGCTTCTGGTCGGAGAGGTAGGAGCCGAACCACCGCAGAACGGTGCCTCCGACTCCCATCCCCTCCAACTGGCGCAATAGGATACCATGGTCGATGGTATCAAAAGCCGCCGAGAGGTCTAATAGAACCAGGATAGAGGAACAACCCCTATCTCTGGCCCTCCAGAGATCATCAACCAACGCGACCAAGGCTGTCTCAGTGCTGTGTCCGGGTCGGAAGCCGTACTGGTGTGGGTCTAGATAGTCGGATTCGTCCAGGTGTCGTGGAAACTGCTGCGCCACCACATTCTCAACAACCTTCGCCAAGAAGGGGAGGTTGGAGACTGGATGGTAATTAGCTAGCTCCATTGGGTCGAGCGAAGGTCTCTTGAGCAAGGGTCTCACCACCGCCTCTTTCAAGGCGGTTGGTAAGTAACCCTCACCCAAAGAGGCGTTCACCAGGCCCAGAAGCCAGCCTCGTGTCACCTCCCAGGCTGCCAGTACCAGCCAGGAGGGGCATGGGTCCATTGAACATGTGGTGGGTCGTAGCCGTCCACGCAACCTGTCCAAATCCTCGGGGGCAACAGAGTCAAACTCCTCCCAGAATGGTCTCTCAAGACTCGCTGTTGACGGCTCGTCTGGTCCACTGACGGAGGTCCATCCGCTCCGGATCTGATCGATTGGTCATTGAAGGCATGTGGCTTGAACTGAGAATGTGTGTTTTGAGCCAGTGACAACACTCTTATTGTCTCTCTGAAATCTAACTTTATAAAAGACCCACCTTTTCCAAGCAGCTGGCCTGGCTCAACTTTGATTTAACCATATCACTCCTGACGGGTTTTTAACTGGGTATTTTAATTATATTTAATTTCTAGGGGTTTTAAATACAGTATTTTAATTGTTTTTATCAATCGATCTCCTCCTTATGTATGTATGTATGTTTTAGTGTACCTTTGTTATATGTTTGTTTTGTTTACATATTTATTTCGAATGTTTCGTTGTACGCCGCCCCGAGTCCTTCGGGAGAGGGTGCGGCTAAGAAATAAATATATTATTATTATTATTATTTATTAAAAGCAGTTTGGGAAAAAAAGCAAACTCTTAGTCTAGCAAAGCTAGGAGATTCTGTTTTCACTTGGTTCTCCAGAGAAGAAAGAAGTTATTGTTGACATATGTAAGTGATTTAAGAAGGGGTTGTCTATGCTGATAGGAAAAGATTTAGTTGCCTGGTGACTGAGAAAATGTTGTGTGGGGGGTGGGGTGGGGTGTTTCTCTCTGAATGGCTATTTTGGAGACACCGGCAAGTTAAGCTTATCTTGCAGGGTGAATGCTAATGACTATGTCAAGGTCTATAAAATAGGAAAGAGTAGTAGAATGTAAAAGAAAAAACAGAAAACATTCTGCAAGGATTTTAACATTGTTTTATTTACATTCAGTATTTCTGTTCCAGCTAGTGCTTAAGATAGCTAACAAAAATAAAACAAAGCATATACAAAATGTAAAAACATGGATTAAAATGTTGCCTAAAATAGATACTAAAATTAATAAAAAGTTTTACTGGTTTTGTAAGTGTGTGTGTGTGTGTGTGTGTGTGTGTGTGTGTGTGTGTACAGCATATGCCTGTGATGGCGAACCTATGGAACACATGTCCAAAGTGGCACACGAAGCCATGTTGCCCCGCATGTGCGGCCTTGCCTGTTTGTCTTCTGGGTTTCTGGCTTGCATGCACAAACGACGATCAACTGTTCTTCACACACACAGCAGTGTTGAAAACCAGTGTGCACATGCATGCTGGCCAGCTGATTGTCAGGTGCACATGTGCGCCAGTACCTGGAAGATCAATAGAACCTGCTCAATAGTAGTAACTGTGAGAGGGATCTTGGAGTCCTAGTGGACAACCATTTAAATATGAGCCAGCAGTGTGCAGCAGCTGCCAAAAAAGCCAACACAGTTCTAGGCTGCATCAACAGAGGGATAGAATCAAGATCACGTGAAGTGTTAATACCACTTTATAATGCCTTGGTAAGGCCACACTTGGAATACTGCATTCAGTTTTGGTCACCACGATGTAGAAAAGATGTGGAGACTCTAGAAAGAGTGCAGAGAAGAGCAACAAAGATGATTAGGGGACTGGAGACTAAAACATATGAAGAACGGTTGCAGGAACTGGGTATGTCTAGTTTAATGAAAAGAAGGACTAGTGGAGACATGATAGCAATGTTCCAATATCTCAGGGGTTGCCACAAAGAAGAGGGAGTCAAACTATTTTCCAAGGCACCTGAGGGTAGAACAAGAAGCAATGGGTGGAAACTAATCAAGGAGAGAAGCAACTTAGAACTGAGGAGGAATTTCCTGACAGTTAGAACAATTAATCAGTGGAACAGCTTGCCTCCAGAAGTTGTGAATACCCCAACATGGGAAGTCTTTAAGAAGATGTTGGATAGCCATTTGTCTGAAAAGGTATAGGATTTCCTGCCTAGGCAGAGGGTTGGACTAGAAGACCTCCAAGGTCCCTTCCAACTCTGCTATTGTATTGTATTGTACTGTACTGTACTGTACAGATCGCCTTTTCCAGAGCGCAAACACTTCGTGTGTGCGGCAGTGCCAAAAACCAGTCTGCGCATGCACACCGGCCAGCTGATGGTCAGGAGTGCATGCGTGCTAGAACCCAGAAGTTTGTCTTTTCTGGAGCGTGGTCCTGATGAGGGGGTGCACGTGTAATGTTTCCGCACAACCTTTTCGGCACTCGGTGCCAAAAAGGTTTGCCATAACTTGCATATACAGACATGTATTTGTCCAGAGGTCGGTGTCATACACTGTAAACAACTGGTTTGCCCAGCACCGGAAATGTTAGCGCTCAGACATGTGCTTCTTCCACACATGCGTGCAGCATCAAAACACATGGCAATTCCCTTGCGTGCGCCTTCTGCACATGCATGCAGCATTACAAAACATGCCAATTCATTCATACGCACCTTCCGCACATGCATGCAGTGTCAAAAACACAGTGATATAGGATGGGATTGCGCCTGGTCGTGGGAGCATGTGGGCAGGTCCACCCGCAGGTCACAACAACTGGTTCACCCGAACCGGTCCGAACCAGCAGCAGCCCACCACTGCATTTGTCCTAGGATATCTTATACAGGCTTAAGCATCTGCGACTGTAACAGTGGTGGGATATAACTGGTATGCCTCGGTACGGGCATACAGGTGCCTGCTGGGAGCACCAGGTACTGTTCTGGTACGGTGCTCTGTAGGGCCCACCCGCTCGCTGTCCTTACCTGTATTTGAGCCGATTGGGGCTTCCGCGCATGTGCATGGAGCGCACAGCAACTGTGCAACGCTCAGCTGAGCAGTGGAGTGTCACAGAGCATCGCGGGCAGTAAGTACACATGTGCACACTGGGTGCTTGTTGCGCACACTGGGCGCTTGTTGCGCACGTACATGTGGTGGACACCCAGCCCCGTTGCACCGTACTGCTTGCAATGGGATCCGGAATCCACCACTGGACTGTAAAGTTCAAACTTTGTCTGATAAGATATTGGCACCCGATTCAGCTCTTTCAGCCACAGGCTTGCTGCCTAGCTGCCACATTTTATTCCAACTGTAACTTTCAACTCTACACATTACAGCAATCAAAACAGAATCTAATCAAGGTAAATTGGCTCTGAGTGGGCCACATTTGGCACCCTAAGTATAATTATGCAAAAGCACTTCCCACCATAGCTTCCAACTGCAAACCCAGTGCCTGTGGAAGGTGAAGGAACACTCTCCGAACATGAATCTGCAACTTTAAGGAAAGATTGGATTTCTGTGCCAGAATCTAGTTTATTATTAATTTTCATCTAATCTAAAGCAACCTTGTCTAGAATAAAATCTATTTAACTTGTAAGCCACCCAGAGTCACCTTGTAAGAAAGTTTGGCAGCATTAAAAATTAATAATAATAAATAATGAAAATAATAATTTCAGCTTAATCTCTCTTGTCTGGACCAATCCCTACAGTTTTCTTGACAAGATTTCAGAATGGTTTTCCCTTGCCTTCTTCCTAAGGCTGAGAGAGAGTAAGTGACCCAAGATCACCCAGCTGGCTTTGTACCTAAGATGGGACTAGAACCCCCTGTCTCCCATTTTCTAGCCTGATCCCTTAACCTCTACACCAAACTGGCTTTCTCTAATTCAGGCGTGTCAAATCCGTGGCCCGTGGCCCAGATGCGTCACGGGCTGGCCATGCCCACGCCCGGTTTAGTGAAGGGAGTTTGTCACCCCTGCTCTAATTGAACATGCACAAAGTTCAAGAGTACTGATTGCCTCTTTAGATTTGAATAGTAGAGAGCTATGCAATTGCTCCACAATTTCAGATGACCTCCTCCAACAATACCATGTAGGTAGTGATTGGGAGATTACTTTGAACTTGTAAAAACACTATCTACAAAACACAGCCTGACAGAAAGAACCAGAACCATTACTGATGATGTCGAAAGTATCAATAGTATAGTTGCACTCTTCCGTCCAAGGTCACCCACCCACAAAGGTCTCTAAAGCAATTTTAGTAACATTGTAAATTTAGTAAAACCAGTAAAAGGGCTGGTTGAAATCAGCCAGGAGAGGTGGGAGTTAATAAGCAAGTGATAGCCTTCATCTCATCAGACAGACTTGGGCATATTCCTAAAATTTGAAATCTGAAAATGATTTTTTTTAAAGTGATACTAATGACCTACCCCCAAAATGAGATCCAAGTTAAAATGGAGCCAATTGACTTAATTCACAAAGGATAGAGAATTGTTCACAGCAAGCTGCTGACTCTAATGTAGAGAACAAATGTTATGTTCTCTTTTGGGACATCTGCCTGGCATCTTTCCACAATATCAAAAGGGTTGCATAAATATAAATCTGAACAATAAGCAGTATAAATTCTATTAATGTTAAGGTAGCACATGTTTTTGACTTAATTTGGAATTTGAATATCAATGAATGTTTGAGGTTTATCTTCCACCGAATAGTAAGTGGGAAATGAATTAGTTCAATATTGTTGAATTGTTGTCCATATTAGTAAACATGGTATATTCAAGAACATTCTCACATTCCCTATGTGAGGAAGAAAGCATATTTTTCCAATCATTATTGGTATTCTAATTGTTCTTGTGTAAAATCACTTCTTTATATTAATCAGTAATTTTCAAGTGTGATACAAAACTAGCATTCAGGCTTAAGCAAATATTATTTTGATATATTTTCTCATAAAATAATACATGTTTCAATACTATTTATGTGAAAGTAAAGCCAGAGTTCAATATATTAATAAAATATAATGAACAAATGTTGGCTGTTGAGATTTATTGCTTTTATTTAAAGGCTCCTGAGTAGGCAGGCTGGGAAGCAAAGTATATTTTTCAGGCCTAAAATGTATACTTTTCCACTCAGGATTCATATTTTACAGGTTTTTTGAAAGTGTCTGATTCAAACCATCCAGTTCCAAAATTAAAGATTGAGAAAGGTGTTTAATGAGAATCTTTCTCAAAATATTCAATAGGAAAAGCATTTTAAATCTTTCCAAATCCTCAGGAAGGGAATTGGGACTGAAAGTTGGGCTTCCAATTACTTATGGAGAAATCTCAGGAAAAAAGAAATGATGAAAATTTGTTTTGAAGCTGAAAGTATTTGAGAACTATATTTAACTGAGTAAAATATGCTTCAGAATTAGGTTCCTAACATGAATTATAAACGCAATAGGATTGGCCTTCTATAAAAAGCTTCTTCATAAGGAGTCATTTGACATTAAACACTATTATTAAACTCAAATATTTTCCATGCATACTTCAGTCCTAAAAGCAGAAGACAATACTGGAAGCATTATTATTGCTATCACTGGAATTGCTGTTCCAAAGTTAGTTTTTCAAGTTTAGCTGCTTCATGGATATATATATATATACATCATTTGACCTATAATTGGTTGCTGCCATAGCTGAGTAGCAGCTGAGTATGTAAACTGATTCCACTAACTCCATATAGTATATACTATATAAGAATGGCTTCCAGATTCTGTGGAATTTGGTTCCTAACATCTTATTTACACCATGATGTTGCTTCATCATGTGAATTGTGCTATACTTTCCACACAGACCTTCATTTCACTGAAATTATTGAAAAAAATATGATTAAAACACATAATTCAGAGTAATGTTACCTCCCATCTCTGGGAAATCCACGGATTTAAGGATGCCTATGACCACAATCCTAAACTCATTTAATAAAGAATATGTTTCATTATTTTT
>NC_138550.1:104450063-104574656 GCF_964273705.1 Natrix helvetica | reverse complement strand
TGCATTTGAAGTTATACTTATGATCCAGATTTGATGTCTGGATCCTCTCATAGTCACGTGTCTGCATTTTGGATGTTCAGCAACCAGCCCATATTTCCAGTCTTTTGGTTACGTGAGCACAATTTATGTTGTTTTTGCTAGAAATTGCCATTTACTTCTGGTTTGCGGCAAAATCCACAATGGGTTTGCTGAATGACCACAGCATTTGCTTAATGGCCATGGCATTCACTTGATAACTGTAGGATTCACTTACTGACTACTGAGGAAAAGGTTGTAAAAATCGAGTCCGGCCACATGATATCCCCCTTTATGACCAAACATGGCTCAATTATGATCATAAGTTGAGAATTATCTGCATGCACAAGAAGTTGAGAAGTCCCTGAGTGGGATTTCTCAACCCTTCTCTTTCACTAAAGGTATAAGAGAATCTGCTCTCAGAGAGGGGACTTTAACCTCATAGTTCTCTTAGTTCTGGCTGTGAAAAAGTCCAGAACTAGGACCTTTTTGATGTCTGAGAGGAGCAATATCAAGAAAGTCCAATCTAACTGGAGCCACCAAATCTCTAACACTGTTCTTCAGAGAATGGGAGGCGCAAGGGAAAGAGGTTGTTGTTAGGGTCTATTTCTCTCCAGCTGGAAGCAGCTAAAGGGAAAACAGAAAGAAAGAAAGGAAAGCTGTGCTGCTTTCATCTTTTGCCCTATCAAAGTGACCTAGAAATGCAGAGCAACATGATTCCCTCCTCTCACTCTCTATCCCTCCACTAGAAACGCTCTGATTGAGTAATTACAATAACTTACACCGCAGAGGGACAAATATATTTACCACAATGATGCCAAATCACTGAGCTGTTGGCTAGCTGCAATTGCAGTTTATTTGAATAAAAGGGCAGCTCTCCAGTTGCGATCGGTAAGAATGTTTATATTTTTCTATAGCCAGGGAAAATAACACAGCCCCTTCCATAATTCTCCCAGTGCCAGTTAAATTTCCATCACCGGTCAACTCATAACGGAGCTGACTTTGAAGAGGAAAAGCGGCACAGGACCATTTCCATGGGAAAATAACAATACTTTATATTTAAATGAACCGGTTGATCACCTACTCTTCCACATAAAAGTTTTTCTGTCCCTATGGTCATTGATAATCCAAGTCCATTCCTGGGAGGAAACAACGTTCCTTCTGCAGTGCTTGCCTCAGTCTCCAATGGCACTGCAATTTAGACAGTAACATGCCGAGCACATGATTAATGGAGCCGTGAACTGAGAAGGGGACAGCTGCTGGATCACAAAGAACTGCTTTGTGTGCATGTTGCTGCATGCACGACAAACTCCACAAACTGATAATTTGTTAATTAGACGAATCTCTGCCTGTGTAATGTTAATGTAATCTTCAGCTGAAGCTGTGCTCAAAATCAGGGAGATTTTTTTTCACCAAAGCAAAACAAACTCTACTCCCCAAGGAGTGATTTCCCTCCATTTCTCTCCTTCAGGAAGCTGTTTTGTTTTCCAACACACAAAATTGTACGCTTTGTTGCTACAAACTGTTTCAGTCCCGATCAGACTCAGAATGGTTACTACACGGTATGGTCTGGCATACTTAAAAGGAAAAACAAAATATTCTGCGAAAGAAGCAGATAAAAAGCCCTTGGAAATGTGGAGGCAGTGACATCTGTAACCAACAGTGATGATGCCAAAACGATGAAACACATGCAATAACAGCATTGGCCAAATGCTTCAGCCACACACTTATATCACCATGTTTTATGCCAGGAGATAAACGAGTTGGGGTATATGTTGTGATATCATCATGCACATGGCATTATCTGCCACCTTATCCCCCACCCCAGATGCCCAAATGTGGAGGGATTCAACTTGAACTTTTTTTCCCAACTAAAATCTAGAATACCCTTCATCCAAATTTGGATTTCTTAAAATGGGTGGAAGTTGTGTTGGAAACTGTAGTTTCGATGCATCTTGAAGTCTTATGCAGGGGTAACTAGTTAGGTACCATCACACTGGGTTTTCTCCTAGTAACTGGATCAGTGGTGGGATTCAATTTTTTTTACTACCAGTTCTGTGGGGGTGGCTTGGTGGGGGTGGTTTGGTGGGCGTGGCAGGGGAAGAATACTGTAAAATCTCTATTCCCTCGCCACTCCAGGATAAGGTTATTGAAAAATCCCCATTTTCTTCCGATCAGCTGGGACTTGGGAGGCAGAGAATTGATGGGGGTGGGGCCAGTCAGAGGTGGTATTTACCGGTTCTCCGAACTACTCAAAATTTCCACTACTGGTTCTCCAGAACTGGTCAGAACCTGCTGAATACCACCTTTGAACTGGATGGACAAATGTATTTTCATCTGTTCTTGCTAATCATTTATCATTCTTCCAAGGGAATGATATTATTGGCTGGGCAGCAATAAGAACCCCATTGGTATAAAGGTGAAGAGAACCAGGCTAGAAACTGGGAGACAGTTTCTCAGTGGCACAAATAGTCTCACATGAAGGCTGTATTTCGATTTCTTACTTCACCCTGTACAAGTAATCAGTCTAAAAGTGAGAGCCAGTTTGGTGCAGTGATTAAGACGTCAGGCTAGAAACAGGAAGTCCATGAGTTCTAGTCCTGCCTTAGGTTTGAAGCTAGTTGGAGCATCTTGGGCCAGTTGCTCTCTCTTACATTAGGAAGAAGAAGGCAATGGCAAACAATTTCTGAAAATCTTGCCAAGAAAACTGCAGAGACTTGTCCTGTCAGTTCCTAGGAGTTAAGACTGAGGTGAAGGCACAAGCAAACAACTTCAATCTCTTCAAAATATTTATCGTGTGCTTGTGAGAGATGGGTTTGAAAAAAGTATGTTTCTGAAAGTTAAAGCTGCATAACATATGATATCAAACTCTACTTTTAAAGCAGAGTTTATATTAGAAACATAGGAAATATTCAATGAGAAAATGCATACAGCAAAGAAAAATACCAGGGAAATTGCTTACAAAAGATATATATGCTAGGATAATTTACAGGCAAACAATTAAAATAAATTCCAGAAAGCAGAATACAGCATAATGTGAACAATGAATTAACTAGATTTACACTAATCCATGAATTATTAGTCCTAAAGCATGTAATTAGTATATTGACTGATATAATTGTTTTTACAATCCTTGTAGGCCTGCAGAAAACATCTGCTTTCCTTTCATTTGCAAAGATTTAACCATTAAGTTTTAGAACACCCATAGAAAAATATAAAATGATATCTCCTTAAAGCCAAAATCCGAATGCTATCTATTGCAAAGTGAAAAATACTGTATATTTCATAACATACTCAGATATTAAGACAAACACTTTCCTGAACTTCAAATTATATGCTGCAAACCAGCATCATTCAAATAAGGGCTGGTTCAGAACTTTAATCTAGATTTAATATAATACAAATAAATATTAAATATATGATGCTTTTTGTTCTTTATTCTAATCCATTCAATGGCACCTGAAATGGCATTTTTAGTTGTATTTTCAATTGTTGCATTTAAATCAAAACAACTGTTTAAGAAATGGTAACCTCAGAGGGCTATAGATGTGGCTTTGATAACATACCTTGATAAGAGCTAAATAGCTTGAAATAGATCTATACTAGTCTCCCTTTATTTATTTATCAGCACAAATACAACACAAATATAAAAAGGCAACATTAAAAATAAAAATGTGGTTTTCTGCCTGGATGGTCCGAATGTAATGAGCCGAAGGACAGAAAGGGGGAGTAGTGAGCTCCCTCCCATATTTGGGCATACCAGGTGTTGTAACACAAATACATATATATGTTGTTACCTGTCGCAGCTTCTGCCAACCTAGCATTTCAAAAGCATGTAAAAAATGCAAGTAGAAAAATAGGAACCACCTTTGGTGGGAAGGTAACAGCATTCTGTGCACCTTCGGCGTTTAGTCATGCCGGCCACATGACCACAGAGACGTCTTCGGATAGCGCTGGCTCTTCGGCTTTGAAATGGAGTTGGGAACGACTAGCACATATATGCGAGGGGAACATTTACCTTTACCTTTACATTTTTATGTCTCCCATTTCCCCTATGGGGGGCTGTGAATATTTACTCTTCCTCCCTCCTTTTATTTTCCTCATTGTAGCAACCCTGTGGTGTGAGTTGGGCTGAGAGAAAGTGACTGGTCTAACGTCACCCTGCCAATTTTCCATGTCTAATGTGGAACCAGACCTTATTGTTTTCTTATTTCTAGCCTGGAGCTTTAACCACTAGGCCAAACTGGCTCTCTTATTTATATTTATTGTTATTTATATCTTATTTATTTATTCAATTTATATAGCTGCCCATCCCACTTCTGGGTGCCTTACAATAAAAAATAAAACTCCCCTCAAAATATATAATATAAACCAAAATAAAAACACATAGCAGTTAGGCATGATCTAAGACTAAGCTATCATCCATACAACCAAGACATAATGTCCCAATGGGGACATCAAATCTCTGATCTCCTCCCATCCCAATCAAGCAATCAAAAACCTGAATCAGAAGTGAGCAAATACGGCAAGATTTCAGGAAACAAATTTAGGTGCCCTCAAGCAAATCTAAAAACAGCCCAAAACCAAAAATCTGTCACTGCCTATTTGCTACAGCAGATCCATGCAAAATCTCCTTGTTGTTTTTATCCTTGTTTTTCAATGGACCTCATCCTTCTACTTACACCCAACTGCGACATAAACATGCCTTTTCTGCCATGTTTATTTGTTCATTGTCGTGGTAATGGGTTTTCCCCTCTTTCCGTCAAGGCTATGATTTCTGTTCTCCACCCAGGCAGAGTCTGGGGACAAAGAGGTAATTCTGGCAGAATAGAGATCCCCAATGGGGACATCATTTTTCATATCAGCACTATATAGCTTCCCCTGCAAGTCCTGCTGTGCTCCCTCTTCATGGCAAGAGGTGTCCTGGGAAGGATGAGGAAAGAATGGGAGTATATGCCAAGAGGGTCCCAGCAGGGTCACTGAAGGTGTAAAAGTCATTTCAGCTGGCCAGCTAAAGCAAGCAGGTAATCATTTTCTACCCACTTGAGGTTAATACTTCAGCTCAGCCGTGGGTTAACCCAGCATTAGGATTCCTGTAGAATGCATTCTGATGATCTTCAAACTTTGCAAATCTAGCAACCAGGAGGGACCTGCACAAAGTGGTCTCTAAATCTCCAAGTGTAATTTCAGCAGGCATTACAAATTGAAAATTCCAGCACCGGAACAAAGGCATGGCTAGTTCTACAACTTTTCTCAAATTACTTCAATAAAAGACAGCAGTAAGGACTCTTTCCACGATCATTTTCCTATTTTTCAGGCAGGGTGCGAAAATCACAACAAAGATACCCATGACTTGTTGAATCGTTTTAAAAAAAGAATTGTTCTGCGTTCTTCCCCAAGAAGCTTTCAAAAATGTTGGTGTGACTTAGGCAACTCCACAAATGTCTATATTTTTTACTATTCACTGTCGTAAACAGAACAGTAATTTGATTGATTCCTTAGGAATAATTTTAAAGTGATCAAAATTAAGAATGGCTAATAAGTCAGGTGTTTAGAGTCGGGTCCATTGGATTTGTAACTACGAGACTTAGAGCTATTCTTCTTTGTATTTATGACTTATTACTGAGGCTTTCACCCCCTGCCTGGATTTCGTAGCATTATGTTAGCCCTATAACTATTTGAGAATTTCTCTTTTCATTTTTTAAGAATTTGCTTTTGTTTCTGTAAGGTTGCCTTTAAACAATCAACCAGAGGAATAAAAATTCTATACTAGCCAATTCCATAAATGCTGAATGCAGGAATGCTACTTCTAGAGTTACTGATTTTAATTTTGTTCCAGTCAAATAAATACAAGTTGAGCCCCAAATTTCATTGCTAAGCAAGATAGTTGTTAAGTGATTTTTGCTCCATTTCTTGCTGCAGTTAGTAACTGAAACACTGCAATTGTTAAGTAAGTAACACGGTTTGTAAATGAATCTTTGCTTGTCAGAAGGTCGCAAAAGGTATTCACAATATCCCGGAACACAGCAACCATCATAAATACATGCCAGTTTCCCAAGTGTCCAAATTTTGATCATGTGACCTTGGGGATGCTGCAACGGTCACAAGGGTGAAAAATGGTTGCAAGTCACTGTTTTCAGCGCTATTATAATTTGGAATGGTCACTAAACAAATGAATGTAAGTCAAGAACTATTTGTGTGATGGTAGCGTTGGTTCAGATGCCAATGCACTGGCGTCGATGTTTAGATCATGGTGTCATTCCTATGGCACTTTTTTTAGTGAGTCTTTATATTTTGATTTTATGAACTGCTGTTTTCCCCCTGCCAACATCCTATCGACAGACAACTGAGTGGGCAAAGCAGGATTCAGAGATTGCTTTTATATTGATATCTCCATATAAATGTGATGCCTTTTTGTTAAATCTCTAAAAGGCAACCTTATAGACATGCAAAAGGATATGTTATAAAACCAAAACAAGAGTAATCACCAAGATCACCCCAGACCTCACACTTGCCTGTGAATGTGAATAAACCATATCAGAAAGCCCCCATTCTCTGTTTTTCCTTTATGAATATGCACCAAAATCTGCTCCTTTTATGTGCAGAAGCTTAGCCAAACCCTAGCTGTGCTTGTGAACAAAACAATTTATCAGATCCCTGCAGCTGTCGCTCTTTAGTGACCTGAGAGAGACAAAATCCTCTAGAGGGGTGAAGTTAGGATGAGAGATGCCTGATCAGATGAGTCAGCTCAGTGGGTGACAGACTATTTAAGATGAGGTTGGGTACCCCTCCACCTAGGAACTGCCTTTTTATGCAGAATATTTAGAAGCTTGCTCCCTGAATGCAAACAGTTTGTGGAATTGTATGAATATTTCAGGGCACATACATTTAAATAAAATGCACATTTTCTGTGTCAGAGGTGCATTTACATCATTTTTTTAAAAAAAAATTCTAATGCAAGGGAGTAAATGTTTCAATGTGCTGGCTAAATATTTCATTGCATCATAAATATCCAATGTGTCTATAATGGTGGCTAGGTAACTAAATATTTGATTTTGTGCCAGCTGTAACAGCCTTGTGCATGAAAAAGTGTTTTCATCATGATGACCCAATTATGAACACAATGAAATCTTCTACAATAATTCAAGAGACGAGTGAACCACTGACGTATCGGTATAATGGATGATCCTGACAGTATTTGAATCAAAGTGGCTCCTGTATTTTCCCTCTGGGTACTTTCTATGATTCCATAAAACCATTAGGGTTGTAATCTTTCATTAGACATGTGAGGGACTGGGATATTTTCAACTGATTGGTCAGTGGAAGACCTGAAGTCTCCATAAGATAAGAACATAAGTTATGATGTGGAAAATTCTACCTGAAATTACTACTCAGTCATGCAGTGATTTCTCAACATGACACACTGTTCTCAATAATATTCTATGGTTTATTTGCTTGGATGCAATGTAATGCATCCATCTGAAAGGATCCTCTTTCATAATGACTTGAGCATAACTAGGACTCTCCAAGTAAATGAGAATTCCTATGAAATGACAGCCCTAATAATACAGAGGCTGCAATCCATTTACAAGCTAGCAGAAGTATCATCTATAACTCCCTCCAAACTCAGTGTCATGTATGAAACTTCAGCAGCTACATGTCTCTTCTTTTCAACTTTCCATTAGAGCAGTGTTTCTCAAACTTGGCGACTTTAAGTCCTGTGGACTTCAACTCCCAGAATCCCCCAGCCAGCATAGCTGGCTGGGGAATTCTGGGAATTGAAGTCCACAGGACTTAAAGTCGCCAAGTTTGAGAAACACTGCATTAGAGTAAGGAGGAGGGGATTGCTTTAGAATGGGTTAGATGGAGAAACGAAACCTCAACAATTCCTCTGAAAACTGTGAGATCCTGAAACCTTTTCAAGGACATCATAGCAGGCGTGGAGTTGAATCAGATAGTTCCCATAACAAAGTGAACTTGTTTGCATAGATAGGTTGGAGGTTGGGCTGGGGAAATAGGTTGGAGGTTGGGCTGGGGAAATTATTATTTAAGTCTATTAACAAGTATCTGGGAATAACAGAGTTAGTTTTGCTTTGGCATTACCATGCAGTATATTAAATAAACTGTAAGATTTTCGGAAATGGAATGAACCAGGAATTTTATTTGGATTCTTGAGTGAGATGTTGACACTTGAAATGTTTAGAACGCACACACTTTCCCTATATTTATCTCTCACAAGAGAAGGTTAATGCTCATATTGGGTTCAAGAGCCCACATTGCTATTTTGCTAATAGAGAAGCAATCAAAGACGCATGAGAATGACTTAGAACAATCCCTGGGCCGCACCCCACAACTGGGTCTTAAACCTTTTGGAACCGGGCTATGGAAGTGGCAGGGGAGTAAGTGCATGCATGCTCCATATCCTGGAGTGCACCTGGAGCTGTGTTTGTGCTTGCCCACCGCACATACAGAACTATCCTCTCTTCTCTCCTACTGACCCCCATCCCTAAGCCAGAACGGTTGAGGAACTCTAACTTGGGATATTGCATAACCTAGAATGCATCAGATCATACAGTAATTTTCTACCAGAAAGATTGAAGTCCCAAAAAGAAGATTGCATGTTGATTTGTATATAGTAGTAGTAGTAGTAGTATAGTAGTAGTAGTAGTAGAAGATGCTGTGGCTCAGTGACTAAGACGCTGAGCTTGTCAATCAGAAAGGTTGGCAGTTTGGTGGTTGAAATTCCTAGCGCCGTGTAATGGAGTGAGCTTCCATTACTTGTCCCAGCTTCTGCTAACCTAACAGATTGAAAGCATGTAAAAATGCAAGTAGAAAAATAGGAACCATCTTTGGTGGGAAGCTAACAGTGATCTGTGCGCCTTTGGCATTTAGTCATGTCAGCCACATGACCACAGAGACGTCTTCAGGCAGTGCTGGTCTACGGCTTTGAAACAGAATTGAGCACCACCCCCTAGAGTCGGGAATGACTAGCACATATGTGCGAGGGGAACCTTTATCTTTAATCTTTGCTTACCAGTTACTCATTCAAGGACTGTTTGAAGTTACGATGGTGCTGAAAAAAAATAAGTTTATAGCCATTCCTAAGAATTCAGTTCCCTTTCAGATACAAGGCCATTTGTTTCAAATTTGTTTGGAATTTCAAGGAAAAAGGTTGCTGAAGTGGATTAGGAAAACACTTATAGGCCAGGTTCCCTTGCAAATTTCCCCCTCCCCAGCCCCCCAGCCTCAACTGCTTCTACCCCAAATGGTTCCAAGATTATTTCCATAATTTTTGCCCTAAAAATGGACACACACTGAGTCAACTTGAGGCAATTTTCACCCTTCAGCAAATGCTCTCTGAATCAGCTTTTCAGCCAGTCATCAGTCAAAAAATGAAAACAGCTGGATGCTTCTGAAAACAAATGCGTATATTGAATATCATCTGCTGGGTATTTAGATTTGCAAAAACAAAAACAAAAACAAAAACCCCTCAACAACCACCTCTTACTCCTTTTATAGAAATGTGTTATAAACACAAACTTGCCTTTGTTTTGTCTTTTTCACACCACGTTCAATTGGTTCTCTGTGTTTCAGACTACCCAATTTTAAAATGTTAACAACTAAAATTGATTTATTTTTGTTTTCTTCGGCAGAAGGAGCACCAGAGAGTAGGAAAAGCTGGGATTTGTTGAGGGGGGAGGGATCATGAATAAATATGGATGAGACCATGGGTAATAAACAAAGTCAGAGGCTGTTTTTTATTATTCAGTTGTTCAGCTGCAAGAGGTGGGAAGGATAGTTTTAGTCATGTCACGGTGAAGAAAAAAGCAGGCCCGGGTCACAGAGAATAGGGAAAACATTGCAAATCCAACCCAACACTTTGAGTTATTCTAATATTTAAATCACGCTTTTACAGCAAGCTTGTTGAAAAGCATTCACATTGCCCTGCAGTTTTCTCTCCAAGGTTCAGAGTACCTAAAGATTAAGTCTAATGCAGAATAATCTGTCCTGTGGCATGGTGAGCATCAAGGAGATTTAGTTACCTTGGTGGGGGAAGAAAATAAAGGCCTGTGGCCAGAAATATCACACAGATGCAACTGTTTGAAAGTCTGCTGCACCCAGGGATTTCTCACTTCCACTCTCCCCCCCCCCTCCTTTGCAACCATTTAAGAACAGATGAAGTGATTTCAGCATGAGGCCCGGCTGAGGAATAAAGGGTCAGTATGAATGTGCCAGGCTCTCTGTGAATTACCTATTGCACCTCATCGCTTAGAAAGTGGCTGACAATGCTGGAAATGAAATGCTATTGATTTTATTTTATTTTATTTTTCCTGAGGATTTTGGTCAAGCTCCTGTGTTTCTTTCTTTTCTTTTTTTTAAGGCAGTGTATTTATAGCTTAGCTTCTCTAAAGGACTGATGGCCTCTGCTTCTGGCTGCAAGATATATTAGTTTCCCTCACTTTCTGAAACAGGGCCTCCAACCAGGGGTGGGCTTCAAAAATTTCAGCAACGGGTTCTCTGCCCGGTTGCTGGGTGGGCATGGCTTAGACAGTCTCCTCCATGGTGCAGGGGGCATTTTTGTCTTCCCCAGGTTCCAGTGGCTTTCCTCGAGCCTCTGGGAGGGCGAAAACTGCCTCCCTGGGCTCCGGAGACCTTCTGGAGGCCCGTTTCCCCCCACCCTGAGCCTCTGTGCGGACCCTGTACTTACCTCATATCCAAAATGAGCTGCTTGGAGACTCCTGGGAGGGAGGGGAGGGTCCAGCCAGGGGTGGGATTTGTAGGTTCTCCGAACAGGCCATAACGTTAGCTACAGGTTCTCTCTGAACCCGGTTAAACCTGTAGCAGCTCACCCAGAGGTGAAATTCAGCAGGTTTTGACAGGTTCTGGAGAACCTGTCGCGGAAATTTTGAATAGTTCGGAGAACCAACAAATACCATCCCTGGCTGGCCCCAGAGTGGGGAGGGAATGGGGATTTTGCATCATCCTTCCCCTGCCATACTCACCAAGCCATGTAGCAGCTCACCTCTGGGTGAGCTGCTACAGGTTTACCCGGGTTCAGAGAGAACCTGTAGCTAACATTATGGCCCATTCGGAGAACCTCCAAATCCCACCCCTGGCTGGACCCTCCCCTCCCACCCCTCTCCTCCCAGGAGTCTCCAAGCAGCTCATTTTGGATACGAGGTAAGTACAGGGTCCACACAGAGGCTCAGGGTGGGGGAAAACTGGCCTCCAGAAGGTCTCCGGAGCCCAGGGAGGCAGTTTTCGCCCTCCCAGAGGCTCGAGTAGTAAAAAAAATTGAATTTCACTACTGAGGCCCCCCTTGCCTCCAACTCCAGAATCTGCTCCTGACAGCACCAGGCAATGAGCTGATGAAATAACAGGAGTTATTTGAAACATATTTATTCGTTCAACCAGTCACAACAATCTATACTGGGATTTGGGAGAGGCCAACCAGTTCAGAGAATGTAACTTGGAAGCAGTGGTGGGATACGACTGGTACGCCCCAGTATGGGTGTACCGGTGCCTGCTGAGAGCACCAGGTACTGTTCCGGTACTGTGCTCTGGAGCATACGGCACCTGTGCGATACTCCGCTGAGCAGCTGGAGTGTCACAGAGGCGTCGCGGAGGCGTCATGGAGCGTCACGGACTGTAAGTAGGCATGCAGGGCAACAAAAACTCATCAATAAACCCAAGTGACATTTGCCATTTTGGCATGTAAGTATACTCTGGAAGTGCAATTGGGTAATAAGGTGATGGATTCAGAAACCAGTCATAGCAGGGTTCATCCAAAGATGTCTGTCTGCCTTCGCAGAGTTTATTCTTTTATACAGTTTTAACAAGCAAAGCAAAGAGTATATAGCAACAGCATTGTAATTGGTATATTTTCCTTGTCAATCTCTAAGAACATCCCAGCCAGGGTAGAGTCTCATATATCTTGATAGTTCCTGGTGGTGCCTGGTGCTGCTAATTAGGTGAGCTCATAGGCATCTGAGGTAAACTGTTACTAAGTCATGGCAGTGTGCTGAGCATGGCCTCTACATAACCTTTCCTCTATCTCTACATTAAAGTACCACAAACGTCAACAGACCAGCCCCAAACAACATAAAGACTTTGCATTTTCAAATGCCCTCTTAATCTTTCATATCAGCAAGGGGGGGAAAATTTGCACAGACTACATGCATCTTGAAAACCTGAACAAAAACTAACTGTATCCTATCAGGATTTGCATTGACAGCTTCAACAGCATTAGCAAAATTAGTTGGAAAACACTGTTGTGAATTCATATGCCTCCAGTTATAGTTAACAGAATATGGATTTGTTTTGCATGCTACAAGTAGATTGCTCAACATAACATTCCACTTTACATACAGGTAGTCCTTGACTTACAACCTTTCGTTAATTCAAAATTTGCAACGGCACTGAAAAAAGTGGCATATGACCATTTTTTTCACATTTATGACCATTGCAGCATCCCCATGGGCATGTGATCAATATTCAAATGCTTGGCAACTGACTCACATTTATGATGGTTGCAGTGTTCACCACTTGCGACCTTCTGACAAGCAAAGTCCATGGGGAAGCTGGATTCACTTCACAACTGTATTGCTAACTTAACAAGTGCAGTGATTCACTTAACACCTGTGGCAAGAAAGGTTGTACAACGGGGCAAAATTTACTTAACAACTGTCTCGGTTAGGAACATAAATTTTGGGCTCAATTGTAGTTGTAATTCGAACACTACCTGTATCGCAAAACAAAAACAAAAAACCATAATATTTAAACGGTGTCCTAGTTCACCTGAATCATCCTCATTATCATTTTAGCCATTGTCTATCCACTGCAGGAGGAAGGTCTCTTCTGCATGTTTCCAATCAATATGGTCCTAAGCTTTTATTTTGCCAATTGGGCCCACAATACTTGCTGATGTCGTTGATCCATCTTGTTTTAGGCCTCTTTTGTGGATGCTCTTTACCAAATGGGATCCATTCTATGACTGCCTTGTTTGTTTGTTTTTGTTTGTTTTGTTTTTACTGGATTTATATGCCGCCCTTCTCCCAAAGGACTCAGGGCGGCGTACAACATTAAAAAACACACATCCCAAAAGTTAAAAAGAAATTAAATACATATCCCAAAAAAAAATTTATAAGACAATACATTTAAAAATGAGTTAAAATTAACAGGCCAGGCCGGCTTGTTGGAAAAGCCAACTTTTTAGGGCGCGTCAGAAGGACCGGAGGTCAGGGATTATGTGAAGCTCCGGGGACAGCTCATTCCAAAGGGAAGGCGCTCCCACAGAGAAGGCTCTCCCCCTGGGGGTCACCAGCCGACACTGTCTGGCCGACGGCACCCTGAGGAGGCCAACTCTGTGGGATCGTACTGGACGGTGGGAGGCTACTGGTGGCAGTAGGTGGTCTCGCAGCTACCCTGGGCCCAAGCCATGGAGCGCTTTAAAGGTCATAATTAATACCTTGAATCGCACCCGGAAAACAACCGGCAACCAGTGCAGGCCGCCTAAAAGGGGTGTAACATGGGAGCACCTAGGTACCTCCATGACAACCTGTGCGGCCTTGGTCCACCTGCCATCAGTTCTTCTTGAATATACCAAACAATCTACTATGTTGCTCCCAATAGAATTGTCTCCATGTGAATAACACAGGAAATAGTGTGCGTGGCCTCAAAACGAGTGCAGACCCAGAACTGGTCTTGCAAGGGGAAGGGAGAATCATAGGAATAAAGCTGAAGATGGTATAGGATTCATATTTTAATACAGAAAATTCATATTTTAATACAGAAAATTCATATTTTAATACAGAAAATTCTTGACGTGAATATAAAGAGAAAACCAAAGACTTTTCTTTTGGGCTTGGGGGAAAAAAATTGGAACTTTGATGCTATACATTGTTGCCATGTTGATGGCAGCAAGATTATGCCCAAAAATGGAAGGGCACCTTGACCCTGACAATGGATGAATGGCTGCAAAAGTTGACAGACTTAGCAGAAATGGCTATATTGACTGCTTTAATCAAAGAAAAAATATATAAATACCTTGTTTTTACCTGGAAACCATTTCTGGACTTTGTGCTTGAGGTAGAAAAAAAATAAAAGTTTGATTTTGGGCTTTACCCAGGGGTGAAATTCAGTAGGTTCTGACAGGTTCTGGAGAACCGATAGCGGAAATTTTGAGTAGTTCGGAGAACCAACAAATACCACCTCTGGCTCGCCCCAGAGTGGGGTGGGAATGGAGATTTTGCAATATCCTTCCCCCAGGGGTGGGGAGGGAATGGGGATTTTGCAGTATCCTTCCCCTGGAGTGGGGTGGGAATGGGGATTTTGCAACATCCTTCTCCCAGGGGTGGGGTGGGAATGGGGATTTTGCAGTATCCTTCCCCTGGAGTGGGGTGGGAATGGGGATTTTGCAGTATCCTTCCCCTGGAGTGGGGTGGGAATGGGGATTTTATAGTATCCCTCTCCTGCCGTACCCACTAATCAAGCCCACAAAACTGGTAGTAAAAAAAAAATTGAATTTCACCACTGGCTTTACTAATTAGAATTATAGTGTTACAGAAATGGCTAGATTAAATTACTATGTAAAACTAAAAAGATGTGGTTTGATGTTATTACCCTATTCTATTGCACCAAAGGGAATCAGAAGTCAATGCCTTTTCTTTCTTTCCCCCCTTCTCTTCCACACTTTTCTCTCCCTCTCCCCCTTTCCCTTCCCTATCTCTCCTTTTTGCTTTTGTATTTTTTTGTATGCAATATCATAAATTAATGAAATTATTTAAAAAAAGAACAAAGGTGAAGGTGAAAGGGACCTATGTGAAGTAGAGCCAAATGGCTCAATATGACTTCATCAGACAAGCTTCTGGTGTAGATTCATACTGAACTAGATATACCTGAAGGAGCAGGGATGGCATTGTGACTAGATTGGGGGCTAGGTCATGATGGCGCAGTAGTTAGAATGCAGTATTGCAGGCTAATTCTGCTGACTGCCAGGGATTCGATCCTCACTGGCTCAAGGTTGACTCAGTCTTCCATCCTTCCAAGGTCAGTAAAATGAGGACCCAGATTGTTGGGGACAATAGGCTGACTCTGTAAACCGCTTAGAGAGGGCTGTAAAGCATTGTGAAGATGAATATAAGTCTAAGTGCTATTGCGGTTGCTATTGCTGGACAGTGAATTCAGACCCGTGAAATTTCTTCATAAAAAGGGGACTTTGTGAGATTGCCCATTTGCACTCTGGATAACTGCTCTTTGTTAGTGGATCGCAGGAACTGAGGTTTCTGTGGTCTGCTTGTTAGTTGAGTGGCTGGGAGTCAGGGCATTTTAATTAAGCTCACAGCAGTTGTGCAAGATTTGTAAAAACCTCATCTCTTAACCACTTCTGGACATAATTGATTTATACCTAAAGAAAGATTTTCTGAACGGCAGAATAAAAATTCCTACAAAAGCCTTGTGAGATAAAAAGAAGAGCAGAAGGATTCCTACTATATCCTCTCTTGTTTATTTTGGTTCTTGAAATACTGCATATAGATGTAAGGAGCAAAGGTTAAAAAAGAAACCTTTTAATAAATTATAAGGGCTTTTTGCATATAACCTGCGGTTGGTTCCATAAGATCTTTTAAAAGGAATTGAAAAATTAGTAGGCAAATTAGTGTGTTAGCAGGTGTCAGGGTTAATAAACCAAAGATGAAGATGTTAACAAAAATATGAAAACAGAAGATCAAACAGAATTGAATGCAACAGTTTTAAAGATTGAGATGATGTATCACAATAAGTGGGTATTGCTATGACAAATATGAAATTATATTATTTCAAATTTTGTTAAGGCATGGAATGAAGTTAAAAAAGATGTTAAGATGGTAGAAACTACAACTGTCATGGTTGGGGATAATTATTATAATAAAAATGGATGTTTTGCCTCCATTCGACAACATCTCTTTTGATAACTGATGCATCATTTAAACAGTGGCAGAAGGATTTATCTACATTTGTGTGGCAGGGGAAAAATCATGACTTAAATATAAGGGGGATATGGGGTGGGTTTCAAATTATTTTACTACTGGTTCAGTGAGCATGGCTAGATGGGGGGGGGATGTGACTGGGTGGGCGTGTCCAACTTGACATCACTCACGCACACTCAACCACATGACTCCCTCACCAAGCCACGCCCACTAAAGTTTTGATGGGGGGGGCGGCATACCAGGCTGGGGGTCTTCGAGCTAAGGGAGTACCTGCAAACTACTCAGTAAGAAAAAAAGGTTTTGTCCTCCCTGGAGCCCAGGAACATTCTGCAGGCTTCAGCAGGGCTGGGTGGAAAACGGGCTGTTTTTCGCAAAAACTGAGGCATTTTTGCCTTCCCCCAGCCCTGCTGAAGCCTGCAGAGTGCTCACGGAGGCTGGGGAAGGCAACCACACTTCCATTTATGCAAAAAACAGCCCATCTCTGGGACCTTTCTGGGACTCTTTCCGACTGCACTCCAGAGAACTGGGGTGGAAAAGAAGCCTCCAATCCTCTGGCACTCAAAGAGGCAGCTGAGAAGCTTTTTTTGCCAGTCAGCTGCTTTCCAGCTCCGGTCAGCTTGCTGTCTGATGGACGCAAACAGGGGACTGGTTCAGGGGCATGGCCAGCCTGCCAGTACTACAGGTTCGAAGAGCCAGTCCCGATTTTTACTACCAGTTATACCGAACCGGTAGGAACCCACTACTGAGGGGAATGCAAAGGAAAGAGGAACATTGGCCTTTTCTGATTTGAAATTTTATTTTGCAGCTTGTTGTTTAGCTTGGATGAAAGAATGGGTGCTGCTGAAAAACCAGAAGACAATGAGCTCAGTCCTGCCTTAGGCATGAAAACTGGCTGGGTGACTTTGGACCAGTCACACTTTTTCAAGCCACAATATTAGGCTCAGGCATCTGTCATAGCCAAGTGAACAACGCTCCTTTGGTCCCCGCAAAAAAAAAAAAAAAAAAAACCAAGACTGCACAAGAAGTAAAAGGCTAGGAAGAAAAGAAAACTGACAGCCAGAATGGTAGAATTGAACTTCAGCTTTGACCATTATAGTCACAATCTTTCCTTTAAAAAAAAAACTATACCCTCTGGACTCTCCTGATTGATAGGACTGTGAAAACAATTTCTGAGTAGAGTGGGAGATTAATAAGTGAACCTCCAAAGAGATTGAGAGATGGAGGAGAACAATAAGGCACCATCAGAGAAAATCTGAATAAAATCTCAGCAGCTGAATATTCTTTCCTTTGGCTTTCTACAGTACCATACAGATTCCAAGGGAACAGAGGCCTACACTAAGATATTTTGCAGAAAAAAACAGGTTTATTTCTTTAAGAATAGTAGATCATTTAATTCTGAACTTTACTTCTACTATTTAAAAACTTGTTTATTTTTTTAATCTCTGCATTCCTTTTATTTCCTCTTTTTTCTCTTTCATACACACACACACACACACACACACACACACAGACAATACAATACAATAGCAGAGTTGGAAGGGACCTTGAAGGTCTTCTAGTCCAACCCCCTGCCTAGGCAGGAAACCCAATACCATTTCAGACAAATGGCTATCCACGATCTTCTTAAAGACTTCCAGTGTTGGGGCATTCACAACTTCTGGAGGCAAGCTGTTCCACTGATTAATTGTTCCAACTGTCAGGAAGTTTCTCCTCAGTTCTAAGTTGCTTCTCTCCTTGATTAGTTTCCACCCATTGCTTCTTGTTCTACCCTCAGGTGCTTTGAATAATAGTTTGACTCCCTCTTCTTTGTGGCAACTCCTGAGATATTGGAACACTGCTATCATGTGTGTGTGTGTGTGTGTGTGTGTGTGTGTGTATGTATGTATGTATGTATATATATATATGTGTGTATGTATGTATATATATGTGTGTGTGTGTGTGTGTGTATGTATGTATGTATATATGTATATATATATATATATATATATATATATATATATATATATATATATATATATATATATATATATATATATATATATATATATATATATATATATATAATTTTGATTTCTTGGGTCTTCAGAGAAAAAGGGGGTGAAACACATGATCAAAGAAACACCATATAACAAATATGGATGCATATAACAGCTGAGTATGATAGTTTATAGGCATAAGTGCAAATTTGGAATTAATAAACAACATTTAAGAATTGCAAACTTTCACTATAGGGGGAGGTGGGGACTCCTTCAGGTAAGTCTTGCATGTAAGGGCCCTCTTAATTTTTTTTAAATTTTAAAATAAATTTGGTTGGAGAGCCTTCAAACAAAGTATTGTCTCTAAAAAGCAAGGCACATTTTCTGTTTATGAAAAAAGTCTGTAAATTGTTATAATTTGAATCAGACACATTATACAATATTATTAAAAATGCTGCATCAAACTATTTATCATATGGGATAGGTTGATTATGTATGATAGTGCTATATACATGATTTATTAAAATAGCTAAATTATTGAAAAGTGTTCTATTATTAAAAATAGCAAAGGGAATATGTTTCATCAAAGTCAAGGAAAGAATATACATGTGTGTGTGTCTGTGTCTGTGTGTGTGTGAATTAAAAAATTGTGTGCTCATTCTAAGGATAATCTATAACTATTTAAAGAGAAGAGGTATATGGATATAATTTAGCAGAATAGCATCAATTGTAAAAAGAGGACAGAAGCAGGGGAAAATTTAGTTACCTTCAAAACACTTCCCTAAACTGAACAATATTAGTAGAATTTAATGAAAATAATGGAAGCCTGTGGAAATTATACCCTATACTTTCTGTCTCTCGTGCACATTTGCCAGATAGATAAAGCAATCTGAAGAACAACTTTGAATTTGCCCAAAGAAAAGTGATTGAATAACTTACAATATAAAGTAATTGCAAATTACTGGTCAATCTATTTAAAAAACAAGTACTCTGGCTTTTGTGGACTTTGAGTGGGGAAATTTCTTAGATCACTATGCATTTTCTCTATCTTTCAAGGAAAAAAATTGCCTCAGAATTACTTTGTAATATCCATTGATTCTGTGAAGTCAGTTATGGAAATATATTGGCAAACAGATAAGCAGGAATGCAAAAGGAACCCAAACATTTTGTCTTCTATTAGACTATATTAATCCAACATCTTTAAAATACAGGTATTTTTACGCATGGCAGTTCCCTAAATGTATTAGGAAACATAACAGTGTTTAAAGGTTAGACTTAACAATAGATTCAGTACTAACTCTCTATAGTACTTTAAGGCTGTTTAAGGATGGGATAAAAAAGAGCATATCATATTGTAACTGGGTATCTTGAAAAAAAATCTATTTAATATTACCATATTTTTTGGAGTATAAGACACACCTTTTTCCCCCTAAAAAGAGGGTGAAAATTTGGGTGTGCCTTATATACCGAATGTAGTCCCACCCAATTTACCTCTATGTAGCAAACGGGGGCTCCAATAATCCCTGCAGCCTCTAACAGCTGATGATCGGAAGAAATTGAAAGTGAAACCAGCTGCTTGCTCCAAATGGCAAATTGCTGGGAGGCAGATTTTTTTTCTTGTGCTAAACAGGCTGTTTGCTGCAAGGAGGTAAGTCAACAACTATAAATGCCTATAGAATGTTCAAATTATTAGACTTATTTTTAAAAGGCTGCTTTATTATTGTTCTAAATAACTTAACAAAAATTTTAAAATAAATGCTTGATTTGAAGAGCTTCAGTGCTATTGTTTTAAAAAGTGCTATTCTTTTAAATAGCAGAGAATAACTATACTTCCAGAAAGCACATTTTAACAGCATCTATACAAGTATAGTCTAAAATATAACACTACAAACATTGTCTGTACTGTTTGTTGCAGGGAGGCAAATTGCTGGGAGGCAGAGGCAGATATTTTCCCCTTGTTTTCCTCCCCAAAATCTAGGTGCATCTTATACTTCGGAGTCTTATATTCCGAAAAATACGGGTATATACTTTTCTAGCACTGACAGTTTTTCAAGCATAATTTGTTCCACCAATTTGCACATCAGCTTTTTTTAAGTCTGTATGCATCTGTAAGGACACATTTGTATACATTTTTCTACACATTTTCTCCTACTGTGCTCATTTTGTGCATATATAACATATATCTATTGCCATAATATACGCTCACTTGAACATATGTTATAATCAGCAACCAACATTACAAAAAGCAGAGAAGCATGGAAACAAAACAGAACTGTATTTCTTTTTTAAAAAACCCAAGGCTTCTGGTTTATACCACTTTACATACCATAGATTTAGGCGAGAAAAGATTGAACAGAATCTTTGATTCTGAATCAATCTTTGATTGAACAGAGAAAAAAAAAGCAGATAGCGCTGTCTGTTACCCAAGGTCCAAAGCAACTTAGAAGTTCTTGCATGAGGGTGCCAACAAATTTGTGGCAGTTTCTGACATCATCATGTACACATTAAAAAGTACATACGCCAAGAAAATTCTAAATACGGGGATCCCATAGCAGAATCTTCTCATTGATGGTATTTCACTTGTAGAATGAATTGATCTTGTATATAATATCCTCCCTCCCTTATAAGTTTCCATTTGGAAAAAGAAAATATGGTTCTGGGACAACTGATTTGGGGGATGCTGGGGTATCCATCCATGTTGAGCAGTGCCATTAAAAAAACACATTACTGAACATTGTTGGATTTTTAATTTTCTGAGTCTTTTTCTCTATACTCTGAACTTTTGGGAGTAGCTTTTGGAGGAAATGTTAATAAATACTTTTTAGACAAGCATGCCATGGAGCTGTGTGCATTTAAAAAAAGCAATATAATAATCCCTCCCTAGGAGAGTGAAGATGACCGTCCTGGACAATTAATTTGTCTAGAAAAGGCGCCATCCCCAATGCACTCTGAGAAACTCAGAAACAAACATCTGTCTTTTAAAGTCTAATTAGGACCAAAAGCTTCGTATGCCCTCAAAACATAAACTGTCTGGCTATTTTTAAACATTCAGCCTTAAAAAAAAAAAGCTGAGGAAACTGATGGGATGTTGAAACTCTTTATAACAACATCAGCATGAAGTCAGTGCTTTTGTAAATAATGTTTTACAGAAATTTCAGGTTAGGAGAGGTTAAAAAAGATTGCAATTAGTTTTGCAGTAAAAAAACAAAAGGTTACAGTTAGTTTTAACACGAGCATTGCAAGCCCGTGTTTCACACAGGCATAAAAAGCATTTTATGGAAACATTAAGAAAGAAAAATGTGTATCAATATAGCTGCTATATACAGTGGGGCAAAAAAGTATTTAGTCAGCCACCAATTGTGCAAGTTCTCCCACTTAAAAAGATGAGAGAGGCCTGTAATTGGCATCATAGGTAGACCTCAACTATGAGAGACAAAATGTTAAAAAAAACCCCAATCAATCACATTGGCTGATTTGGAAAGAATTTATTTGCAAATTATGGTGGAAAATAAGTATTTGGTCAATATCAAAAGTTCATCTCAATACTTTGTTATATATCCTTTGCTGGCAATGACAGAGGTCAAACGTTTCCTGTAAGTCTTCACAAGGTTGGCACACACTGTTGCTGGTATGTTGGCCCATTCCTCCATGCAGATCTCCTCTAGAGCAGTGATGTTTTGGGGCTGTCGCTGGGCAACATGGACTTTCAACTCCCTCCAAAGGTTTTCTATGGGGTTGAGATCTGAAGACTGGCTAGGCCACTCCAGGACCTTGAAATGCTTCTTACAAAGCCACTCCTTCGTTGCCCGGGCAGTATGTTTGGGATCATTGTCATGTTGAAAGACCCAGCCATGTTTCATCTTCAATGCTCTTGCTGATGGAAGGAGGTTTGCACTCAAAATCTCATGATACATGGCCCCATTCATTCTGTCCTGTACACGGATCAGTCGTCCTGGTCCCTTTGCAGAGAAACAGCCCCAAAGTATGATGTTGCCACCCCCATGCTTCACAGTAGGCATGGTGTTCTTTGGATGCAACTCAGCATTCTCTCTCCTCCAAACACAACAAGTTGTGTTTCTACTAAACAGTTCTATTTTGGTTTCATCTGACCATATGACATTCTCCCAATCCTCTTCTGGATCATCCAAATGCTCTCTAGCAAACTTCAGACAGGCCTGGACATGTACTGGCTTAAGCAAGGGGAGACGTCTGGCACTGCAGGATCTGAGTCCCTGGTGGCGTAGTGTGTTACTGATGGTAGCCTTTGTTATGTTGGTCCCAGCTCTCTGCAGGTCATTCACTAGGTCCCCCTGTGTGGTCCTGGGATTTTTGCTCACCGTTCTTGTGATCATTTTGACCCCATGGGGTGAGATCTTGCGTGGAGCCCCAGATCGAGGGAGATTATCAGTGGTCTTGTATGTCTTCCATTTTCTAATTATTGCTCCCACAGTTGATTTGTTCACACCAAGCTCCTTGCCTATTGCAGATTCAGTCTTCCCAGCCTGGTGCAGGTCTACAATTTTGTTTCTGGTGTCCTTCGACAGCTCTTTAGTCTTCATCATAGTGGAGTTTGGAGTGTGCCTGTTTGAGGTTGTGGACAGGTGTCTTTATACTGATAACAAGTTCAAATAGGTGCCATTGATACAGGTAATGAGTGCAGGACAGAGGAGCCTCTTAAAGAAGAAGGTACAGGTCTGTGAGAGCCAGAAATCTTGCTTTTTTGTAGGTGACCAAATACTTATTTTCCACCATAATTTGCAAATAAATTCTTTCCAAATCAGCCAATGTGATTGATTGGTTTTTTTTTAACATTTTGTCTCTCATAGTTGAGGTCTACCTATGATGCCAATTACAGGCCTCTCTCATCATTTTAAGTGGGAGAACTTGCACAATTGGTGGCTGACTAAATACTTTTTTGCCCCACTGTAAAAAGAAAGTGTTCTTCAAACTAGTGATATAAAGTGTTACAGCGAATTGTTGGGTAGCCATCCCTGGTATGTGTACTGATACTTAAATTTACTGATATTTTGATAAAATTTTAACCAACTGATGGTGGAACTTGCCTGGACACCAGGCAGCACTTTGCTAGAATAGAATCTGCACATTCTACTTCATTGTGGCTTTTTTGACAAAATGATGGTGGTGAGACCCACTTCACAAAACTCCCCCCCCTCCAGGAGTACAATATGTGCAACCCTTGTGCTCCTAGCTTCTCATAAGCAAGTAAAAAGTCTTATTCCATTGGGCTTTTGAATCTAGCTAAATGGGGATGCTATAATGGCTTTCATCATATTCTTACTCTAATAGTTTTAATTAGTTGTTGCTATTCTTTCGCTGTTTGATGCTGAAGAGTCCATTGGGAATGGGGTGGTTTAGCAATGCTGTAAAAATAAATAAGGGCATAAATATCTTTTAGTCCGGTCAGCTAAACTGGAAAAACTGTGCAATGTGGATCTAAAACTTTGTTTGGAAGCCATTTCAGCAGTTTGGTTGTATGTGAACATGTATATATAATTCAGTTTGCAAACTGCAGTTGTCCTTCATAATCAGTCTCCAACCCAATAATTTTTAAACATTTGGTTTCATGGAAAATGTATTTCTGTCCCCTTTTTTCCCCTAGTGAAATTCATTTGAGGGAAATATAGATTCCTTCCTTTGCTTAGCTGCAAAGTGTCTTTCATCCAATGATAACATCTCAAAGGAAAGGGCTTCTCAGACTTTGAGGCCTATCTTAAAGCGGCAGAGAGGTGGGGGATCACTGCTTTGCTTCACCTGCCAAAGATCCCATTCAAAAAATATGCATGGTTTTGAAGTAAAAAAAGCAGGTGGTGCTACATTTGAAGGAATGTACTGCAATCAGTTAATTACATGTGGTTAATTTGCAACCTCTTTTTATTTTAGGAGATTGCAATGGTAATGTGCAGAAATTTGTCAGATCCAAGAAGGAAGGCAAAGAACGCACTCATGAAGAGAAAGGCAACAACAGCACTTTTGCTCCCACAATAAAGGCAGCAGTGGAAAGTCGAAAAAGTCAAAAGGGCAATTGCAACAGAGTCATTGAAAACTTCCCACTTTCATATGTGTGTCATTGGGTGGGGCTTTGTCATACGGTCGCAATTATCATCTTAGGGTTGGGTTGGTTTTTTTTTACCTCCTGGTGCCTAAATGTATTCAAAAGAATTTTGCAAATGAAGTATAAAAACAGAAGTTTCATTTTGCGGGAAAATATTGTGTGTGTGTTCGCAAGTAAAACACTGAGTTAAATACAGTCATTATTTCTTAATGAGGTGGCTCTATACCAGGGGTATCAAACTCACAACATCCCGTGACGTATTGGGACTTTCCCCCTTTCGCTAAACCGGGTGTGGACATGACCAGCATGTGACGCATCTGGCCCATGGACCGGGAGTTTGACAGCCCTGCTCTAAACCAGCCCTTCCTGGTCTAAGTCTGGATGGGGGATTTTGGGATTTGGAGTCCACACATCTTAAAAGTTTTTGGGGTTGAGAAACATTGCTATGAACTTTCCTGTCCCTTTTATCTTATTAGATAAGATGCTATCTTTCGAAAAGTAAAAAATGAATTTTTCCCAGGAAAGGTTGAAATCCTAGCAGTCTATGTTGAGGCAGATTGTTTTATTAGTTCTGTATTTTGCAATACTTTGTATTTATTGCATCTTCTGGTCATGTTTGATTGGCTGCCACAAATGAAATTCATCTCTTTATATAATTTCTTCCAGGATTAGAAGAGCTATTTATGACTCTGGCCTTCTAGCGCAGGGTTTACTCCCAGAAAAGCAAATTGTAAAATGCTGCTGGCTCCTTTTCTTTCAAGCCCACTATCTGTTTTTCAGCTTTCCAGCTTTTATTGAAAGCCTAAAACACAAAATGAAGCAGTTGATTCTCTTTGCTGATAATTCTGCACAAAGAGAAAAAGCATATTATAGCTTCCGAAGCAAGTAGTAATTTCCTCTAATAAATTCAGTGTTTAATTTAACTTTTGCAAGAGGTCTTCCTCTTAAGTTGCGAGATGGCAGCAGGTAAATTCCTTGTGGTGAGATGGGCAGCAAATAAATTTAATAAATATGTGGTTGCTATCAGATGGTAATGTATAGAAAAAGAAGAGTCTTGTATAAATGTCTTTATGGGGTATAATTTGATGTTCACTTTCAATACTTCAGTTATGACCTGTAGCTTGTACTGAATCCTGGCATAAGTCTATAAGATACATTGATTAAATCACTCGTTCTTTTTGGGAAGTTCTGCCAAACCATTTCTAACAAACCACACCTCTCGAATGAAAACCTTACATTATTGGCTCATTCAGAATGCAGCACAAACATCCACAGTTTATTGGAACTCAGGTGCTGTCTGTAGGCGTGAGACTAAGCTCACACCATCCTTTTTGAAATCTTGGTCTAAAAAGGGACAATATCCTATATATTCCATACATTGTTAAGGAAATAGTAGCTATACATGCCCAATGACTTTCTGTAGCCAATGGAGGAGAAAAACCTTCAATCTAAAGGCTTTATTATCTCTAGCCACCCATGCCTGGTGCTGCATACCAACAATGAGTGAGGCAAACAAATGCAAATTTCACACACATCTGACAGACAGACAGACACACACACAGAGAGAGAGACAGAAAGACATCCCTGTATGACTTAACTCTATCCTTGTTTTTGCCAATGGAAGATAAGATGAAGGCATATAGAGCAATGAAGAAATATCACTTCCAGGTTCTTAATACTGACTTCAAAGAGCTGCTCCAGGGATGATAAAGGTGTTGTTGTTTCTAGGTTCTAGTGTAACCTCTTGGTTAGATACTGTAAATTGGAAGGTGTGGTAGGCTAAAGTTGTCCAGAATTATTGTACGTCTTTTTCCCCCTTACATCTTAGAGAAATGGAAGCAGAGGTTGGTTCCTACAGGTTCGACCCAGTTTGGCCGAACCGGTAGTGGTATGGCGGCCTCGGTCACTGGAACTGGCAGCAACCCAGGCCTGCCATGCCCCCAAATCGGTTCCTTGGTCGCCGCTGTGGGTGCCGCCATCTTGTTTTTGAGTTCTGCACATGCACAGAACAATTTTAATTGAACTGTGCATGCGCACACTCACAGCGTGCACATGAGCAAACCGGCAGTAAACCCACACCTGAATGGAAGCATGCCTGGAACACCTCCAGTGAGTTTCATTCTTATCTTCCATTTTAAAAAAAGATGATAAAAGGCCATTTTGGGGTCAGAAAAATTTCTATTGTTCAAAGTTAAAAAAATCATAATGACCTTACCAAATGTTGGCCCATGTGTGAAAATGCTTGAAAACTACCACAAGATCATCTCTAAAACACAGAGCCTAAAAAATACAACTTCATAGAATGTGTGTGAGTTTGCTCTTACAAACCATCTGACCGGCCTATAAAAACAGATTCATTTCAAAGAAGTCTCCTATTACTTGACCTATGCTTTCTAGACTCAAGGAAAAATATACACCTATTAGGGCTTCAGAGCCAGAGGTTTCTGCAAATATTGGAATACAGCTGCTGGCTTTCTTTCATGTGAGTATGTTTAGGTCACCATGTCAGCCTTAAGGCAGGCAGACACAACAGAAGCCACCCTCTGATCTCAGGGGTAGCATGTAAAGTTTACAAGACGGTGGTATATGACCCCTCACTGTCCAGACCTTTGAAATTCACAAGATTTGCTGGGAATACACAGACTTATATTCTTTTTTAAACCTCTGGTACCGATGTGACTGTGCAATAGAGGCGAAAATTACTCAAGCCATCATTTCATTAGCATTGTTGGAAATATGTGGGGGAGAGGTTTTATGGTTATTTGCCAAGGAAAGTTGCTAATTTGGGGGCCCATGATTCTTGCTGAAGCAGGATAAGAATTTTTCACAAAGAGCCTTGTCTTTGCTTAAGGTACATCTGCATTCAATTAGAATGAAGTTGTAGACATGAGATTAATTCAATAGAAATGAATGATAAAGCCAACTTTCTCATCCAGTGAGGCCACTTGGTGGGAGATTTGAAGGGAGGTGTGCATTAACAACTCTAATGACCTGATGACAATTTCAAATAATTTCTGGTGGAGGAAAAAGAAAGAATATCATTATTTCGTTCCTGAAAGATATAATGAGTTGGTTTCCAAATGGCATATTTGTGCATTCAGATACAAAACAAATTTCTGAAACATACTGGAAGCTGAAACCAGCAAATGCTGATATGCATGGAAAGTAGATAAGACCCGAACATAATCCCTCAAAATTTGCCATACTTTTGTCAACCCACAATGCCTGGGTGTTCCCAAGGGTTTTAGTACAACTTATACTGTTTAGATTAGTAGTGCTCAGTCTTGTCCATGTGTCTTCTTAAACTACAAAGGCCACCATCCCTGACAATTGGCCATGTTAGTTGGCTGATGAGTAGTGTGGTTCAAGAATGTTCTGAAGCTCAAGACGGGAATGCCAGCTTGGAAACAGAAATTTATTATTTCTCATAAATAGATTTCATAGGAAAGAAACTAATTAAAATCAGGGTACAGATGTGGCTAACATTAACACCCACATATTTATTCCAACTCTCCTGCATTTTAGTTTATGATGGCAAGATAATTGATTTTGATGGTTTCTACTCTCCTGAATATTAGTCTTTCATAGTGCAAGTTGGACTGTAATTATAAACATGTAATTATAAAGTCCTGTAATAGAATTTGCAAGTTCCATCAAAACAAACTCCATAACAGCATACATTGAATGAAGTCCACTACCATCAGCCCTGGATTAATCATTAAGCAAAATAAGCAAGTGCTTTAGGCACTCTGGGAATGGGGGCACCATAGAGTTTTGCACTTAGCTATCATATTCCTTCAATTATTTCACTGTGACACTTGACTTTAGTTCTTAGCACTTATTGGAACTTAACATCTTGTCAGTTAAACATTTCAGAGGCCAAGGAGCACCAATGATGGTCCATGCTCAGGGCAACAGTTAGCTTTAACTTGGCCTTGAGCAGTGGTGATATTCAGCCAGTTCTGATCAGTTTTAGTGAACCGGTAGCAGAAATTTTGAGTAGTTCAGAGAACTGGCAAATACCACCTCTGGCTGGCTCCACCCCCATCTATTCGCTGCCTCCTGAGTCCCAGCTACTCGGCTGGGTCTTCTGTTGCCCTGCACAGGAGAATGGAGCTGGAAAGCAGGTTAGTGGGGTGGGGAGGGAATGGAGATTTTACAGTATCCTTGCCCTGGAGTGGAATAGAAACAGAGATTTTACAGTATCCTTGCCCTGCCATGCCCACCAAGCCACGCCACACCCACAGAACCAGTAGCATTTTTTTTTTATCCTACCACTGGTCTTGAGTAGCATTTACATTTCTTTAAAAAAATTAAAAAAAAATATTTGAGATAAGTGTCTGAAAAAGAAAGTATGTTTTTAAAAGCTAGATAAAGAAAAGTATGGTTGTATTTTAAAACAATAAATCAAGTAAATTTGTGTTTAAAAAGCAAATTGACTTTGATGTCATTCAAGTGACAGGGATGCAGTAATTTCTTACTACATTTATGAGAGCTTACAAATTAAGAATATTCATATAATATTCATATTATGTGTATAATTGCATATGATTCAAGTCAAATCAAGCTCTGCAAATGTTTAACAAAAATCATGTATCAAGCACAATGAGCTTTATTGAAAGCATTTAAAAGCCTGTGAAGAGAATTTGGGATTGGAATTTTTTATGAGTAAAATATTTTGCAAGCCTATTTTGAGAAGTCATCAACAATTTACTGTAAAGGTAATTTGCAGATGGTACTAATACATGCCATCAAGTCATTATCGACTTATAGTGGCCACCTAGTTAGATTTTCTCCACGACAATCTGTTCCTAGCGTGATCCTTCGGTTCTTCTTTGGAACAGTTTTGGAGGTGCTTTGCTTTATATGAGCAGAATTTAAAAGAGTTTAAGGAAAGCACCACCTAAACATTGTGAATAAAACATTGTTAATTAAAAAATAGAGATGTGGTGTTTGGTTAACGATCTTTCAAAACTGATTTTAAAAAAACTTTAAAAAAATACTCTGAACATCATGGGTGATCATATTCATCATTCAACATACAGAACAATACTTTTCCTATGATTTAGTCAGAATTGGAAGAAATGACAATAAACACATTTCTCTCTCAGCATACAGATTTTTTTTTGTTGCTATTTCGAAACACCTTTAGAAAAATCATTTTAGATTCTAATCTTTTTCATTCTCCTCCTCTCTCCAACCAAGATTTAAGTATGATGAGGAGGTATTCCTTTGGAATGAAGATGGAAGTGGCCTTAGAGACAGGAAATGGAAGAAAGAAGCAAATGGCTCTTATTCCTTTTGAGTCTGTAGTTATATTTCTTTTTTTCTTTTTAAAAAAAATAAAAATCAGCATAAGGGAAAAATCAGTTTTTTTAAAAAAAATTATTACTGTTATAGTAACATTGAGGGATGAAAGTGGGAAACTTTGAACTTCGACCTAGGTCAGAAATATAAAGTGCTTGGGGAAAAAAAAAACCATAGATTGCCTTACAAAAGATTGTTTTGGCTTTTACAATCTTATAACCAAAGATAATACTTTCTTCTTCTCCCCCCTCTTGTAGTAAAATTTGTTTATGGTTTCTGAAACTAAATAAATGCTGGTGGTGACAGTTTAACTCAATGACAAGGAATCATATTGGTACAAATGAAGGCTTCATTTTGTACAATAGAATCCACAGCTTAGGGTTTATATAAACAAAGTTCACCTCTGCCCCCTGCAAAGAGATTTGTCTATGTAAGCATATTAACTGAATTTCTGGGTTTTAAAAAAAGATTTTGTTTTGTTTAGAGAGAAAAATGTGTACTTTGGATGAAAGGAACCATTTGATCAAGCAGCCAGACAAATTGCACAGAAACTGAAAGTGTTTCTCTGTCTTTCGTCCAAATTTTGGATACTAATCGTGGTTCAATCAGAGCTGTTTAAAAAGGTTCCAGGGAACTGTGCAATCTCTGTTCTAACCCACCAACCACAACTCCAGGAAATTCAAAGCTTTGGGTGCAAGAGTTGTACACTGCAATATGGCATTAGTAGTAGCAATTGATGTCAGTACAAAGGGTATATAAATCATTTGGTATCCATTACAGATTTAAGTCCAAAATTTATTTCTTCCCAAATTTTACTTGTAGTCACTTCCCAAACTGTATTATGCTGCTAACATTGATGATCACCCGAAATGAAAAATGGATTCCCAACTAAGGAAAACAATTTCGTCATATTTAGTGATGTATAGCTCATTTTTTATGGACCTATTGTTGATATATCATTCCCACTTCGAGTTCCATGATTATTAAGCAATTTATCTTCTAGATTTATCCCTACTGAAATGCTAAAACATTGCAACATACAGAATATGTTTTTTTTAAAATAAATTTATAGCTTAGTGTTCCTCTGGGCATTTTATATTTTATGGTGCTAAATATGGAAACATGGAAAATGCTGCATCCGTCTTTACTATTGACAGGCTATATCTTATTCAGTTCCTATATTGAACAAATGTTCCTTGCTATTTCTTAGCAATGCAATGTCCGTCAAATGCATTGCCTAAATTTAAGATTTCAAAATCAATCAAGCTTGAAATTGAATGGCAAGTTGAAAGAAATGACAAGTGTTGTTTTTCTCTGATTTCCTTTTTATAAATAAAATAAAACGTATTTTCCACGTTTCCATTTAATATCATTCTCCGTACTATAATGGAGCATCTAGATATGCTCTTTGTGGAGTACCAATTCCATCTACAATTCTATGATGGGAAAGTCTCAAGCCAATCAAATGGTTGCATTTCTAAAGAGGTTAAGATACCACGTGGACTACTCTGAATGCAATCAAACAGAGAAAAAGCACTGAATGAATATTTGCCTGAGCCTAGGACTCTGGCAAAGATGAAGTTTCCTGGCAGCGAATTCCTTGTTTCTACTCCAAAGATTGAAACAGGTGGTGACTTGAGAGAGCAATTTAATAACATGGAGATTTTCCTACTTTACCATTTACCATGGCACTTTAAGAGGTCAGGACATTTTGGCTTAAATTGCAAGATGCCATGGAGAAGGAAAAATAGAGAAGACTCACCAAGGATGCCTTTGGAGGTGGCCAAATTCACTGTACCTTCTAGAGCAGCGGTCCCCAACCCACAGTCTGTGAACCGGCACGGATGCCAGAAACTGGTCTACACAAATAAGCAAAGCCCCAACCATGGGATGCAGGCAGCACACAAAACCACACCTTCACCAATCCACGGAATAACATCTCTCTACAGAATCGGTCCCTGATGCCCAAAAGATTGGGGGCCGCTGTTCTAGAGTTGTCAGATGGATCAAATACTCCCTCCATTGTGATAACCGTTAATCCCCCCCCCCCAATCTCACTTGACTGTATTAGGGAGTCCATTTAGAACGAAGGTGTCAACTCAGCCCACGCGCCAGATACGTCACGTGCTGACCACACCCACACCTGGTTTAGCAAAGGGGGGGGGAGTTGTGATACAGCACGTAGCACCGCCATGTTTGACACCCCTGATGTAGAATGTGAAAGATTATCTCATAGCCTTTCATATATGCTGCTTGTAGTTTTCATCTTTCCCTCATAATTTTTTTCACCTTAGGGGATTGAAATAATTATCCCTTGATGCCTCTTAATGGAACCAAGTTCATGTTTCATCTGATACAATAGTGGTGGAATTGCTCTAAATTGTAACCCAAGGAGGCAGGATCCCGACAAAGACAAATGGCAATAGCAAATCTTTATTAGAAGTTACTGCATGGGTGGCATGGGTGAGCACAACAGTCTCCATCTCTAGTGCTTACAATGTATGCAATCTCTCTGGAAATTTATCTAATAACAGGTGGTCCAAACAGGCATAAAATCCCATTTCTTCTGCCTTAGAGAGCATTCCTGCTATGAAAAACTAATGGGCTTTTAAATTCCATAGGCCACCCATTAGCATACTACAGAGATGTATGCAATAATCTTTCGGAACCAATTAGCTTTTTTTGGAAAATGTTCAAGTCTCTGCCTGTATTTTGAGCTGAATTGACATTTCCTGCCTCCAAAGATTTGTTTAGAGTTCACTTTTAATTGTTTTAAAATGCCTAGGCTTGACTTCTGTGCCAGACGATATGGACAAAAGAAGTTTTCTTCACTCTGCTTCTGCTTTGTCTCTTCCTTGAAGATCTCTGTCTAGCACATCAAGCAGAGAGGGGAAGGGAATCTGTGGAGTAGCTCTGCTTCCAAAAATCCCACGAGAGATTCAAGTCAAAGAAGTAGGCATGTGAACTTTCACAGGTATAAATTGGATTGTTAGATGTTGAAAGAGCTTATTTTTTGGTTCAGCAACAAAGTTGTTCGGACTTCGTGTATTTCACAGGGCAGGGCAGACTTTATGGAGCTGTGTATCAGCTTTAGATAAAAATTCCTAGAAAGTTATTTTTCTCCTGACATGGCAAAAAGGAATAACAAATGTGACAGATCAGGCAATCCATCAACCTGCTGAATGTAATGTAAAATAATGACTGTTTATGATGTGCAGCCTTTTCTGAGCCATAGGCAGCAGCTGAGTGGTATGACAAAGAATCTAAGCAAATCACATTAATTCAATATAATTAATATCATCTTAATGAGTATGCTTATGTATGATTAGTCTGTATGTATTTAATATTCTTCTCTTTTGTCGTATTAAAAATTATAACTCAGCAACATATTTAAAGTGGGTTATTTAAATTGAGGCATTGGTTTGCCGGCTATATAGCATTACAGTATATTCTATGCTAATGAATCTAGTATTAAAGTGTAGCACTTACTCCAGAAGGAGGTCCTTCTGTCCCTCTCATCAGATGACCACTCACCTGACCCAAACCCAATTTGTGGAATTTGTGAGGTTTTCACTCAGTTAATAGTTCTCTTTAGTCAAATCAGGAAACTGGTGCCAGATGAGGAATACACCCATTTCTGAGTTCCACCTTCGACTAGGATTGTCACCTGTCTTATGGCAGCAGGAATGCAGTTACAGCCCATAATGCCACAGAAGTTTTCTCCCTCAGAACTGCTGTTAGATCGGGTGAATGGATGAGACAGACTCAGGCTCCAGTGACAAACAACAGCTCTTTATTAGACAACTATTTACAAATCCAGCACCGTCCCGTTTGATAGCTAGCTCTTTTATAGGGAGATGTGAAATGGCTCGGCCAATTGGCTTGGAGTATTTTCCTGCCAGATCGGAGGAGCTTGTGGAGCCTACTATTTGGCTGTCAGTATGTAACAACCACAATGTCTCCCCCTAAGAACAATACTGTCTCTCCCTCTCAGTCCTTTTTTCCTGCCTTATTTTGCAGCCTCCTTCAGGGACTGCGTTTTCTTTACCCCCCTCTAAATTTCTGGAACTGGTACTTCTGCTCCTCTGCCCACTTACTCCAATTTCCTGCCCTCAAGACCACCTCTCTCTCCAAGTCCCTCCCAATGCCCTCCTCCTGTTCAGAGTTCAAATGGGCAGATTCCAACCACCAGCCAATCAGAGAGCACCGGCTAACTAGCCTATCAAAAATAATCTCTTTGCAGTCGATCACAGAAGTTCTTATCTGGTTGGAAGGGCCTGAGCAACTCAGAGAGAAGAGAAATATCAATAGCAGTTGTTCTTTGCGTATTTACAAGATGCAAAAACACAAGCTGGTCTTACAATTTTTGTTTCATATAAGCACGCAACCTATTCAGTTCCTACTACACACACCAGTTTGCATAGCAAAGGAAATGTACCCATCAGATGACCTATGAGAATAGCCTATGAGAATCTCTACCAGAAAAGGGGAAATGATTTCGCCAGTTCCCTACTCAATCTACTGTGTCCCCTGAAAGGATCAAAAGAGATATTGGTGTTGGTGTGGGAAATATTGGTAGATATTTCATGAAGGACATGTCACAACTTCTCTCTCTTCCATTCTATACTGGGAAGCAGTACATGCAAAAGAATCAGAATGTCACAAATGAATCACAAACTGAACATAAGCCAAAAGTGTGATGAAGTTAGAAAAAATCCATATGCATTGCTAAACTACATCTACATAAGTATATTGTCAGAATCAAGAAAAAAAAAACTGTATTCTGCATTAGTCAGACCACACCTTAAACATTACAGCGAATTTTGGGCACTGTATTTTAGGAAGGACATTGGCAAACTGGACCGTGTCCAGAGAAGAACAAACAAGAAGAGAAGGAGGAAACATTAGAGAAAAAAACTATGATAATAGATTATTTATTTTTTTGTTAAGTCTAGGCAAGACTGTTGGAAACATGATCACTGTCTTCAAATAACTCAGCGATTATCCTCTGCAAAATTGAGAAGACATGTAAACATTGTTTATAAAGCAGGAAAAGAAACAATGAGTTTAAATTAAAATGAAGTTGATTTCAGGTGGACATCGCGGAAAAAAAATCCTAATGGTGAAAACTGTTCAAATAATCGAACAAGCTGCCTCGGGAGAAAATGGACTCTCCTTCACTGACAGTCCATCTTCTCCTGAGGCAGTCTGTCTTATTGTCAAACAGTTCCCAGCATTAAGAATTTTTTTTCTCTGACATTGAAATAGAAAACCATTAGGATTTTTTTTTTATTGACATGCTGAAACCAAAGTTGGATGGCCATCTGTTGTGGATGCTATTGCAATGGATTATAACACTGGGCAGGAATCTCCAAGGTCCCTTCTAAGCCTTATATCTTGTATATTTATGACTTAAAATTTTCATAAATTACTCTGTTATAATTACTTATCAATTGGATAAGATGTTCGAAAAGAAAAGATATATAGTGCAAAGAAATAGCGATAACCTTTGTAATGGTAGTGTTATTCATTGTTATTTCAATTTATAATGAAATAGTAATAATAAACAGAATTGTTGTTCATATAAAATGGCTTCTTCTGGGAAAACCAGAATGCTAGCTCAGAAATTCTAGGAGTTGAAGTTCACAGGTCGTAAAGTTGCTATAGTTGCCCAGTCCTCTTCTAAACTCTTTACATCTGTTCTACTTTGGAACTGCTGATGACTTCATGATAAAAATCGGCACGGCTCTCCTGAATTAAATACTGATTGAAACTCTATCCATTCATACATCTGTTGTTTTTTAAGACCAATGATTTAAATGCTGGTGATAATAGCTATCTAAAAAGAAAAACACATTTTTATGCGTTTACATTATTTTCATGGCATATCATCATATAAAAAGGGTTTTCAACATACAGACATGGCAAGGAGCATGAAGATTTTAACTTGCTATGAACTTGTGTGGTGGTTCAAAAGGATTTCTAAGCTATATTAATTTCAAATGTGGGGTTCTGATAGAAAGCAATTTGGAGAGGTAACTGAATAAATCATAAGCTACTTACTTAAGCCCTATCAAATTAGTTGCTTCACTGGCCTTGCAGGAATATATATGTTTTCCCCCAAACTTTATCTATTTATTTTTAATAAGCAAATGCCTTGTCCTTGGTTTTGATGGTGTAATAATTCCATTTCCCATCCAGGGCCTTTTGGTTGCCTTTTTCTTCTGGGCTTCCATCCAATATTAATCTCCCACTATTTTTGTTGTGTATCTTTATGGATATAGTCAATTTATCATAGACGTCTTTGTATCATGTTCTATTGATGTACCTTCTTTGTAAACAAAAATATTTTCTAATAAAAGCTGTGGTTGAACACATATATTACTGTAAAAAACAGCAAGTTGCCCAGCATGATCCAGATTCCACTGAATAATATTTGGGTCAAGTACATATTGCATTCCGCTGAATTGTGCTGTCATGTAATAAAAGCAATGGGAGATAACAAAATGAATGTGCAACAACAAACCAGGGAAGAAAGAACACCAATTGCCACTCGATGTACTAATCCCTTTGTCAACAAGGAATTAATCAATGGGAAAGATGATTTATTTCTTCTCTTAAAGAAATACAGGCGTGGTTCTTCTCCGTTTTATCTTACTGAAACTCTGTCAATGCAAGCATGTTAAACTCATAAAATGTGAGGAATGGAGCTTTAGATCTTAGTGAAAAGGAACTAGCTGCGTCTTTGATGTCCTATTCATTTTGTAAATAGAAAAGGATGTCAGATAGAAACATTTAAAATTAAATTAAACAGACCTAGTAAGATGTATTAAACATAGGATCATAGGATTGGATGGTAGTGTGGAGGTTTTCCATCCCAATCCTCTTCCCAAGACAGGAATCCTCTTAATATTTCAGACAATGGCAGTCCAGTCTTCAAAACCTCAATTGATTGTGTCTCCACTACTGCAGAAAATATATTGTTTCACGGTTTAATAGCTGTCACTAGTCAGGAAATTCCTCCCCATTTTGAGTCTAGATGCCATTCCCTGAAGCTTATATTTATGGGTTTTTGTCCATTACTCCAACATTTGGAAAATATATTCCCACCTTCTTCCCTGTGCTAACCCTTCAAATAATGGAAGACTGTTAAGTTTCCCTATAGCCTTCCCTTTTTTAGATTAAACATGCCCAGTTCCTCTTATCATTCTTTGTAAGAATTTAGCCTTCAAGGCCCTTATCATCTTTATTACTCTGATACGTTCTCTTTAGTTCTTCAGTATCCTTCCTGCATTGTGATAACCAGAATTAGGCAAGGGTATTTCAGGTGCAGTTAGATAAGTGCAATTGTAGTGTGGAACTTCCTGTGATTTCAGCACTATTTGTCTATTGATGGAGCACAAGATTGTATCAACTTTTTTGACCGCTGCTCACTCATACTTAACCTGTGATCTACCAGGATGCCCAGATCCTTTCCCCAAAAATGCTACTGCTGAGTCCGTTATAATCTGCATGGCGCTGTCCATTTAACTAAGTACAGAACCATCTATTTTTCATCATTAAACTTCATTTTGTTTGCTAGGATCCAATATTTAAATTCATTGAGATCCTTACAGCTTTGAGCTTATCTTCTGGGGTGTCAGTAATCCCTCCTTTGCTTTGTGCCATCTGCAACCCTGATAAGCATTTGATTATCTAAGTCATTTATGAAACTGCTGAAGAATATTTTACCTTAGTGCCCAACTGTAAATTTAATGAGTCAGAAAATGCTTCATTTAAGCAGGATCATGGCTGTGTTTAGATAATTGTCTCATATTCTTCTTTAGATAGCTAATGCAGTAATATCTTGACCTAAAATTATTTGTTCATATGTTTATATGATGGGAATCCTGTTCCAAAGGTTTATCTAACTAATATGAAATAGCTTATTGAAAAAGCAAAAAAAAAGGGAATGGAAATCAATTTGTCAATAATCCCCCCCCCCCCGTTCATATTCATTTGATAAACACATAAGATATTTAATTATCAGGAATTAGTATACTGGATAAAACCACAATCTTGGTTTTTTTTCCTTTTTCATTGGTCTACTCCTTTGATTTGTGAACAAAGGTAAAATATATGAATTTATGTGAGAAAATTGTTTATTTTGTGTAATTAATAGATTAAATTGACTGCTGCTTCAGGTAAGGTGTCTTTACAAGTTACGTTTGGATAAGTTAGAAATAACTCATACTAACCAAAATGCCAAATAGACTGGAAAAAAAATCTAATTATATAAAATAAAATCAGGACTTAAATAATTATAAAAGTAAACTCTGAAATAACTGAAAAGCTGATCAGCATAAGAAAAAGTATACCAGATTCTCTTAGAAGTTATTGCAAAGGGAGTACTGTATGTTTATTTCCAAGTAAGAAAGGTGCAGAGGATTTTATTTTGAAAATAAAAAGAGAGATTCACTAACATTTCCCAGGGGACAAATATATAGTGCCTAACTTATTTCAGTTTCAGTTTCAGTTTATTAAATTTATAAACCGCCCCCTCTCCCCGAAGGGACTCAGGGCGGTGTACAGACAATAAATATACAATAGACAACAAAATTGTATATCAGCAGTAATTGTTATCAGCAGTAATTGTTATCAGCAATAATTCTAATATCGGGGGGGAGGTCGTTCCAGAGGGTTGGGCCCATCACAGAGAAGGCCCTGTGGGCCCATCACAGAGAAGGCCCTACTCCTGGGCACCGCCCGCCCACATTGCTTAGCGGATGGTACCCGGAGGAGTCCCTCTCTGTGAGAGCGAATTGGTCGCAGGGATGTGTGGGGTAGGATGCGATCCCGCAGATAACTAGGTCCTGAGCCATGGAGCGCTTTAAAGGTGATAATCAACACCTTGAAACGCACCCGAAAAGCCACAGGCAGCCAGTGCAGCTCGCGCAGGAGCGGTGTTACATGGGAGTACCTAGTACTCCCCATAATTGTCCGCGCGGCTGCATTCTGGACCAGCTGCAGCCTTCGGGTGCATCTCAAGGGGAGCCCCATGTAGAGAGCATTGCAGTAATCAAGGCGGGATGTCACCAGGGCATGAGTGACTGTGCGAAGGGCGTCCCGCTCCAGTTGGGGGCGCAATTGGCGCACCAGGCGAACCTGGTGGAATGCCCCCCTAGCCACGGCTGTCACATGGTCATCCAGCGACAGCCGGGTATCTAGGAGGCATAGCCAAATGTAGGCATAGCCAAAAAGCATAGCCAAATGTAGGCATAGCCAAAAAGCATGCCACAAAATGCTTGAAGAGATCTTCTAAATACTGGACATCTACCACGGACTTTTAATTCCCTTAACAATGTTTTCTAGTGAAGTGCCACAGAAAATCTGGGGAGACAGATGAGTTTTTAATGTCACCTTCCAAGATTTCCCTATGAGCTAATAATGAAAGTTTTCTCTCAGATTCTTTGGTGTTTTGTACCTAATTGGAAGAATTGGAGATAAAATCTACATTCAGGATTGCAAAATGCTGAAGGGATGTCAAAATGTTTTCTTACAACAGATGAAAAGATTGGGGTTTTTTTCTTCCTTTCTGATGTGGAGGTGTAAAAAGCAGCTTCCTGTATCAAAGGCCTTGCACTGAATCATGAGCAGTAAATATTTTGTGTAGTGACATTGTTTTTGGACTGGGTACACCCCATTAGCTGAAATGTTAAAGCAGCAAAATCATTCAGACAAAGCAGCCTCTTACCTTATTATTATGCTGTTGTGCTATTATTATTTGTGGTGCAACTGACCTGCCTACATTCCTCTAAGGCAGAAAGGCTAGTGAACATCCATTTTAAATTTCAAATGTCTTCAAATGAATATTCAGTTATATGTCTCAGTAAGGCAAAAGTGTTTAGAAATCCTTCATTATGTAAGCACTAAAATACAAGCCTAATGATATCTAATGATGCTTAAAAGCCTGAAAGATCTGTAATCTTATTTTTTACCTAACTAATAGAGACCTGTTTATTGTAGCAATTTTTTATCTAACTGCTTTCCTTTTTTTCATCGGCTGTGTGATGCCTTGGAAAACTGTTCTCATTAATTGCAGTGATGAAAATGTAAACCATTGAAACCGCTTTTTCTACCATTGGCTGAGTTTTCCTCTGAAAACAGAAAGACTAAAGGTGTGACAATTTTAGCCCAGTCACCATTTAAGGGAACAGTTGAGCAAAAGAAATTAGTTCCAAGGAAAAAAAACTTTATTAGACTGTGACAATGTCAGGACTGGACCTAAAGTTGATTAAGATATATTGCTGTCTGCGCCTTGAGAAGGGAGGGACCGGATTCACAAGAAGTGGGAACAGTCTTCATTGGCAAGTAAGATCCTCAAAGCAAAGAATTATTGGGAAATCTCATTGCAAGTTGATCAAGTTTTGTTGCAATTGTCCAAATCTCCTAAGTACTTCTATATGCAGTCAAAATTGACACTGATTTGGCATCTAAGCTCATGAACCAGTGGTGGGTTCCTACCGGTTCGGCCCAGTTTGGCTGAGCAGGTAGTGATTTGCCAGCCTGGGTTGCAGAACCAGCAGCGACCCAGGCTGGCCATGCCTCCAAACCGGTTCCCCGGTTGCCGCAGTCACCATCGCTATCTTGTTTTGGAGTTCTGCGCATGCGCAGAACAATTTCTATTGAACTGTGCATGCATGCAAAGTGCGCACACAAGCAAACCAGCAGTAATGCCGGCTAGAAAACCCCCCCCTGTCATGGACCCATCACAAAAGTAGCTGGCACTCTGGACAAGAAGAAGTTATTGTACAGAAAATTATTCTTTAATAAGCATGTTAATTGTACCTTAAAATGAGATAAATCAATCCTGTTTGAATTTTTTCCAATACATTAAACATTATGGATAGTTTCAAAACTTTATGCTACTTGTATTTTTAGCTATTTCTCCCCCTCAAGATACTCCTATTTATTCTGGGTGCACAAAGGGGGCAAGCCTTGACATAGCATAATAGGGAAATAACCATTCTGAAGCAGATCCCCAAGAAAGTGAGGGGAAAAAGAAAAAATTATTCGCAATTAGCGAATAAATTATACCAGAAGGGGGTGTGGTTCAGATGGTTGATGCCTGAAGGTATGTTAATATTCTGGGAGGAGACAAGAATTAGAATCAACACACCCATAGAGGCTCAGGCCTTTATGGAAAAAAACAAAATACACCTAGAAAAAACAGAAGATCCTACAACAGATATGCAGGACACGGGAGGGGCCGGAGCTCTGTCGGTGGGGGGAGATGGGGCAATATCAAGAAAGCTCAGATCACAAAAATGAATAAGAAATTCTTTTTGACATAAACTGATCGAAAGTACCGATGGAATTAACATGTGGACTATATACTACTATGTACTAAACTGATTGAAAGTACCAATGGAATTAACATGCTGACTATATATGATTATGTATTAATGACTTTTACCTAGATGTATACTATGAGTTTGGAGGGAGGGGGCGCCTGCCACACTTTGCAACTGCCAAAATTTGTATACTTTTCCACTACCTTTTCCCTTGTAAATTTAAAAAAAAAAACCAATAAAACTTTGTTTAAAAAAAAAAGATACTCCTGTTTGATTCCTTTCAAAAATCCAGGCATAATAGCTGTAGGGGGTTTAGAATTCAAGCACCTGCCAGATAACACCCCAGACCTGACAACTGTCGGGAGTCTGGATAGTGGTTGTGGCAATACCCAGAAACAGCATAAGAAAAGAGAAAGAACAGGAGAAGATAACAAAATGTAAAGACCTGCAAGTAGAAATAGAACAATTGTGGCAAAAGCAAGCAAATGTAGTACCAATAATAGCAGGCGACTTGGATGCAATCCCAAAAAACAACTGGAGCACCACTTGAACACCATCAGCATTGACAAATTCACCATCAGTCAATTGCAAAAGGCAGCTTTACCCAGAACAGCTTACATCCTGCGACAATCTCTGTAATACCATAAAACATCCAGATCTGCCTATCCCAAATCCTTTGAAAGGACTTGATAGAGCGATAAAAATTACAAATCCAGTCTGAACATCTGGTTGACTGTGCAATGAACCATAATAATATATTATATATGCTACCCAACCCCTAATGATTCTGGGCACATTTGAAAACAAGGAGTAACATAAAACAAAAATAAGCAAAAGACAAAAGAATAATGATGGCAATCAATAAATAAACAAACAAACCTAGAGGGGAACCAAAAGTAAAAAAGGGATATCAATAATTCTCTCCAAAGGCCTGGGTGAACAGACAGATATTTAAGGCTCTTTGAAATACTAGCAGGCTGGGCCACATTCAAATTTTGAATTTTATAGTAGAAGATGCAAGTGACTATGATAGCATGCACCTCTTTTCATCACTGTTATGTGTGAATGTATTATTTCTTTGCTGTCTCTAATAAGTTAATCTCTGTAGGAAGAAAGTTACATCTACTGACGAGGTAAAGCTTGGTTAACCCTATGCAAGTCTATAGCCACTTGTTCATTGGGGTCATAAAATGTCTTTTAGAGTCACTGAACTATCATTGTGCCAAAATAATAGTTATGGGAACAAGCTTTATAACATTTGTAGCATACTGAAATGCTATAAATTACGTGAAGAAATGACCTAAGTCTGTTCAGAGCTAATTTAAGTATAATCTTTACTGTCATTGTACTTAAATACAACGAAATTGGTTCTAACTCTCTCGGGTTAGATAACCAGGTTAATTGGTTCCCTTTTGATATTCCTTCAGCAAACAATTCCCGGCTTTCCCAATTAAATTTATTGTAGGAGCAGAGCAAATTTCTAGGTAAAAAGTGATGGGGAGATGGTACAGCTGGTCTATTTTGTTTTTATTAAAGTAGACCTTCTGAACTCTGCAGAAACATTTTTAAAAAGCAAAATATGTTTGAATGAAGATTATGTAGGAGAAATGTGTTTTCCTGACAACCTCAGGATAATAGCCCAGAAAAATTAAATATACAAAACAATTAATGTAGAAGCATCCTGAAATCCATTCACCAATATACTTACTTATAGATGGAGTGTCTTAAAAATGTGAAACGTGTGTTAATTTGGAATCATGTTGCTATCTAATCCCATCAGATGTGTGAAGAACTGCAGCCACAGACATCTGCTGTTTTAGACATTAACACATTGTCTAGATTCAGACTTTTAATAGGAAAAAAATATAGCTTTTAGATCACATTTTAAATTTTATTGTAATTATTTGCATATGAGAACAAGGCACTGAAAGAGAAACATTCTGCACAAGCATCATAAAGAATCACAAAAGGCAAATTGGAAAGCAGATATATAGAAGTAATGGATAAAGTGATGTATTACTGTTCTGCATTTGTATTACTGAATTATTTAATTTATATGTAAGAATGCATGAGCTACACAAATGGAAAAAGCAGACATAGCTATAACTTATTTATTCATTTTCCATCTTTTCTTCAGAGTAAGCTCCCTATTGTTGTTGTTGCATATAAGAGTTGCACAAGGTTTTAGATTCATAGACAAAAAAGTGCTTTGGAGTATGCAAGAGCACAAATATAAGATCCACTAGAAATTCTTTAAAGTAGCCATGTCTTTCCTGGATCACACAGTTGCCTTCTGTAGCTGATATACAATTCTGAGAAAAGCTGCAATTGAACAAGCAAACACCTATATACATACATAGCAGGTAGTTTCAGCAAGGGAAATAGCTTAATTCAGATCATATACATGTTATTAATTATGAACCAAACATAACCATCGGCTTCCTTGCTAGCTACCCCGAGGAAACATATGCAATACAATAAAAAATAGTGGATTCTCAAGACACCTAAACTCTTCCAAGAAAAAAATATCTGAAACAAACATGAGAGATGAACTAAATGCCTTGGGGAATATGCATGTCTAAGCAGTATCCGTGAAGTACACTGCCTTATAAAAATGGGATAAAAATCATGCCAATCAAGAAAATAGGAAGGAGGAGAAAGCCAATAAAATGTGATCGATTCAGCACAGAAATACAGAATGTGAAAAATATAAAATATAGTTTGATGACAAAACATATTCTCCCCAAAAGTTATTTAGCCATGATGCAAGATTACTGTTACTGTGACTCAGAACTACATAATTGTAAAAGAAAATGAAGTAGAAAATGTTGCTTCCATATGCAATCTATACTTTTGTGAACTGACACAAGTGAATTGATGCTTTGATAGAACTTCCATACCAAACGTTTTATCTTATTTATGTTAAACGCAGTAAGTGTTACAAAGGTGCCCCACAATGCATGTGTAAAAATGCCATTTGGGAAAACCTTTAATGGTCGACATCAGACTTGTGGAAACAATGCTAGTGTATTTCAATTTTCAAATTATTATTCTACAATTTACATGCTTAGGTAACAAAATAATGTTGACATCAATGAGACATTGCACAGTCAGATGACTGAAAAGACACCATCAAATGCTAATTTAATATTATTAGCTGCTTATTCTTGAAAAACCTCATACATAAACCTATGCAAATAAGATAACCTACATGGATGTAGATATATAGGTCAGAGCCTGGGTGAATTGATAAATATAATGATTCTATAAATGCCTATAAATTATACAGTGGGCAAGATAAATTCATATCTAGAGTGATTGTGAATCATTGTCCTCACTTTCAGCATTATTACAATATAATCGAAATACACTGGCTAATAACATTCAACAGTTTTTATGGCCTGTAATTATTCATTCCAGACCCCTTGAAAATAATTATGAACCACCTAAAATCCAAGCAAGTTTGAAATGAGCATAAAGCCATAAGCCTATTTTCCGTGTTGTAGAACACAACCATAGTTCACATATCAACCAAAGCCCCCCAAAACATCTTAGATGAACCAAAAGACTCAGTGTCCAAGAAAAAAAAGAGTCATCTACAACATAGATGTATGGAGTATAACAGATACTATATAGCTGTTACATTCCTTACTGTATAGCTACTATATGTATACGCTGGCAGAAAACTAGCAAAGCACGCCTATGGATTCCATCTAGCAGTCAAAAGACACAACAAAAACTCCTTAATTTCAGAATGCATGTCCTAACCATAGCTTTAACTGGGAAATTGTGAGCATCCTAAACCAAACAATTCAGAAACACTAGATAATTCCTAGAAACCTGGCACTCGGATAAATCAGCCATCAACAGTTAGAGATAAACATTTACACAACATTCAAAATAAATAATTCAAAAGCTAAAACAAAATAAAAAAAGGCCAGAAAACCTCTTTGCCAGCAATCAACACCCAGATAAGCAGGGTTTAATACCAGGATTAACCCCTACACAAATAAACGAAAAGTAAAAAATATTCTAAACAAGGAACTATCGAAGAGAAAACAATACCCCCACCAACAATGACAGGAGCAAAGATTGGAGATGACCAGGCAGACCCTGAGGGTGGGATCAAATGCATCATCAGTTTGGAGTCCCTACGCTCTTGTAAGAGACTTAAGTCTATCACCATCCCTTGAAGTCTGGCGCAAATTCACCCTGGATGTTAGCAGTTCAGATTCCTGTGTATAGGTAGCATGAAATAAACTTGTAGTACTTTTGAACTCTATCCTGCTCCCCGACTTCTTGCACCTGACAGCAAGTCACTATACATAAACAGGGAATAAACCTCATTCCCTTCTAGCACTGAAGCTGTTACCTAGATTGATAATGAAACATCGCAAGCAACCAAAATCAGAGCGCACCAAGGATCCCAGAGAACAGATTTGTATAGTAGTATGAGAGGTGTTTTTTCCCCAAGGAATGGAAGATGGGCTTTTGGAATTCCCATTCTACCTGATGGTAGGAGCCTTGCTTTAAGGACAATCAGGTATCTAGAGAACATCTAAGTATAGGGATATGCAAAATGACTTATCATATTAAAATGTCTTTACTTTGTTTGAAATATAACTTTCCTTACAATTCTGCTTAAAATGGAGCTTCCAGTTTGGGGCAGGAAGGTAGGCAGGTGCATTTAAAACTCTGGCTACCATGGAAGTTTGCTCTTCTCAAATAGCTGCCATTATGAGTAAATTTTCTTTAAAAATTAATGGAAAACAACCTGTCTGAAGACCTGGTTAGCCCATGGGGAGTCAATAGACATTCTTAGAAATTAAGGTGATATTGGATAGAAGTGCTTTGGTTCACAACATACCAGAAAGAATCTTGGAAAATATTTGAAATTGGAATGGAGCAGGTGACAAAACTCAATGGTTGAACCTACAGTTTTATTGTGCTGAAGATTTCGCTTTAGATTAAATCTGAAAGAAACTATATATTGAGGAAATCTGTAAAGATTTAGCCAAGGACTCTAACTCTATCAATTTTTTTGGTACTCTATTTTTCCTATTTCAATGTTCCTCATAAAATGATCTTCCTACCTTCCTTGATATGCCTGGTCTTCTGCTTTGTTGCTCTATTGCTTCTGCAAAAAAGCAAGGAGGCAAGGCATGACCTTCTGAGAGAAAATAGTCAATAACAAGAAGATGGTTTTAAGTGTCAAAACTTTGATAGGAAGACATTGCAAGCACGAAGGGGTATGAGGGAGAAAGATAAAATATACAAATCAGCAAATATAATGCCTTGGCCCTTCCTGTTCTGCTTTATGAGATGAAATAATGCCAACAGATTTCATGTTAAGTGAAACTAATTACGCCAATATAAGTCATGCTTTTTAAATAGGGCTGTAAAATTACAATATAATTAGAGTTCCACTAATGTCAGCATTGGGTCATGCAGATTTGGACATTTGGACATTAGTCAATGAAGTAATTCTAGTAGAGACTGTTTTGACAAGGCTTGATTAATTTATATACAATAGCATGATTCATCGGCTATTCCTTGAGTTGATAATATCTGCTGATTATGAGTTCCATAAACTTTTAAGAACATTCTATACTAGACTGTATTTTTTAGAAAGAGAACTGAAAAACTGTAAACTTGCATGTTGGCTTCAAAATTGTTCAATATGGATTTGGATATTTCTATATATATATTTCTATATGAAACATCCAGATGCATATACAACAGTCATGAGATATCATAACCATCTGTATGTTTTGTATAATATTTTAACATTGATGTTATTAACGATGATGATAATTTGAAGTTCAAAAGAAAAAAGTGAAAAGTGACACTGAAGCAAGGACTATAGCAAATGCATATGTATGGGGTAAATCATTTATGCTGTTTCCAGGACATGTAATTTTACATGCATTCAATCACATAGCCTTCTTTCTGCATTAAAGAGAACAGAAAAGAGGGATTTACCTGTACTGATTTTTCCCACATAAATACATATTCCCATATAACATTTTTCCATCCTTTTTTGAGGCAAGACAGCATTGCAAAGTTCAGAGAAACATGCCATCCAAACGATGACTTCTTTGCAGTCTCCATAGTTAATGTGGAAAGTGTGAATTAGCGGATTCACTTAAAAGAGGGGAAGAAAATAAATTCTTCGATATCCTAGATATACACAAAAAATCATCAGTTTATACATAAGAATTATTAACAGCTCTCAGATATTGTTTAATATGACAGAATATTATTTGCCTTAGTTAGTTGTAAGCTTAACAGTCTACTCCGCTGATGGCTAACCTTTCTGTTGTGGCGTGATGAAAGCGTGCACCCATGCATCCATATTGCAATGCGCATGTGACACTCCCCTGTGCACCCACCCCCTGTGTATGAATGCGCAACTTCCCCATGTGTGCTCCGTGCATGCATGTGAGATATCCACATCCTCCCTGCACATGCACAGGTGACGCCACCGTGCATGCACATGTGACCCCCCATACTCCCCACACCCTGTGCATGCACATGTGACCTCCCGCCCCCATGCATACACACACATCTCCCACATGCCCCCTGCCCCCCCACATGCACGACAGTGCCCCGAAAACAGAGATTCCCCCTGAGGGAGGCACGCATGCATGCTCAGTGCAGCTGAGCTGGGGTGACGGCTTGCGTACCTGCAGAGAGGGCTCCGAATGCCACATGTGGCACATGTGCCATAGGTTCACCATCATGGCATTACTCTATTGAACACTTTTGATAGATTACACACAAGAGTGGAATGGCATCAGATGACAGACCAGGGACCAATGGGGAGAAGGTATTCTCACATGAAGCCAAAATGACCAATAAATGCACAGGGGAGGAGTTTTCCAATTCAGAATTTTACCAGAATGTGATCCAGATCAAGAGCAGTCCTCAGCTGGAGGAGTACTGGGGGAAGGGATTTTAGGATAACAACATCCTAGAATCTCTCAGAATATATTTAATAGCTTAGAAAGATATGCCTTTTATTTGGCAAGATTCTGTCTACTAGGTGTAAGCAGATAAAGGATGGACTTGACTGGATCTCTCTCTCATCTTTGGTCTTGGGACTGACTTGATCTATATGAGATCAAAGATAATTGATCCTCTTGTGAATTTCTTTCTATCTGAAGGAGAAAGTTAGATTTTCTCTTCTAGGTAGAACTTTCTATATTGCTGACAGTATCTCCCCTTCCAATTAAAATGAAAAAAAAAAACACATTTTTTTTGCCCTTAAAATGATGCAGTACATTTTCTTGTGCAACTTCCAATTATACTGTATAGTTCTATAAAATTAATATAAATCTATAGTGTTATGCCCTTCCACTCACCAGTTATTAAGAATTCAGGGATATGAGTGTGAAATGAAAGTCCGCATTGATACTGATGGGTTTGTGCCATCCAGGAACTGCAACACAGATAGCCTCAAGGAATTCCTGTGCATGCTAACTCTGGGGAGGGGGAATCCCTTTTGCACGTGCCCCCCATCCCTAACCCATATTAAGTAGCAGTTATGTTCAATTTAGGATTTACTTTTTTCAAAATATACCTCATTTCTTTGGTGGGGTGAGGATTGTGGTATCACATATGGGAATCAACATTTTTTACTGCTGGTTCTGTGGGCGTGGCATAGCTTGGTGAGCGTGGCTTGGTGGGCTTGGCAGGGGAAGGATATTGTAAAATCTCCATTCCCTCCCCACTCCAGGGGAAGGTTACTGCAAAATTCCCATTCCCTCCCGATCAGCTGACACTCGGGAGGCAGAAAATAGATTGGGGGGGGGGCAGTCAGAGGTGGTATTTACCGGTTCACCGAACTATTCAAAATTTCTGCTACCGGTTCTCCAGAACTGGTCAGAACCTGCTGAATATCATCTCTGAATGAATTGCATAATGATTGAAGGGTCATTTTCTCTGACTATGCAAGTAGTTTGATTTAGTATGGCAAGATTTCTGTCTATAGGTGAGGAACAAGAAAAAGAGGACTTTTTTTTTGGAATAACTTATCTTTCTTGCTTTTTGAAGCCCAACACTGTTGAAATGTGCCTTCAGTGTTCATGCATTATGATAAGTGAATGACTTAGAGTTTGTTCTTTGCAAATAGTTTAGATGAGTTGAAATATTAGGCCTAGCAATGGTTGCATCTTTCCAGGGGCAAAGCATAAATCCCTCCCCAATAATAATATTAATTCTCAGGGTTCTGAGATAGAATAGAATATTATAAATGATTTGACCTTTTGATATGAGATGATGAAGAATTAACAACAGCAATAACATTATATTGGTTGGTGAAAGATCCATTAAAAAGTGACCAAGATTAAAACTATCATTTCTCTCTCTAACCGCCTATAGGAAAAAAGCAGATATAATCACAATTCGCTTTTCACAAAAGTGTTAAGGAAACTAGGTCAGTATTGTTTAAATCTAGGTTGTTGGCATCATATCACAGATTAGTATTAGATGTGAACTTAACTACTAAAGATTTAGTTGGCAAATCACAGTGAAAACTATGCATTTAGTGATAGTGGATGACTGAACAAAAATGACTGTGGAGAATATTGCAACAACGGCAGTAGTCACAATGGTAACCTTAGTTTATATTTTGGATTATATGATGAAGAAAATATAAAAAATTACTGTATGCCTATGAAAATAGATATATTCTATATTAAACTACCAAAAAAGAAGGCATTGGACAGATATACAAACCAAAGATTCAGTTTAAAAAGTCTCTTTAACTTAGTTTAACTTAATAACATAGGCTGTGATAAAAAATAATGTATCATATGCAATATATAAAGAATATAATTGGTTAAATGTACAAAAGCCATTACTCTTAAAAAGGAAGGAGCATGAAAGGGAAGAATAGAATGGGGGAAGAGATTTGGTAATAACTTATTTTGCAAAATTTGTATCAAGATATGCATTTAATCTTAGAAGTTCAGTGCTTTATTGAAAAGACAATGCCACAATTTCTAAGCAAATGGGCACTTTTTCATAAGTTGAAGAAAGGTTTCTAGCAGCACTCTGATTTTGCTGCTTCAAAAGCAAAACACCTTGTGCTGTATCTGCCTTCTATCTTTGTTTCCACATCAAAGCGATGGATTACCAGCTTGAGTTTTCAGTGCTGTTGCCCAGTTTTAGAAACGATTTGACAGATAATATGTCAGTACGTACAGCCAACTTTTATAAATAATATTTTCAGTTCGTTGCCTCACAGAACTTAGCTGCCGTACTTCTGCCAAATATCAACAGTGCAGATTTGGGAAGGGAGAGGTAAAGGGAGTAAACGCAAAATGTCACATATTAAATATGCAACCAGGAGAGAAACTATTCTAACACAGAGGCCAGTAAGGAAAAATTACACAGACTATGTTTAAAATACTTTTCTCCCCAGTCCCCAGATAATTTCTTGTAAATTATATAGTGATTACAATAGAATAAGTGTAGGAAAACAATAGCAGGATCATAGAGTTGCATGGAAACAGTACAAACTGCCAATTCCTCTTGCTTGCACGCTAGAAAAAAGAATCAACCACTATATATCAGCCATAGATAGATGATAGATAGATACAGATACAGATAAAGGGACACAGTGGCTCAGTGGCTAAGATGCTGAGCTTGTCGATCAGAAAGGTGGGCAGTTCAGCAGTGTGAATCCCTAGTGCTGCGTAATGGAGTGAGCTCCCATTACTTGTCCCAGCTTCTGCCAACCTAGCAGTTCGAAAGCATGTAAAAATGCAAGTGGAAAAATAGGAACCACCTTGGTGGGAAGGTGACAACATTCGGTGGGCCTTTGGTGTTTAGTCATGCCAGCCATATGACCAGCGGACAGCGCAGGCTCTTTGCCTTTAAAATGGAGATGAGCACCGCCCCCTAGAGTCGGGAATGACTAGCACATATGTGCGAGGGGAACCTTTAACTTTATAGATATAGATATAGATGATATAGATATAGATATAGATATAGATATAGATATAGATATAGATATAGATATAGATGATATAGATATAGTTATAGTTATAGATATAGATATAGATATAGATATAGATATAGATATAGATACAGATATAGATATTTGTGGATATAGATATAGAGGCAAGTACTCCTCACCAGCCACAATTAGGACTGCATATCCATGTCTTAGCAATGTAATCATAAAGTGAAAAGTCACATGACTGTGACTGACTTAGGACATCAGCTTGTCAGTTCTGGCTGCAGTAATTAAACAAACCCCCCTATGTCATTAAGCATGACATCATATGACTGCAACTTATGATTTCCTGCTGGCTTCTTCATTGACTTGTTAGAAACTGTGAAGGACATGAATGGCGATCACATGACTGTGGAGAATATTGCAACAACAGCGGCCATATTAAAGGACCAGCCACAAGTCTGCTTGTTTAGCATCATCATAACTTTGAACAGCTGCTGAACAAATGGTCAATAAGCAAGGACTACCATTATAGATGTGGATGTAGATGTAGAGGTTAATGTACAAGTAGATGTAGATGTATATGTAGACAGAATGGGATAACTCACTGCAGCCAACTCAACATGACCAATTCTTCACAGCCACGTTGCCACCACCAACTTGCTACAGGCCAGCTCGCCATGGCACAATTCAACAATTCAATTTAATTATTTAAAATAATTAAAATATTATTTTAATTCTTGTCACTCACATTTCACTCTTTCCTCTTTTTGTATCCTTTCTTTAATGATTCTATTCCACCATTTCTTCGATATTGGTTTCACTCTTGCCTTGCAGTGAGTTTTCCCGCAGTGAGTTGTCTGTTGTGAGTTGTTGCATGGAGAGTTGACCATGGCAAGTTGTCCTGGATCCCGTGGTAATGCTTTCAGAAGTAATTTGCAGAACCAGAACTCTCCTTGTTCTCAGTCCAACACCATAATTGTTCAACAACACAATTTTTTTAAAAAGCAATTGTTTCCTGTTGAAATTCAGTGGCATAATTTTATAGGAGCTTCAAAGAAGGGATTCACTGGCCAGACAAAAACTGTTTCCTTGATGCCCTAAGAACCATGTATGTCAGAATGGGAATTTCCATTAAACTGCTTCTGAACATTGAACTATGGAAAGCACATTGTGTTAATCTATCCATGCTGGAGATGCTTCAACATCAGTCTGTTGCAAGCAAGGAATTGGTTTTTAGAATGTAAATTAATCTCAGTGATAGCCTACTGGAAGTAGGTTTTCTATTTATAATAAATAATTAATAGTAAAGAATTAATACATCATTTTGACCCAAGCAAGCTGTGGCTTTATACAAGAATAGAAAAGTTATGCTTCAATAGAATTCCTTATGACCATTAAAATCATAACAAAAACAAAGCACAAACATTAAAAAAACCAGCAAACAGCACTCAGGGCACATTTATCGCTAGGAACTATATTAAACTTATGCAGTTTGGCTAAATCTAAAATTCTCAGATGTGTTTGTCTTTATCATCAGTTAAAACTGTAGGTCTGAGGTTAAAAACAGGCTGTTCTGTAATTTTATGAGGAAAAATAGGCATAAATTGCTTGCAAATGTTATGGTTTTCTTCTAGGCAAAACAATTGGTTTATAGTTCAAGAGATCCCATCTTGTTATTTATTTTTCAAAAGGAAAAGTATCAAGATACCCTTTCCTTCTTGTGAAGAGTTTGATTGCATACAAAAATCTTCTCAGTTATAACATAGTCATGTTTTTAATATATCTCAGGGGAGGAAATAAGGACGCTTAAGAGTGGAAAAGCCAAAAGATTCCCCAGAGATCTTGCATATAAATATTGTGACCTATAGGCCAGAGATTCTGCATTAGCTGATTTAAAGGTTCAGGAAATGTTTGCCTATTTATGTATTTGTTTTGAAAATTCTGCAGCACCCACCAGAACACTGGATTGTGTGTAAGTAGGTTTAGTGACAACTTAAATTTGTATACCTCTCTTATTCCTTGACTAAGAATGGTTTACATACAAAAAAAAGCATTAAATATCCCCCCCCCTCATTAATGCCTGTTTATTATATGTTTATATCATCTTTTTGGTGAACTCAAGCATACTTAAGCTTACCACCTTTATTTTTTCCACAAAAACAATTCTATAAAGTGAATTAAAGTGAGACAAAATGCCTGGCCCAAGGTCACAAACCACTCTTCAAGTCTAAGTGAGGACTACAACTCACAGTCTCTCAGTTTCTAATCCAGCACCCTAACCACTACGCTAAATTGGCAATCCTGATTTAGGGAAACAACAATGGGCAATTCCACCTAGCAGCCTTAAGGTGCACGTCGGATGTCCTGGAAATGACTGAAAATGAAGCCGGTTTAAGAAATTGCCATCCAAATTATGATGTTCTGCCATTCTGTTTGAACTTCAATGATAAAAGATGTGATCTGCTGGATTCTTCTTTTTTTTACCCTCCCACTCCTGTTTGGAAAGCAAATGCCAATCATTTTTTTTCTTCTTGATAGACATTTTGCATTAAGCTCCCTTCCATCAGCTCTCCCTAGCAAGGTAAACTGCTCCAAACCTGATTGCAGAAAATACAACTTCAGCAATACAGTGGTCAATGGCTGGAATGCTCTACCTCACTCCATTGTTACTTCCTCTAACCCCCACAGCTTCAACCTTAAACTGTCTGCCGTGGACCTCAACCCATTCCTAAAAGGTCATAAAGGGGGCATGTATAAGTGCATCAGCATGCCTACCATTTATCTATCAGTTCCAAGGAGGCTGTTCCTTGCTCAACAATGAGCATTTCAATGGTGGACTTCAGCAATACAGTGGTCAATGGCTGGAATGCTCTACCTCACTCCGTTGTTACTTCCTCTAACCCCCACAGCTTCAACCTTAAACTGTCTGCCGTGGACCTCAACCCATTCCTAAAAGGAAGGGGGCATGTATAAGTGCATCAGCATTCCTACCATCTATCTATCAGTCCCAAGGAGGCTGTTCCTTGCTCAACAATGAGATTTCAATGGTGGACTGATGGGAGAAATAAACAAACTCAAAACCTTTCTGGTCACTTTGATTAAAATGGGAAGTTAGCTGAAGATTTGTCTATTTCATCCCAGCACCAAGTTTTAAACCCTATCATTGTTAGAGAAGATAACATAGCTGCTCCTGTGAAGGTATTTCAGGTGTGCCCCCACTCTACTGTGACATTATATGTTGTCATATGTGTCTACTTCCCATATTCAGATCTCAAACCAACCCAAGTTGCTCCTTCCATTAACGGTCAGTTGCAAATCTGAATCTGATCTAGTTTTACATCATACAGGTATCTGATGGTAATATAAAAGGTTGTGCTATTAAGGTGGGAGAGGGGAAAGGTATCAAACATTAGATCTCTGAATGTCTATGGAGATTCTCAGTCATCCAGGTCATGGTTGTCCCACAGGTGCTTTTTCAAGAGGCAACTAGACTTTCTAGTTTTTCTTTGAAGTTGTTTTGCATCTCATCCAAGACACTTCATCAGCTCTAACTGGATGGTGGGGAATGGAAGGATTTATATTCCTTGCAGATAGCTGGTCATTTGCATTCTTTTGGTGAGTCACTAAAGCCACCTGGAGGTTTATCTGTGTCATCGGGGTCACATGAGTGGTGCAAATGGGTGTTGAACCTTCTTGGAACTATGTCAAAGAGGCCATCTATGTCAAAATTGAACAGCCCTCTCTCAACAGGGATATGACATCATCTATCTCCAGTCTACAACATAGTCCTTTCAACAGTTCCAAGAAGAGTCCACACCCATTTGAATCACTCAGGTGCTCCTGGTGACACAAATAAACCTCCAGGTGGCCTTAACAACTTGCTAAAAGAATGCAAATGACGAGCTGTCTGCAAGGAGTATAAATCCTTCCATTCCCCACCATCCACCCAGAGATGAAGAAGCTTCTTGGATGAGAAGAGAAACATCATAAAAAAAAAGAAAGAAAACCAGAAAGTCTCTTGAAAAAGCATCTTTGGGACATTAGATCGCTGTTTCATTTTACATAGCTTTAAAAGGTAACTTATTTTACAAAACAGAGATTACACTACGGGCTTAGGTTATAAGTCAATGCGTCAACCATATTCTATCATGGAAAATAATATGATAATATTATTTTTCTGCTGGGACTAATGGAAAACATCAGAAGCTCAATTTGAGAACATGTCTAGAAACAAGCAATCAAATATGCTATCTTCAGCAGACCAGAAGTAACAAAGGCCAACATGCAGACTGTAAAACTGGGTGTCTGAAAACCAGAATTCATCCAATTGAATTCTAACCTAATCAGAAACTCAAGTCCTTTCTGTCCTCTCTCTATATACATTCTTCTTACGATCCTGGAAAATAAGAGAGCTTCTTCATCATGTTAAAGGGGAAAAAAAGCTGTATGCTTTTTGGTTGCAGAAATATCTCTGCTGAAGTAGATTGAAATCTTCAAAAGCTTATGGTATAATGGATTGAATGAATTTTTGATTCAAGCTTAACACCTAAGAGCTTCGCAAGCACAATGTTCTTGGCAACAGAAAACCACCAATCTACCATCTGGTATTTTCTAACGGCCCTCCCATTCAAATGCTTCCAGGGTCCTCTGCTTAGCTTTTCAAAATCAGTGAAGGACAGGTCCAATGTCATTTGTTGACTTTGGAATACTATTCACTAGGGCAATAATCTTGAAAGAACTAGCAAAAGAGCTGAAGGTGGTCAAAGGAACTCCATGGCAAGATCTATATAGGAATTCCTTTGTGTGTGAACACTGGGTGGCAGTAGCATTTCAAAATTCAGCTGTTATCCACTTATTTATTATTGCATTTTTATCCCTAAATGTGGTGAGTATGAGGGGGTCTTCATTTTGTCCCTACAAGAGTAATGAATTCTTTAAAATAGTTTGGTTGACAGAGGGGGGCAGCCCAAATGTCAGACTGAGATTGGTTCTCCTGTTTCAAGTCCAACACTTAGTCCAACACTTAGGCTCAGGAGGCCCATGACAAATAACATTACGTACTATAGTGTTCCTCAACTGAAGCCCCACAATTGGGACCAGAATTTCTGTTGTTAAACAAGGCAGTTATTAAGTGAGCCATGCCCAATTTTAAACCTTCTTTGCCATGGTTGTTAAAAGTATCACCACAATTATTAAATGCAAACATTAAATGAGTCTAGATTCCCCCGTTGACTTTGCTTGTTGGATGCTTGTTGGGCAAGTTGCAAGTGGCCATCACATGACCCAGGGATGCTGCAATCTTCATAAATGCATGCCGGTTGCCAAGCCCCCAAATTCAGAGCACGTGTCTGTAGGGATGCTGCAATGGTCCTTTTGACTGGTCTTAAGTCATTTTTTTTCAGTGCCATTGTAACTTCAAATGGTTGTAAAAGAATGGCTATAAATGAAGTTGAGAACTACCTGTATTCACTGTGTTTAGAATTTATGGGCATATGTCATAATTGAAGGGAGATGTTAAATGTATCATTTTTGTGATCAAGATTATTGAAGTTGCGAGATAATTTATTTTATTATTTTTCCAATTTGCTATCTGTGAACTTTCTCTGCACATTTGATGTTTAGTTATTGGTGTGTGGGAGTTTAAGGACTATTAATGCCCATGAAATCCTTGCAGGCATGTATAATGGGGAAGTCCTTCACATTGCCTAAATAGCTTGGTAAGTTAGCTGGATCACCTGATCTTTTCACTGAACCCAGTATAATGAATTTCACAATCTCATAATCACTTTAATGATGTCAACAGAAAACTTATTTTTCATTGCTTACAGTATATGAGTGAAGTATGCTTGAGAAGCAATTGTAGTTACCAGTCCTCTGAAACTACAATTCATCATAAGAGGAATTGGAAGGAAAAAAATACAGGAGCAGTGTGTGTGTGTGTGTGTGTGTGTGTGTGTGTGTGTTGCACAAGGAAGACAGTTATCTCATAGATTAGAGCTATATCTTTGTCTTCATTTGGTCCATGTCATACACATCACATTGTTTATATTTCATATTTTGCTTTTATTCATGGAATACAGAAAACAAATTATAAAAAAGAATTATAAAAAGTTATAAAGAAGGCAAGAAGAAAACCGTAGACAAGTACTATATTTGAAGTTTCTACAAAAGCATTTCAGCTTTATTTCATTATCATCATCCATAGCTAATCATTTAATAAGTGATTCATTAACAAATTACTAATATCAACAGTTTAGCAAACTACTGAATAAAGTAACTTGTACTTCCTCTGACAAAGATAAATCAAGGAGCATCCCAAGTGCATATTTCTTCTTTTAAACATGAGCTAATCTCGGAGGAACAGGCCATCAATCTCTCGTGAGCATTCTGGAGTCTGGATTGAGGTGGTTGAATGTAAACTTTGAAACATGAAACTGTCAGTCCTGGATGCTATCATCAGAGCCTTCTGAAATACCCTAGATCCAATGCTAGCTATTAAAAAATAGACTCTGGACTTCAATTACTATGAAAATTTGATTAAGTTGCAACATAAATGACCAAACTTTGCTTAAATTAAAAATACAATATCTTCATGGTTTTATAGATGAAGTGTATAGTAGTTCACTTTAACTAGTTTCAACCAAGTTCTTATTCCATATATTTAACTCTTTCTTTATGAGTGGTTTAAAAAAAAAACAATCAGTATTGTAATTGCCAAATGGGTGTATTTATTATCTTGAGGATTTTAGCCCAAAGAAACACATGTTGATAATCAAGAGTACAGCTAAAAAATTCATTTATATAGGTTTTATTTTCATAAATATCCATATGGTTTAATTTAAACTTATGGCATAATGTCTAGCTTGTGAATGCTGATTTTTCCTTAAAATATTTTGAGCATCCAAGGAAAGATTTATTTTACGACACATTTCCATTTTTCTTAACATTTCCTTCCTTTCTTGATTTTCAGAGGCATTTTAAAGGCCTTCATGCTTTCAAACCATGTTTTAGAGTAGGAGGAATCTCCGGCACTACAATTCAGCTCTCAATATGAGACAGAGAAACCTGGAGTAAAATGGCCAATTTTTAACTGTGTGGGTTTGGGGAATTTTTCCTCAAAAATAAGCCTGGAAATATGAATAAGCAGTCACTGGAAGCATGGATTCCATAACACACACACACACACACACACACACCAAGTAACATTAAATTATAGTGCCTAATTCCAGTTGTTTGTCTGACAAATTTTAAGGGCACACAGTGGGGCTTCTTCAAAAGGGACTGGAAGAACTGCAAAAGTAAACTGAAAGTGGTGTGCTGATTTCCACTTTTAATACACTATCACCACTATCACTTAATAAGTAGACCAAAACTATTAGTCCCACCGCTATATCATGCCATTCTTTGTTCTCTTGCTGAGTGGCGCAAGGTGCATCTCTCACCTCACAATCAGGAGGCTGTAAGTTCGATCTGAGGTAGTGGCAGATATTTCTATCTCTGGGCGCAATGAATCGTTGTTTGCTGTGTATTCTACATAAGCGTCAGGAAGGGCATCCAGTCAGTAAATGTTCAGATCCATTCAATTGTCCTAAGTCTACCCCGATATAAGGGATTACAGGGCTGTTAAAAGAAAAAAAAGCCCTCTTGCTCACCTGAAGACACCAGTTAAATTAGTAATTTAATATTATTATTATTAAGTTACAGCCCATATTTTGTTTGTTTATTTGTTTATTCATACAATTTATATGTCTGTCCATTCATTCAGTTTGTAAGCCACCCAGTGATGCTGGATGGCTTACAAACAATAAAAAATCAGTACAAAAAGAATAAAAACCATAACTATAACAGCATTAGCTTATTCAAAGCTTATGACACATCAATGACTACTGTATGTTAAAATCATATTGTTCCGAGTCTTTTATCAGAAGGCTCAAGTGAATTAAAATCCTGTTTCATTTTCAGTTTTCCTAGATAAAAATATTCTGTTAAGAATGATCAGTTTAAGTGTGAACGTCAATGAAACTGACACCCGAAGGTTGTGACTGCATTATAATCTTCTACTGCACTATAAGAGTCTGCATTAAAGCATTTCTTTTCAAAGCAGGAGATCATTTTTCATTCCAACAGGTATTATTATTACTACTACAAATGAGTTATAAAATATAAGAAACAAGGACTATTGTTCCTGGACAAGACAGAAAAAATATTGCATTACTGTATTTTATTATTATTATTATTATTATTATTATTATTATTGTTGTTGTTGTTGTTGTTGTTGTTGTTGTTGTTGCATCAACAGAATTGTATCACAGCGGCCAGTTGTTTCGCCGGATTTGGCATAAATTACTAGTCGGGCCCCACCCAGGGGCCTAGGACGTCGTAACGTATTTTCGTAATATGTGTGCGGATCCAAGCAGTGCGGCCTTTTGCATTTGACTGATGGTGATTTTGTCAATTTTTAACTGTTTTAAATGTAATTCCAGTGCTTTTGGAATGGCACCCAGTGTGCCGATTACCACTGGAATTACCACTGCTGGTTTGTGCCATAATCGTTGGATTTCGATTTTTAAGTCCTGGTATTTCACGATTTTTTCATATTCCTTCTCGGCGACCCTGCTATCACCTGGTATTGCAATGTCTATGATTGTAACCTTCTTTTTCTCAACCAGTGTGATGTCTGGTGTGTTATGCGCTAGTATTTTGTCTGTTTGTATACGAAAATCCCACAGGATCTTGACCATCTGATTTTCGGTGACTTTTTCAGGCTTATGTTCCCACCAGTTTGTTGTTGTTTTAATATTATAATTTTTGCACAAATTCCAGTGGATCATTTGTGTTACTGAATTGTGCCGCAATTTATAATCAGTCTGCGTGATTTTTTTTACAGCAGCTGAGTATGTGGTCAACAGTTTCATCAACTTCTTTGCAGAGTCTGCATTTGGCATCATCAGAGGATTTTTCGATTTTGGCCTTAATGGCATTTGTGCGGATAGCTTGTTCTTGCGCAGCCAGGATTAGTGACTCTGTTTCTTTCTTTAATGTACCTGTTGTTAACCATAACCAAGTTTTTTTACTGTCCACTTTATCTTTTATTTTTTCCAGAAATTGACCATGTAATGCTTTCTTCTGCCAACTCTCCATTCTTGATTTTATCACATCTTTTCTGTATTCTTGTTTCGTCTGTTGGGTCTTCAATAGATTTTTGTTCTTTACTTCGATTAATAGATGTTCTTGACTTTCTTTTAAATAATAAGCCAGTGCATGTTTTTCTTCTTCAACTATTTGCTTCACTTGTAATAATCCTCTGCCACCTGATTTTTGGGGCAGGTATAGTCTATCAGTGTCACCGCGTGGATGTAAACTGTAGTGCATTGTCATTAGTTTCCTGGTTTTTCGGTCCAAAATGTCCAAATCAGCTTGTGTCCAGTTGACTATACCAGCTGTTTATCTTATAACTGGTATTGCCCAGGTATTTATGGCCTTGATTGTATTTCCACCATTTAATTTAGATTTCAAAATTTTCCTAACTCTGTTGGTGTACTCTCTCCTGACAATAGTTTTTACTTCTCCATGTTTGATGTTATCCAACTGCAAAATGCCTAAGTATTTGTAGGCTTCATTTTCGTTGCATTTAATTAGTTGGCCATTGGGCATTTCAATTCCCTCACATGTAGTGAATTATTATTATTATTATTATTATTATTCTTATTCTTATTCTTATTCTTATTCTTATTCTTATTCTTATTCTTATTCTTATTCTTATTCTTATTCTTATTCTTATTCTTATTCTTATTCTTATTCTTATTCTTATTCTTATTCTTATTCTTATTATTATTATTATTATTATTATTATTATTATTATTATTATTATTATTATTATTATACAATTGTATCACAGCGGCCAATTGTTTCGCCGGATTTGGCATTGATTACTAGTCGGGCCCTACCCAGGGGCCTAGGACGTCGTAACCTATTTTTGTAATATACGTGCAGATCCAAGCAGTGCAGCTTTTTGCATTTGACTGATGGTGATTTTGTCAAGTTTTAACTGTTTTAAATGTAATTCCAGTGCTTTTGGAATAGCTCCCAGTGTGCCGATTACCACTGGAATTCCCACTGCTGGTTTGTGCCATAATTGTTGAATTTCAATTTTTAGGTCCTGGTATTTCGCGATTTTTTCATGTTCCTTCTCGTCGACCTTCCTATCACCTGGTATGTCGATGTATTATTATTATTATTATTATTATTATTATTATTATTATTATTATTATTATTAAATTGCAAATCAGGGTATTGAAGGGCTGCACATTCATGAAGCAGGCACTGTTTTATGTTAATCCATAATTGCACAATGAGATAACCCCTGGATAAATTAAATTAAATAAATTAAATAGGCACCTAAGCAGAATGCAGTATGACTGTTCTGCACACTACATGCCTTTGCCTTCAAGACCCTGTTGATAAATACAATTGTTTTTTTAAATATATTTCATGTGATTTCATTCGTATTTTTACAGAAAAATAAGCTAAAGGTAAAGGTTCCCCTCACACATATGTGCTAGCCGTTCCCAACTCTAGGTGGTGGTTCTCAGCTCATTTTCAAAGCTGAAGAGCCAGCACTGTCCGAAGACATATCCAAGGGCATGTGGCTGGCATGACTAAATGCCGAAGGCACATGGAATGCTGTTATCTTCCCACCAAAGGTGGTCCCTATTTTTCGACTTGCATTTTTATGTGCTTTTGAAGTCTAAGTTGGCAGAAGCTGGGACAAGTAATGGGAGCTCACTCGGTTACACAGCACTAGGGATTCAAACTGCTGACCTTTCTGATCAACAAGCTCAGCATCTTAGCCACTGAGCCAGCCTGTCCCATCTTTATAGAGAAATAGGGAACAGTAAATACCATATTGTATACATTTTTTTGCAATAATAACCACTTTTTACCAGTTAACTATGATAACTATTGCTTATCATCAACATAGCTAAATGTTACTGTTGTATTTATACCTATAGGTTAAAAATAAGATCATTGGTTCTGTTGTTCAAATTTTGTTGTTCAAAAAACTTTTTTTACTTCATTTGTATTAATTCTGATTTTAAAAACTGGGTGTGCTTAGGCAGCTAGGCCTGTTGTGTCGAGCAGATAAGTCGGACTTGATTTCAAGTACAGGTAGTCCTCAACTTGCAACAGTTTGTTTAGTGACCATTCAAAGTTACAGCATCACTGAAAAAGTGATTGATGGATGTTTTTTACACTTACGGCTGTTACGGCATCCTCTTGGTCACGTGATCAAAATTCAGATGCTTGGCGACTGGTTCTGATTTATGACCATTGCAGTGTCCCAGGGTTATGAAACCACCTTTTGCAACCTTCTGACAAGCATAAACAAGATCCAGTTAACAACCATCTTCCTAACTTAACAATTGCAATGATTCACTTAACAACTGTGGCAATAAAGATCATAAAATGGGGCAAAACTCACTTAACAAATGTTGGGCCCCATTAATTATGGTCATAAGTCAATGACTACCTCCTAATGGGATAGGAACAGGTAGCAAATTGGATCCAGGTTGTCATCTACTACCTTTCTGATAAATCACCTGTTTGGGCAGTTGCTTCACTGTATCTAAGGCAGGGGTGTCCAAATTTGGCAACTTTAAGACTTGTGGATTTCAACTCCCAGAATTGAAACTGAGAGCTGGCTGGGGAATTCTGGGAGTTGAAGTCCACAAGTCTTAAAGTTGCCAAGTTTGGACACCCCTGATCTAATATATGACTCTGGAGAGGTTTCCAGCCACATCAGTGTCCTAGAATGAAACCTTTTAAGGCAGCTGCCTCTTCTTACAAGCAGAGACAAAAATATGTAGTGCTAAATGTCATCCATGGACATTTCAACAGTTCTTCAGAACTGTAACTCAAGAGGCCAACTTTGGAAATAGGCCTGCTTTTTGTGCTCTACATCTCCAACAGTTAGCTGAACTCAACAGTTTCTTTCTATATTATTGGACTCTTATTTTTTTGATAGGTGACAGAATATTATAATATTGTCATTTTAGAGATATTCATGCCAATGTATATATTACTGTAATAAAGAAGAATAAATACATACATCTTTAAAAAGAGAATGTGCCTCTAAAAATACTAGTAGATTTTTAAAAATTATTTAAAGTTGGTTACCTATTCACTCTTCATACTTTCAGTGGGCTCTCTGTTACTCAAAGTTTTCTCATAATTGATAAGAGGCTTTTATTGGTGGAAAGATAAATTCAATGTTAATCTTAAAGTACAAAAGTTGAATCAAGGTTAGCAACTTCGGGTGCGGATTGGTATCTGTCAATTTATTTTTTAATCTATTTCTGTCATTCAAATAAATAGTGACACAGCAATCGACAAACATCAAATAATTTTAGCTTCCAATCATTCACATATTTGTTAAATAAATGAGCCAACATAGAACAGTGATCCAAGATTAACTATCCTTCATAAAAACCAGCCTGCTTCAGATAATGTTGTTTGTCATAAAATAATCCTCTAATTTGTATAATAAATATTTAGCATACAGTTTGCCACTGTATCTATTAACTGATTGGTTTGTAATTTGTTGGAAGCTTCTGGTTCTTTTCTTATATATTGGAAGCAAAATCCTAACATAGTGTAACTTCAATTTAAAGGCTCATTTGAAGATAGGGGTGTCTGTTAAATCAGAATATCAGCTAAACAGGAACCTACATCATTTAAGTATATTTATGCAAATGCTTTCCCATTTACCCAATTGCATAATAACATTAATTACATCAATTTTCTGAAGTTTGTTTCAATAGACTTGTCTGCTAAATGGAAACCATTGTCCATTAATCACCTCAAATTTTGTCTGGTTGATCTTAAATGTTAATTTTAAACCAAAGTCTGTTAAATTCCGAATTCTTTGTATTCCATTGTTGGGCAAGTTTCTTACCATGTTAAAATAACTTAATTAAGACAGAACACATCAATGCATTTTTTAATACTGTGACAAGAATATTTTTCTCCACGCATTTTATTATTCACAAAAAGCTCTTTTCTTATGAGCTTGGGGCTATCCCTCGGGGCTATTAAAGGCCTTGGATCTGTAAATGCGAGATAAAAGCTGCTTAGTGTATATGCTCCTTACATTAAAGGCAACAGAAGTATTACAAAATATACAAGTTATTTGGAAGTTGGTGGTGAACCTCTCTCTCTGGTGACTGGAAAATCAGTTAAATGAGTTCCGGTTCCGGCGGCAGCGGCGACGGGCAGCTCTTTGCCCGCTCCGGCTCTCCGGTGGGCTTCCCCACTCCTTGGGGGGCACAGGACACCCCACAGAGGGGTCCTGCCGGAGGGGCGGCATCGCGGGGAGCTCCTGCAGCGGCGGCGGCCGGCGGGAGGTCTCTCGCGCGCCCAAGGCACCGGGGAGCTAGATCGGACGGCGCCTCGCGTTTCTGCGCCTCGCGCCTCGCTAAAGCCGTCTGGAGAATGAAGCAATTGAAGGAAGCAGCTGCGGTGCGGTGAGGTTGCTTCTCTCTTCATGCCCTATTTTGCATGAAGAATTAGTTATAAAATAACTTTAAAATAACTTTCGGAGTATTCTGGAGGCGCAGCTGGAGGGAGGGGGGTTTCCCCCCCCCTTGGTCAAGCGGCTAGGAATAATTTCGCTCTCAGCCCCCGGGGAAGGAGGAGGGGGGAGAGCCAACGAATGAAGCCTCACCCAGGCTGAGATGATTTTCTTTTCAACTTAATTTTACTTTCTACTGTGATTTGTGGACTTTTGGAACTTTTTAAAAACTTTGTTATGCCTCTGTGCCCAAAACTGGCAGGGCAAGATGGCACACTTCCGTTGTCTTTATGAATTGTGAAACCTGACTCCACCTTTAAAATTCAGGCTTCCGGTCTTTGTCTCCGTGTCTCCCAGAGGAATCTCTTGTGGATTGGTATTTTTTGAACTTTCTAGGGGAAACCTTTCATCTATTGCCAGACTTATTAGAGAGATACTCTTCTGCCTGGTTCTTCTGCTCCCGGACCTCACCTGGCTACCCTTCTTTTCTAACTGTTTATCTTATATATGGACTGAACTTCTAATGTTATAAAGGATGGCATCCAAAAGACCACCTCCTGGGAAACCTGGCTTTGCCACGTCTGCTCCAACATCTGTAACATCCAGTCCAGCCACACAGTCAAAGATAACAGAACTGATGCAACCTAAGACTATAGAGATGGACTTTCAACAAATGCTTCAACAAATTTTACAGGGCCAGGAGGAAATCAAGAAACAGCTAAGGGAAATGAAAGATGAAATTAAAGAAAATCAAGCCCAAATTTATAAGAACTCACAGAGACTGGATCTTGTGGAAGGGGGGGTGGAGGAGGTGAGGGGGGGGTGGAAGCTGTGCAGAAAGGGAACAAAGATCTTGACATCCAACAGATGAAATTAGAATTTGAGAGAATGTCCTATTATCTTAGATTTCAAAATGTTATAGAAGAAGATGGGGAAAACATAAGGGACATCATGACAAACATTCTGGCTGACTACACACACAAAGAAAAACAACAGATGGGGTGGGATATAGACCTGGTTTATAGAGTGAACTCAGCTTATGCTAGAACACACAATGTACCCAGGGAGGTTCACATTAAATTCCTTAGAAAAAGCACAAGAGATGAAATTCTGGGTGTACAAAGGGGGCAAGCATTGACATATCATGATATGGAGATAACCATTCTGAAGCAGATCCCTAAGAAGATTAGAGAAAAAAGAAAAAATTATTCGCATTTAGCGAATAAATTATACCAGAAAGGGGTGTGGTTTAGATGGTTGATGCCTGAAGGTATGCTGATATTCTGGGAGGAGACAAGAATCAGAATCAATTCACCCATAGAGGCGCAGGCCTTTATGGAAAAAAATAAAACACTCCTAGAGAAACCACCAGACACTACAACGGACACACAGGACACGGGAGGGGCCAGAGCTCTGCCAGTGGAGGGAGATGGGGCAATAGCAAGAAGACTCAGATCACAAAAATAAACAAGAAAATCATATTATTATAAATTGACCGAAAGTGATAATGGAATTATACTTGGATTTTATACTGTAATGTTTAATTTGATTGAATTTAATAATAGAACTAATATGCTGATTGTAATCAATTATATACTAATGCATTATATATAAATGTATACTATGGGTATGGAGGGAGGGGGGCCTCACACATTTTGCAACTGTCAAAATTTGTATACCTGTCCATTTACCCTTTTCCCTATAAATCTTGAAAAACCAATAAAATTTTATTACAAAAAAAAAAGAAAATCAGTTAAATGATGGATCACGTTCATTTAAAAAATTGAAATAATGAAACGGAAGCATGTAAAGAAAAATAATGTATGCTTTTCAAGTTTCTATTGAGGTTTCAGCCAGCTTACTGGAGCTGAAACCCCCAAATTTCCAAGTTTGAGAAACCCTAATCCATAGGCTATCATGGAGAAGCATCAAAATATTAGTGGCTCCATTCCAGGGTTCTCGGGTAGTCCTCAACTTGTAACCAACCATTCTTTAGCCACAACTCAAAGTATGTCAGTGCAACAAAGTGTGTGAACAAAGGGACTTACGAGTGGCATCCAAACTAATGGCCATTGCAGTGATTGAGTATTTGGCAGCCTGGTTACACTTAGGACTGCAGGGGTGCTTCAAATTCCCCAACCAGCCTATCTACCCCCTCATCCCTGTCCTTTTGGGTGCCCTGCACAGTGGCACTTGTCAGTGGGAGCAGCAGTGCTGGGACTCCATTACAAACCCAGGCCCTTCAGCAGTCTCACCTGGTTGCTACTGCCCTGACTTCTACTTCAGTCCCAATACAGCCATCACCACTGCTGAGGAGTCCACTCCAACCCGATGCCACAACCAGCCACAGCAGCACCACAGCACAAAGCATCAGCTGCCCATGTTATTTAGGTTCGGTTATGCCCAGCTGACCTTCACTGTGCTGCTGACAAGGTGCGCCCTGCCTGCCTTATGCAAGGCAGTTGTTGGCTGTACCAGCCCTCGTGCCCAAGGTTGCTTGCTCTATTCTCCAAATCACACCTGCCATTCTCCAAATAGTGTGTCATATTCCCATGTTACTTTGGAAAGCATCAAAGGAATGGGGCACACCTGCCATTCTCCAAATGACACTATAGAATGGGTTGCACTATTTAGAGAATGGCACACATGCCCCGTTCTCATGATGCATGAAGTGGTTTTGCCCAATGGGAAAGTGCTGGAGTGTGACATAGAGACCCACATACAGAAGAGCTGGGACAACCCCTACCTCTTTCCCATTGGACAAAACCACATCCTGCCTTCCCTGTAGGCTGGCATTCTTATTTGCACCAACCTGGTGGGCAATTAGTATTCTCTGTTCATAACAATGAGAAGTCGCAGCTGCCAGTTCTTTAGATGGCTTTGGCCTACATCAGGGGTATCAAACTTGCATTGTCACAGCGTCATCTCGTGACATACCAAGACTTCCCCCCCCTTGCTAAACCGGGCATGGGAGTGATGCATCCAGCCCACGGGCTTTGAGTTTTACAGCCCTGACCTACATATATTGAATTATTCTCAGGAACTAAGGTGTCCTAATGCATCTGCATAGTATGCTGTGTGTGCAGATGCAAGCAGTGTGCCATTTTGCAATTGACAAATGTAAATTCTGTTAATCTACAGATTTTCTAAGCACCATCCAAATTGTTTTGGCACAGCACCCAGTGTACCAATAACCACTGGAACCACCAGTGTCTGTTTATGCTATAACCTTTCAATTTCAATTTTCAAATTTTGTTACTTTGCGACCTCCAATTTTTGTCTTCTGTTCTACTATTCTCCTGACATTGCCACATAACTTATCCACACTTTCATGTTTTCAACCACAGTTAAATCTGATGTGTTGTGAACAGTGGTGGGATTCAAACATTTTTACTACCGGTTCTGTGGGCGTGGCTTGGTGGGCGTGGTGTTGATTTGTGGCCATTGCTTTGTGGGTGTGGCAGGGGAAAGATACTGCAAAATCCCCATTCCCTCCCCACCCCACTAACCTGCTTTCCAGCTCCGTTCTCCTGTTCAGAGCAACAAGAAGATCAGTTGGGAGGCTGGGAGGCAGTGTGGGCGGGGGCGTCCTATTTGCTGGTTCTCTGAACTACTCAAAATTTCCACTACCAGTTCTCCAGAACCTGTCAGAACTTCCTGAATACCACCTCTGGTTATGAACCAAGATTTTACCAGTCTGTATTACTATGATTATTCTCTGGTCACAATAATGTGAAGTCACAGCTGCTACTTCTTTAGCTCATTATTGTTATTACTTTGGGGCAGCAGGAGGCCTGGAGTGCTGAGTGGTGAAGGTAACTGGGGCTGTCCTGGGGCTGGGCTCAGTGGTGGGTTCCGGCAGCCACTACTGCTGGTTTGCTTGTGGGCATGCAACACGCGTGCTTGATACATGCTGTGCGCGCATGTGCAGTACGATAAAAATTGTTCTGCACATGCGCAGAAGCGCAAAACAAGATGGCGCCAGCATAGGCGCTGCCAGGAGAACCGGTTTGGGGGCATTGCAGGCTTGGGTCGCTGTTGGTTCCAGCAACCCAAGCCACCAAACCACTACCGGTTCGGCCGAACTGGTCCAAACCGGTAGGAACCCACCACTGGCTCTGACTGTCCAGGATGCAGCAAGCACAAGCAGCCCCAGAGCCATGTGGTTCACAATATGTAAAGAAGGCAGAATGCAGGGTGACCAAAAGGACAGAAATGGGGAAAAGATGAACACAACCACTTACCATACTGAGGTTCAGGTCTGGGAGAGGCCAAGGCCTCTCCTAGAAAGGGCTTGGTTGGGATACCAGACTGCATGGTACCCTTTAGTGAAGCTTGGTGTCTTTTGGGTAGAGTTTGGTTGTGTCATTATTGTGGCTTGCTAGTTAGCTGAGTATTATAATTTCACAAGCATAATGAAAGAGAAAACATGAACTTTAGCTGCCCATTCCTAGAAGAAGAAGAAATATTTTGACTAGGCCTTGCATGTGTTCGCTGCTATCCACACTCTTACAATTGAGCAATCAGAACTGCTAGCCAGTCAGAATTTTAAAATCATATTTGAATTTAAAAACATATTTGACTCAAGAGTGCATAATTGATTGGTCAGTGTTGAGCTCATATTCAGAGTACTAGGAGATGGAATAAATTCCCGGTTGTGTTGATGGCACCAGTACAAAAGTAATTTATTCCATTAGTTCATGAGAGAGCTTGAAGAAAGAGCTAAAGCTGACCATATTAGAGCTGAAAGCTGAGAAAGTGAATGAAGCCCAAGCAATATTAATTTTGACACTCCCAAGAACTCTGAGAGGCAGACATTCAGAGATATGATAAAATTGGGTGGCTGGTTATTCATGTCAGTGTTATAGAACTCATCACACACCAACCAGTTTCAATATTCTACGCATATGGAATTGAAGTTGCAATATTGACATTGTCTGAAACAATCCCCGAAGAAGCAGAAAAACCATTTGTGAAGAACTACTCAAAGCTGCCAAGCATTTCAAGGCCAGCCAATTCAATTTATTGCATCAGAGGGGAATCTCTACTTTGATTTGTCAAGAATGGACTCATTTGACTGAAGTCTAAACTAATCAAAACAGGTCTCCGAAGCTTTGCATAGCCTTATGATTTATTTGATATGTTGGCTGATGGTTTCCTCACCTGATCCTTTCCTACCTAGAAAATCCCTCTGAAGCGGAGAGAAAATCCTCAAGACGGAGTAGATTTGGTTACAATAAAACAAGAGTTAGAAAATTAGAGCTATAAGTATGTTTTCCTTGTAGAAGGAGAGAGACCATCCTAAACAATGAAACCACTCTACATTCTGTTATAATACCTTTGAAAAATAGAGTCCATAGCAGAGGTGATTTGCTCCTGTTTTGGCCCGGTTCGGCCAAACCAGTAGTGGTGATTTGGCCTGGGTCGCAGAACCAGCAGTAACCCAGGCTGGCCACACCCCTATACTGGTTCCCCGGTCTCTTCTGCCATTGCTGGCATGTTTCTGTGCATGCACAGAACAATTAACACTCAACTGCGCATGCACGAGCAATGCATGGTGGGGGCGTGTGCAAAGCGAACTGCTACCAATCGGTACAGGAATCCACCCCTGGTTCATAGTCACTTTTTCCCCTCTACTAGGAACTAATCTCCATCTTCCTAAAATCTTTGTCCCTAACAAGAAATATCACAGACTGTCTGGGAACCAATCACAATTTCTACCATAGCAAACAGCAGCTTTGGGTCATTTTAAACAGTATGAATGCATTGGGATGTATTCACTATGTGGTTTTTTTTTAATTTGGTTTGGACAGTGCATCCTTACCATAAAAAAATAATAATAAGAAACATGTTAAAAGCAACTTAAAAGGACAGGCTCAGTACCAATTCAGTAGTGGAACACTTGTTTGCATGCAAAAACATCAACCCTAATATCTGCAGGTAGAATTAAGTAAGATGTGTATCTGAAAGCTGCTCCATGCAGGCTGAATATTTGGGGATTTATAAGTATATTATATCTAAAAGATAGCATTAGGGAAGGCTGCTATAAACTCTGGTGGGCTAATAGATCACTCAGTAAAATACAGTTTCTTATGTACTTGTGAGGACATACTGAGTATCACATATACTTAGTCTCTGAATTACAAGCTTTCTTTTCAAAATAATTTCAGTGTAATAGGCTGTATTGAAAAATGTGATCCCATTGCTTATCTTAAAGGAGCCTTGAGCTAATCACGCCTTTGTGAAACCCTAATGATTTTTCTATCAGTAGCAGAGAAGCAACAGTTATTATCCACCGGGACAATGATATAAATTCTACAGAACAATTAACTGTGACTATCTGCAATATGCATGCTTCACACGGAAATTCGTATATTAGCTAATAATGCGGGATTTTATCACTATTTCATTTTCTGCTGCTGAATATTACTGGTGGTGTGATACTGGAATTAATCATGGTATAACACTTAATATTCAGCTTATTCAAGAAAGTTGTTGTTTTACCTTATAGGTGAATCAGTTGCCAATGCAAAATGCTGAGTTTTGATCTATACGACCCTTAGTAGCTTGGATCCTTGGGATCTAATGGAAGCTTCTTCCTATATTTGCCTTTGTCTATCTTAAATATATCTTTGGAAATCTGGAAAGCGGACAAGTAGCTCCAGAAACAAGGAAAGCGCTAGCACAGTGTTTCATAACCTCAGCAACTTTAAAATGTGTGGACTTCAACTCTCTAGAGCAGGGGTGTCAAACTGATGTCATCACGTCGGCGTCACGTGACATATCAGGACTTTCCCCCCCTTTGCTAAACAGACATGGGCGTGGTCAGCATGCAATGGTCTGGGAGATTCACAGCCCTGCTCTAGAGCTTTCCAGCAAATGTGCTATCAGCTATCTGTATTTCTAGGTAGTAATCTCTGGAGCAGAAAATGTAGTCGCTTTTTTCATGTGCATCTTTTTATATATAGATAATAATGCAAATGAAATTTCAGGAAATAGGAGCAATGTTTGCTGATCTTGGAAGCTGTGCATTCTGGCTATGTGGGTTCAGGCCAGTGACGTGCAGTCAGGTGAGGCAAGTGAGGCACAGCCTAACCTCTCATCATCAGGGCAGCGAGTCATTCAATGGGAAACTTGCCTTTTGGGAGGAATGACCCAGCTTGGCTCCCGCTTTCGATCTGCCGCCCAACGACCGAACGGAGAAGCGAAGAGGCAGGAGAGACAAAGCAGGAGCCAAGCCGAGTCATTCCTTCCAAGAGGCAAGTTTCCTATCGAATGACTCGCTGCCCTAGACTCGAGGCTCCAGTCCAGCCTGCGGTGCTTGCAGCCCCCGCCAGCTCCTCCAGGGACTCCCAAGCTCAGCACGAGAGAGCCGCCGCGAGAGAGGCCGGCCAGATTGCCCGGGTGGCGGCAGAGGTTCCCTTTGTTCTTTCGGGTGTGGGAAGCGGTGGGGGGGAGAGGCTTCCTCCACTCCATCCGCTCCCTATCTGTGCTGCCCTCGCCTGACAAGTGCGCCCCGGATTCCGCGCAGCTCTGGCAGGTGGTGCTGTGGCTGAATCCCAGGGTGGAGGGCGGCAGGTCGCAACTGAGCATGCCTGACTGTGGAATTCTGGGAGTTGAAGTCCACAAGTCTAAAGAAATTGCTGCCTCACCAGCTATAAACCTCACCGCATGTCACTGGTTCAGGCCTAGTTAGAACTTGGATGGGAGATCACCAGGAAATCTCAATCATATAGATTAGACTAGGAAATGTTTTGAGAAAGCATAGTACAAGCCACTTCTGTAATCCTGCAAAAATGCTACATGGATGTCCCCAGGATGTGTTTTTTTCTCTCTTAGTAATGCAAATAAGCAAAATGCATGATAATAAAACATGATTCTCCTCCATGCCATAGTGTTTCCTCTGTCACAAGAGTTATACCTCTTACATTAGGGCACAATATGACTCAGTATCCCAAGATAGACAGAAGCTATAGAATCATGAGGATACTCAAAGTGGCTTCAATTCCAGATTCATGCATCCTTTGAATACAGAAAGTCAAGCTCAAAATTAAGGAATGCAAATGTGGCCCCCTAATCTCTATGCTATGCTGTTTAGCAAATTCTGGAGTTGAATAATCTGTGAGTCACTAATTATGTGTGAATATTTAGGGAATATTTAATAGTCAACATCATCAATTGACCTCTGAGGTTTTTGCAACATAGTTTAATATTTCACAGCATTTGGCAGTCGGCATGGTGTAACAATCAACATTTTGCAGCATCTAATCAACGTTTCACCATATGTGACAGCTGGCAATACTTGACAGCATTTGACAGATTACTTGAATTCATCCATTAATCCAAACAGTTGAATCTTTAATTTTGATGTTTAATTTTAGTTTCCAAATTCAGGTGTCAAAATCAGAGAAATTAAAATGGTTTTCTGAAGGGTCCTGAAAATGTAATATTATTTTTTCTCATACTGAACATAAGGTGAGGCTTGTCATAGAGGTGGACAAAACCTAGCTGTTCTAAGAAACCTCTGAATCTTGCTACATAGTACAAACCATGTTTAGTTTGTATTTGTTTTGACTATTGTAATCACAAATTTTAATCAGAAATATTTTTTTAATAACATGCCGAGGGAACTCAAGTCCTTTTCTCTTTTTGAGAAGATGGCCAGTAATGTAAAGAAGTTCTGAACAATAGGGGAAATTGGATGTGCACAAAACTTGAAATGTTATCAGATAAGGCCAACCTTATATTTATTTTCTTCTGAACAGTCTCAGTGTAAGACATTTGCAACAGTGGTGGGTTGCTGGCCGTACGGCCTGGTACGGTCATGCCGGTAGTGGCCTGGAGCAGCAGAGAGTGTACCGGTATGGTGGCTCATTTGGCCCACCCAGCCGCCCGTGCTCTATAGCTGTATTTATGACAATACACTGCACATGTGCACACAGCGTGTGGTGCCGGTGCGAGCCCCAACAAGCAGCTAGTTGTCGCAGGAGCAGTGGATTGTGCATGTGTGCACAGCTCATATCAGACGCATGCACAGTGCACGTCCAGCGTGTGCACGAACAGACCATTATCAGCGTACTGGCACGTGCATGAATAGACTGCGATCAGCTACACCCACCACTGATTTGCAATGGATCATGTTTACAACTTAAAACGATCTTGGGCCCAGCATTGTTTTGGGGGGACCAGGTCATTTCTGTGCCTGGGACCCCTTTGCCCTGCTTTAACTGAAGTACCAATTGTACCCCTTTTTGGTGGAGAAGGATCACATTACATATTGTGCTGCTCCGCTCCTCTCACACATATGCACATATAGCAGGAGTTCTACAGGTGTTTATTCAACCCCCCTCAAATAGGTATTCAGAAAGCATCCCCTGTTGTGCCGTTTCAGATTCTGAGCTCAGCACAGCAAGAATCCCTGGGTAACTTCAGGCACACAAAAAGTCCAGGAAAGCAGTCCACGAGTTGAACAGATCAATATACATAGCACAAACATACCAGGCACGGAACTGGGTATCTTGCTGCAGCAACTCTCATTTCCTTGGGGCAGGATTAAGTAGGTGATGCTGGTGTAGCTCTTCATGAGAGACAAGATTGCCTCCTCAGATGTAGTCTAGCTGACCAGCATTGTGCCTGTCTCCTCTTTGCCCTATGTGTCCTTGAATCAGGAGGAGGTGTGGACTCCACCTCCTCCTCATTGCTAATGGGTGAAGCTGCTCTCAGTCTTCACCTGGAGCATCCTGGCCAAGTTGCTGCAACTATGGCTTGCCTCGCTCAGTCTCAGCTTCTCACTCATCCGACCGATCCAACTGAAGTTGCTCCATTAGGTTAGCACCCTCCGAGTCCTGATTTAGGCCATCACTCGGCTCTGTGTTTTTCTCTGCCCATTCAAATTCCTCCTCCTCCTCCGAACTCACATCTGGAGAGTGGTCCTGGGGCAGATCCATGACACATATTAGATTATGCTACTATGCTATACTATCTTTCCAGAGCAGGGGTGGGCAACTATACAACATGTAGACTTCAACTCCCATAATTCCTGAGCCAGCATGGTTGACTCATATGACAATATTTGCCCACTCCTGTTCTAGAGGGCTATGACATCTCATTTTGTCCAAAGAGACATTTAGATTGTCTGGCATCTATTTTGGAGATCATATATTCTCCATCATAAATTCTCACTTTTACCGCAGTTAGATTGCTTTTCAATGTTTCCAAAACCAGTTCAAGATGCAGAAATATACAAATTATTCTCTATGTAATCTGTTCTTCATCAAAATCCCTGCTTGGGGACCTCTTTGACAGAAATCCAAAGACTTTCCTCCAGAAACATCCAAACAATTTTCTGAAATTCCACTGAAGAGAAGTTAGGTTGTCTGTACTATAGACATTCAGTAAAACTTGTATACTTTCAACAGTACCTGTGAAGCACTCTGATCTTATTTTAAGCCTAACGTTAGTTGTATTAATGTTATTTTTTAAAAATAATAATCACACATTGTTCTGAGGATTTTATTAGAACATCATGCATAAATATTTTTAAATATATGATTGTTTAAATTTCCTTAACTTTTTTATACTAAGCATTACTATATACTATTTTGGTTGCTAATTTTAGCAAAATATTTTCTAAAAATCAATCTGAACAAGGATTTTTAAAAAGACAGTAGAATTTCTATTAGGAGGCAGATAGAATTAAACTTATCTAATTTTTAATATGTTCTCTTGAAACCGTATTCTAATTAACTCGATCCTCCCCCGCCCTCCAATTTCTTTGTACTTGCCTTAGATGTGTTTATTTTTCAGTCAACCATTATTCTGCTTCTTATTGCTCAGATGTTAGTCATGGATAGCTTATTTCCTGACAATAACTTTAAAAATGCAAGTCTGAAAATGCATCAATTTGTGTGTGTGTGTATCTGGATGCATGTTGTGTGTAGGTATGAGAAATAGCTAGGTATGAGAAATATTTGGCACTGTTTTTTTCTTAATTGAAATGCTCCTGTCCTTGCTGATTTATATGAGCAAGAGGAGGAGAAAGAGAATGAAAAATGAACAAGTCATGGATTTTTCAGTGCTCTAATGACTTATACTAATGTATTCCTTCATCTAAATACAGATTTCTATTTAAAATTCAGCACACAGTAGTATTACGAATTCGAGTTTAATGGATTCCAAATAATTGCCCTTTAGAAATGATGAATAGCTGTTTAAAGACACTGATAAGAATATACTATTCCTCTCCTAACAATGGGCCTTCTGCATTGACTGTGTCATATATGCCTGAAATTAGTTTATTAATTTTTGTATTGATATGCAAAGTGCAGACTGATAGCAAATAAATTCCTCTAATCTTCCCCACCTACCCCAAAAGTCTCTGTGCAGTCATTCGGAGATGGGGGTTTCAAAACAGATAAGAGATAGCTTTTTGTATTGAAGCCATGCCATGGAAATGCAGATGGGTCTCATTTTATACTTTCTTTGGTTTTTCTCAGATTTTTTAATGCTTTAAGAAGAATAGGATCTAAAGATGAATTAATGACCAGGTTTTGCAAACTTCTGCATTCAAGAATCTTTTTATAGGCAATTCATGGTTCCTCTTTATACAGCAAAACAAAACATTTTTTCTTTAAAAAAAAAACTTGTTCACCCCCTTTCTAAAGCCAGGGACCCAGCACGAATGAAATTAAAAATGCATTATTCATTTATTCAAACATGATAACAGGCTGACAAAGTTTTCACTTAGCAGCGGAGATGGCTCCTTTGTTAATTGTATGGGGGAATCTTAAAAAACCCACCAAATTCTAATGATTTCAATGGGTCTTTGATGAATTATGCCCCAAATACTGTACAAAAGGATGCATTTTCCAAATGGGTTATAGGGGCACGTGTAAAATGCTATATTTTTTTCTTCGAGGGATTATACAGTCCCAAATTTTTCTTGTTTTGTTAAACATACGAGAATCAATAATAGTTTCCCCTAAAGAGTTTTTATGACCCGAAGGAGGGGAAAAGGAGTAAATACCTACCCTCCCAAACACACATTCCCTTTGAAATAGCTCTGCCCTTTTCAGGATCTTCTATGCCTTGCTTCTAAAAGAAAGATACTTGTCAAATGGCCCTAAACAGAGTTTAGACCTGCCCACTCAGTCCTGCTTCCTCTGGCTTTTGATTCAGAATTCTCCCTTTGAAGCCGTTTCTTTTCTCTATAGCAGGAGTGGGGAATGATGGCCCTTTTATGAGTTGTGGACTTCCGCTTCCAGAAATCCTGAGCCACCACCATGATGGTGGAATCCATCAGGATTTCTGGAAGTTGAAGTCACAAGTCACAAAGGGGCCATGGTTCTCCACCCCTGCTCTATAGGAAGAGAGCCAATTTGGTGTAATAATGAGGCCTGGTGGTGGTGGTTGTGAACCTTGGCCACTTTAAGATCTATGGACTTCAACTTCCAGAATTCTCCAGTCAACCTTGCTGGTTGGGGAATTTTGGGAGTTGAAGTCTGCAAGTCTTAAAGTGGTTGGATACCCCTGACTTAAGACGTCAGGCTGGAAACCAGGAGACTAAATTGCACTTCCACCTTACCCACAAAGCCATTGGGTGACTTTGGGCTGGCCACTCTCTCTCAGGAAGAAGCTAGTAGCAAGCTACTTTTAAAATCTTGGCAAGAAAATTACAGGGATTTGTCCAGGAAGTTGTCAGTCAAGGCTGACTGGAAGGCACCCAAGAAAAAGGACAGAGCTGTGACCACATTCTCCCCCTTTCTATGTGCTCTTTTATTTTTTCAGCCTCTCCTTATAGGTTGCCTTCTCCTCACCCCACTGGTACCCAGCCGAGAAAAGTTCTTGTGTTTGTCTCATGCCCTGGGCATATTGCCTACTAGCTTTATTTGGCAGGCCTTTTCAGACCCATTCACTGCATTTATGTCCTCCTGCCAAAGATATGCTAGGAAGAGGCTGCTGGGAACACCTTCCATTAAGCAAACCATATCTATCAACTTGTTATCTCCATGGTCATCTTCTCTCTGTGTGTGTGTCCCTAAGCTCTCTTCGCAAAAAAAATGTAAAGATAATATTGTTCCAATTTTAATTCCTATTTCAAGGAGTGACCTGTAGGTGATACTATGCAGAGTATATATTGCAATGAGTCTAAATGGGACAGGCCCAGTGACAGGATTCAAATTTTTTTACTACCGATTCTGTGGGCATGGCTTGGTGGGCATGGCAGGGGAAGGATACTGTAAAATCTCCATTCCCTTCCCACTCCAGGGGAAGGTTACTGCAAAATCCCCATTCCCCCCCGATCAGCTGGGACTCGTGAGGCAGAAAATAGATGGGGGCAAGGCCAGTCAGTATTTACTGGTTCTCCAAAGTACTCAATATTTCTGCTACCAGTTCTCCAGAACTGGTCAGTACCTGCTGAATACCATCTCTGGACAGGCTGAATGATTTTGATTTAAAACCTATAGGTTTTTCTAGCCAATGGGCTAGATTCAAAGTTTGTCAAAGTTCTGCCACTAAAATCAGTGAGATTTGTTAGATTCAGTCCTGTTGATTTCAAGGGGGACAAATCTATCTCAACATCTATCCTAAACACAGTCAAGTCTGCTTCCAACTCCTGATTTTAGAAAGCAAATAGCAGACTATTAAGCTGCTCAACAGTGCTAAAGTGTTTGGTGGCGCTTCTATAACAGAGATGTCAAATTGGTGGCCTGGCAGCTGAATGCATCATGTGCAAGCCACGCCCGTCCCAGCTCTGCAAATGGGGAAAATGTCACAAAACATCATGCAACAGCCACATGTAGCGGCAAGTTTGACACCCATGTTCTATAACAAGAAGCAATCCACATTCAAAGAGCTGTGGCTTCTGTACAAAAATGACAAATAGGCAGCTTTAGCAATTGCTTTGGCAGCTTCCTAGAGCTTCGTAGTATGTGGCATGTGTGTAGGTCACAAAGGTGGAGGAGTAAGGTGCCCTTTGATAGGAGAATAAGGCAGGCAGGTCATCTCCTTGGGTATTCTAATGGCTTTATGACTTCATCCCTGCAAGCTAAAGTGTCAGTTATTGTCAGTTACGCAAGTGAAGATGCCTTCCTGGAGGTCAGTTGCGCTTCAGTAGGGCTCCTGGACTCTGGGAAAGCTTCCCTCCTTTTATAGCCAACTCTCAGAGAGGTAAGTGAGGGTGAGAGTTTGGGTGAGGTTTAGGGTGGGGGTGGAAGGGTTAGGAGAAGGATGAGGTTGGGATTGAGAGGCTGGGAGGGAGGATGAGATGGAGAGTCAGGATCAGGAGGAAGGGGACAGGGCAGATAATAGGTATGGGGAATGGGAGGAAGAAAAGGTAGTGAAAGGAAAGGAGGAGGGGGAAGAGGAGTGAGACAAAAAGGTGGAGTAGGATGGGGAGGGGGAGAGAAGGATGAAGAGGTGGAGTGGGCCCTGTTGGAGAGAGGAGGGAAAGGACAGGACAGACAGAGAAGGGATGGTACACACAAGTAGGGAAGGGGGCAGAAAGGGAATGTGGAGGTCAACAGAGAGTGGCAAGGGAGCGTGAGACAGATGAGCAGGGATATTGGGGGTGGAATTTGGAGGGGAGAGGGACCAAGGGAGATGGGGTAAGTGGGAAAATGGCAAGGGAACAGCATTTCATCTCCCCCTTTCCTTCCCCATTCCCTTTGACCCCTTCTCCACCCTGGCCCCCTCCCCTCTCCCTCTGATTCCCCATCCTGATCTCTATTCTATTCAAATTCTAGAATAGAATTACAATAGAATTAAAATTACAAAAGAATTAGAATCCAAATAGACTAGAATTAGCACAGAATTAGAACAGAGTATCAGAATGGATAGGGTAGGGTACAGTAAAGTTGGGTAGGGTAGGGTAGAACAAAACAGAACAGAACAGAATATGGTTACCATTTGATTGCATGTAGGCATGAATTTGAAACCAGAATTTGAAAGTTCAAGGTTTAATATTGTGTCTTGTCTTGATGTACATTAGAACAGAATAAATGGGCTTTTTTTTCTTCATAAGAAGATAATATATTAACTTATTTTCCAGTTAAGCCATCCTTTGCTATGCATTGATATTACAGATGTATTTGCAATAATTAAATCAGATCACCAAATTTATAAAAAGTTTTCACATTTCATAATAATTATCATAATGGAATATTATATTTATATTAGTGGCTTGTCCTTGGGCCTTTGGTGGTTAGAGTGTTATAAATCTTTGTTAAACCATGACAAGTTAAGAAGCTTGCAGTCAAGCAAATTACATGATGATGGAGCTTTGCTCAATTTATTTCATTTTTGAGAGCTTGCCATGGACTTTAGCAGTGCTGAGAATCGCCATAATCTTTGGAAGGTCTGGAAAGGTGATGGATGGATGGATGGACGGATAATGGATAGGTAGGTAGGTAGGCAGGCAGACAGACAGGACATATAGATATATATGTGTATGTATCCATATATTAATACTGTACATGCATAAAATGCTTTTATCTGGGGATAGTTGCACTGCATTCCTGTCGTATGCTAGGGTGGAATTACCTCATATTAATGGCAGCTTTGCATGATAGCAATATATAACTTCTATAATTGGGAGGCATTTTCTTTGCAGCACCAACAACATTTTGATTTTGAGCAGGACCTCCTTTTCTTCATGAGCTAGGACCTACTTGTGAGTTTTTAAAAAAATATAATTATCAGGTCAGGTTCAATGGCGATACAACATCGGAACAGATGAATCTGTAGGCTCAACCAAAATATTTTCCTTACATTCTGGTAAGTTTTAATTTAATTTAATTATTTTATTTTATTTATATGTCTAAGCTCAATCTTAGGTTAGAAATGACTAGAATTACTGCTCCCAAGATTGTTTAATAGTATATCTTTATTATTTTTTATGTGCAACTTTTATATGCAGAAGAATGGCCTGATTTGTCTGTTTTCTTTCTTCTACAATGTCTAATTTAACCCTATTCTCTGTAGAACAGGGATATGGAAGAATCAGTGGTGAGTGTAAAAAACCTGGGATTATAGGGCATAATTGGCTTTTGGTATGAAATGATGAGGAACAATCAAAATAAAATATTTGCATTAATTAGAACACAGGGAATTTGACAAAACGAATAATATGCTTATAAATGCAGTAGGTTTTTTTCCAGCTTAGTTTACTGATAGAAACCCCAGCATTGGTATATTGGAAATAGCCAAAATTCAGCTCCCTCATCCCATGAAGTAATTTTTAAGAATAATTCAAAGAATCCTTCTCTTATCCCCACTGAAATCACCAAAAATGAAAAAAATGTTACCATAAATTGGAGATTATAGGATATAATCTAACAATCAAGTTGTGATTAGTGATATACATTAGCAGTTACTAGACTGACATAGTTACTAATGTCAGTCCATTTTCAGTAAAACTCCTTTATATCCATCAAGATATATTTAGTTTGGAATTATTCTGAATCTACTTCATTAACTTAACATATAGCTGACCTTGCTGGAATGTTGTTGTGAAGAAATATAGGAGGATAGAGCACTGTGTATGTGCCTTGAGTTCCTGAATAAAGATGGAATATAGATACAATGCCAGAGAAAAGGACACATAAAGCAATAAAACATAAAACATGCACCTTAAAGATGTTGTTTCATGAAGAACCACTTGATGAGTCAATTTCTTCCTGCTGGGTGGGGGAAGGAATGATGAAGGTGTCAATTGTCCAACTAGCAAACCCAAGAAAAGTAGGAATTTTGAAATCCCAAAAGCTGAACTTTATTGGCAACACCATTTCAGTACTGAAGATCAAAACCAACTGTGTTTTTCCCCACACAATGCATGTATAGTTAAACAAGAGCCTTTTTCCTCCCCACTCTTGGTTGGTCAAATTTGCAATTGTCAATCGTCCTATTGTTTTGAGAGCTGTTCACTTTTCTGTTGGAAGCCTGGGGTGGGTTCTTGTCTCTCACAGTCCATCTCTGGTACGTCTGCACTCTTCTCCTTTTCCCTCCCCCCACAATTCTTTGGCAAGTTGAATAGCGACAAGACCTAAATGTTTCAAAAGTGGTTCAATCTTAACAGAAGGATTGAGAGACTGGCTGGGAATCTGTCACAGAATGTTGAAAATGAAGCTCACGTACCTGCAGCAGCCACCTGACCACAAGAACAGTGTGAAGCAGTCACAACTTTCCCAAATGTCATTCCCTTTGGAGTCATGAATTTTGGATTCATTCTATACATTGGTTCATTTGAGGTACCTTGGTTCAAAAATTGTTACCCTATGATGCACCATTTAACTCAGTTAAAAATCATGACAACGAGAGTTTTAGTAATATATAGATAAAGGACATAAGGACACATCCCAAAAATTTCTCTAACATCCAGTTGGAATGATAGAATAATATCACTAAGTTAAAAACTCAAAAATATAGAAAGGGTACAGCAAGGAGGCAGAAATCATTGACAGACTAGATACTTCCATATATACTCACAAATAAGCCAACCCATGAATTTTGCAACAAAATACTATGAAAAATGTGCCACCTGGGGATAAACTGACCCTCAAAATTTTGGTATGTTCTAATTTTCTCAATTGACTTAGCCATAGGTAAACTGCGGATTATCTATTTTTCATGATATTTTAATTAAATTTTAATTAAAAATGGGTAGTTTAAAAAGTATTGCCGTTTATTTTTATTTTTATTTTGCAGATAAGCCTATTCACAAATGAAGTGTGAATGCAATTATGTCCAGCTAGGACTGAAAGACTAGGTTGTAGACATTCCTATACCAACAGTACACAACTAAAGCTTGCAAAGACCCAGCGTCCTCTATTTTCTGGCACAATTTTTAGAGGTGATGGTGGGTTTTTTTCAATTCAGGGGGAAAAGCTGCGGAAAGATTTTCTCCCTTGCTGACCTGGAGTCAAAGTTAGGTTTTTAAAGGGGGTATTGGTTGGAGGCAGAGGTGGGATTCAATTTTTTTTTACTACCGGTTCTGTGGGAATGGCTTGGTGGGTGTGGCTTGGCTTGGTGGGCATGGCAGGGGAAGGATACTGTAAAATCTCCATTCCCTCTCCACTCCAGGGGAAGGTTACTGCAAAATCCCCATTTCCTCTTGATCAGCTGGGAATTGGGAGGCAGAGAATAGATGGGGGCGGGGCCAGCCAGAGGTGGTATTTACTGGTTCTCTGAACTACTCAAAATTTCTGCTACTGGTTCTCCAGAACTGTCAGAACCTGCTGAATACCACCTCTTGGTGGAGGGCAGAAGGAGAGTTTAATTTTAGTACTTAACTTTGGGAAGACAGAAGAATTACAAGTCTGTCCCTCCCATCTTTTTTTTAAATCAAATAAATGTGACTTTGGGGAGGAAGAGAGAGCAGATTAAGCAAAGGAAAGGTTTTGGGGCACTCCTTCTGAAGCTCTCTGTTATGCAAGGGCCCACTTCTCAAAGCCTAAGGAAGGCTTTGCATCCTCCTGCTTCCCTGCTGATAGAGCCTGTTGATTGGCACAGAAAGCCATAAAAGAAGCTGCCATTTTAGGGGAGCTGAAAATGGTGATTGCTTCTGAGGGGCATAAGGAATAGGCCTAAGTGCTACAGAGGATGGGGGGGGGGGAAGAGAGGAAGGGAGGACACTGCAGCATCCCCTTGGTCTGTCATAAATGCAAACAACCACGAGAGCACTGTATCTGCCATAACTTTGAAAGAGGTTTGCATGTAGTTTTGGGTATTGGTTATTGTTTCAAATGGTTGTTAAATGGCTTGTTGTCTGTCAAGGATTACCTGTCTCAGTGCAGAGTTGCTGGAGAATTTTAGCACCTCGGGAAACAGATTAAAAACTAGCCTTGGGATGGAAACCAATGCATCTTCTATAAAAAATGAAAGTTTCAGATGACAGTTTAAGAGCTTTGGGTTTTGGGGGAAGAAATGTGATCTGTTGGCATAAGACTACAAACCATGTACCTCTAACTCAGGGGTGTCAAACTCAAGGCCCATAGACTGGATTCAGCCCAAGGGCTGCTTAGATCTGGCCCCAAGGCAGCCCTGGAACCAGTGAAGGTCCAGCCCACTGTGCCTCTGCCAGCAAAAACGAAGCTTGGGAGGGCCATATCCATCTCAGGCTCCGTTTTCAGCCACAACGGCCTCCTCCAACTTTCCGCCAGCAAAAATGAAGCTGGGAGGGGGGGCTGCACACACTCTCCCCCCCCCCAGCTCCATTTTCAGTAGCAGAGGGTTGAAGGTCATCACGGCCAAAAACAGAGCCAGGAGCCCATTTTTGCTGGCAGAGCACTCAGGCCACCACAGGTGAGTGGTGTAACATGAATGATGTCATGCTGGCCACCCCCATCCTGGCCACCCCCCCCCCATGTCAAACACAACCCTGATGTGGCCCTCAATGAAGTTGAGTTTGACAGCCCTGCTGTAACTGCTTGACCAGTGTACTTATATGCAGAACTCCATGACTGATAGTATAATTTAAACTTCTCTTTAATTTTTGTGATATGGCCGCGCAGGTGCAGATTCACAGCCCAATGGAAATGGGATATACCCAGGGAGGTACATGTTAAATTTCTCAGAAAGACCACAAGAGATGAGATTCTGAGTGCACAAAGAGGGCAAGTGTTGAAATATCAAGATAGAGAAATAACCATCCTGAAACAGATCCCCAAGAAAGTGAGAGAGAAAAGAAAAAATTATTTGCAATTAGCGAAGAAGCTTTACCAGAAAGGGGTGTGGTTTAGATGGTTGATGCCTGAAGGTATGCTAATTTTCTGGGAGGATACTAGAGTTAGAATCAACACAACCATAGAAGCACAGGCCTTTATGGAAAAAAATAAAGCACTCCTAGATATACCTGATGATCTTATACCCGACATACAAGACACGGGAGGGGCCGGAGCTCTGCTGCCGGGGGGAGAAGGGGCAATACCAAGAAAACTCAGATCACAAAAATGAATAAGGAAATCGGCTTTATACAAATTGATTGAAACTTTTATATGAATTTACATGCTGACAAATTACCACTATGTAATATTGAATTATTTGTTTAAATGAATACTATGAGTACGGGGGGGGGGGGCGGGGACACCCTTCACACATTGTAACTGCCAAAATTTGTAACCTACTCCAATACCCTTTTCCTTCTTATTTTTAAAAAAACCCAATAAAACTTTGTTTTAAAAAAAGAAAAGAAACGGGATATACCTTTTCAATAAAGAAGAAGAAACAGTGCTTAGTAGCAATTTCTTTTAAAAAAAAAATTCTTCCAATAAACTTGTCCTCGTGGATATATCTGGTCAGCCACTCTCAGCCTATTGAGTCAAAGCTACAATCTTGTTTTTAATTACTTAATTTATCTTTATTTATGGCTACAGTGATAGCGTTCAAATGACACTAGATCATTTAAAAACCTCTTAGCCAGATCCTTTTGGGACCGCCATATAATTGAAAACATTTAGCAGAATATCTTTGGGAACGGTGCCAAGGAATGAACAAGAGACTTACATTTCAGTTTAAACTACCAGGCAAAAAATCATTTCAAACAGTCAAGGCTATAGCTGGGAGAAAATGCAGGCTTTGTAATTTACATAGACTTTATTTTTTTTATAACCTAAAATTATTTTCTCTCTTTGTTGCATTTGACATCTTACTAACATCTCTTCTGAACTGTCTGACATTCCCTTTAATTAGCTAGCAAGACGTAACAGGCAATGCTCTGATATAAAAGGATTACATCATTAGCTAAAAGTGCTGAAGGAATCAAGACCTGCATATCAGGTTGTGGAAGTAGTAACCTCCATAAGGGTAACTGAGGGTCAGGCCACCTCCAATGAATTTTCCCAGCAAGGGAAGAAATAATTCCTACTTTTTCCCATGGGGGAAAGAGAAAATATCAATTGGCTACAGTGAATCTAAGCAATGGGAGAGTATGGATTCAATCATTCATTTTTATCTTTCTATTTATCTATTTATCTGTCTGTCTATCTCCAATTAACATTTACAAATCCACTGGTATATATGCAATGTGTATGTGTGTATGTGTATATATACGCACACATGCATCTATATATATATGTGTGTGTGTGTGTGTGACACACACATACATACACATGTATATTACATGTATAGATGCGTATGTGTGTATGTACACAAACACACACACACAAATACATACATACTCCACTGCAGGTTTAATTCTATCAAATGAGCCAATGTATCCTAATAAAAAAAGTTATAAACGCTGAAGTGATATTTGTTTTTGTTTAGTTTCAGTTTTCTTCCACAAAAACTCCCATCAGTCTATCCCAACATGCTTCAGCGATTGCTGTATAAACAACCTTATCGCATTTAGGCCAGACAACACTTGAATAGAATTTGCCAACTCAGATGCACTTGAGACTCCAGATGGAACTTTATTATAGTCAGTGCAGTGGGGGGTTTCAAAAATTTTTTTAGAACCTCTTCTGTAGGTGTGGCCTGCTTTGTGGGAGTGGCTTGCTGGCCATGTGACTGGGTGGGCGTGGCCAGCTTGTCAAATGTGGTGAAACTCACTTAATAACGCTCTTTCTTAGCAACCAAAATGTTGGCTCAGAAACTCTGGCATTTGAAGCACGCAAGTCTTAAAGCTGTCAAGTTACAAGACCCTTGCACCCCTAACTCTTTAGGAAAAAAAACCCCAGGGGTGTTCAAACTTGACAGCTTTAAGACTTGTGGACTTCAACTCCCAGAATTCCTCCTCTCGCTCTTCATCTTGATGATGTGTGGGTGGGCGGGGGGAGGGAGCTGGGACCAGTTCTAAACGGCACTATTAAGGGGACCAACTTTTTTACAATGAAAAGGAGGACAAATAAATTGGAAAAAATATATCGTAAATAAAAGAAATATTTTATTCATTGCAACAATAATACACTAAAATATGATATATGCATAATAAAAACATTTGCAACATTTTATATTGTAATTATGCTTACATGCCTGTTAATTATTAATTAAATGAGTACTTTTCCATTGAATTAATATTTTTGTCAATGTATCATCTTCTAACAATATATTGGAAATATCTGAACAAGAAATATCCTTCATATTGAATTTTATGGCAAATGCTGCAGCTAGAGTATCAACATTCAATCTCGATTTCTCACTTGTCAAAAAATCATTGGCAATTGAAAAAAACTCTTTCAACTGCTGCATTAGTTCCAGGGCAGCACAACGTAAATTGAACAAGTATAAATAAATGTTCACATGGAATATGTTCATTTTTGAAATGGCTGAAAATATCCACCCATCTTTTATCAATTTCAACATGTTGATTTTCCCATTGTATTAATTTTTCAGAATTTAAATATACATTCAGTCTTCTAATTTCTTCAAAGAGACAATTGTCGTCTATTTTAATTCTAGCATTTCTTTAGATAAAATTTCAACACAAGATTCAATATCTGTTCAATATGCTTGCGATGAAGTAAAAAAAACACCATTAAAAACTGTTTAATAAAACGTGAATTGTATTTACCTCTGTATAATTGAATATTCACTGAGAAAGAAAAAATTACCGTGAGTCATTCAATTGCCGACGTGCCGTGAGTCATGTGCCGTGTTGTGTTTCGGTAAGAAGTAAACAAAGCCACTTGCACGCGGCGCTCTCTCTCAAGGTCTCCCGTGCGGAGCGCATGCGTCTCATAATCGCGTCTTATACCGCACTATACCGAGTCTTGACGAATTGTCATGTCAAATACAAATACGTCACATAACGTGCAACAGATTAGTCTTCAAACATCAAAAAGGAGGACATGTAGGAGGACACTTTTCAAGGGAGGAGAGAACTTACAAAAGAAGGACTGTCCTTCCTAAAGGAGGACGGTTGGTCACCTTAGCACTATAGATTTGTGGAACCTCTTCTATAGATGAGGTTAGAACTGGCAGGAACCCACCCCTGTCATAGTGCAATACAAAGGTTGTCAATTGGTAAGATTATGGTGCCAATTCTACTTTGATAGCATCTAATTGAGGAAAAATCCAAGCACTTTGTATACCATGTAAATATCATTTACTATTGGTATGGGATGATGTTTTCACATCACAGCCTTTTTTATTGTCATCACATCAGTACAAAGGTAGATTTAATTCCTCCCTCCCTCCCTCACCCCCTTTCTCTATGTCTCTCGGCATAATCAACATATTCGACACACAGTTTGTACTTTCATATATTTATTCTAATACTATTCTACCACATTGTCTCTCAGTCACCATTTACAGCTCCCATGTGACACATAATTCAGGTTTTGTGCAAGAGATGCATCAGACTCATTGACTGTAACTCTGTGAGGATATTCAATAATTTGTTACTTTTCCACCTGACAGTGAAAATGTACAGTGGCACTTGCAACATAGTTCAGAATTTTCTCTCTGAAAAATACAGAGGCCATAATGGCTCCAAGTTTTCTTTTATAACATGTACAAAATAATTGCATTAAAATTATGCAGTAAAGTAGTCAAAACACATGAGCAAGACTGTCCATAAGCATTCAGCGTGCGCATACACAAACACACACATAAACAACCACATTCAGAAGTGGTTTTCCATTGCCTTCTTCCTATGGCTGAGAATGTGCTAAAGTCACCCAGCTGGCAAATTTTTATGTATACAGATAGAAGAACTTAATTCCTTGCTTGCAAATTCTGCACAGGAAAGTTTTCTATAAATGAAATTCCGTGCTCTCCCAATCTCAAAACACCATCACTAAGTTTCTTCCCAATAAGACTCATGATTTATTTCTCTCCAGAAGCTACAGAAATCCCCCCTGCATCATTTCTGTTGTTCTAACACACTACACAAACTTGTTCCTTGCTGTTGTTTTATCTCATGATGCAAGATTATTTCTGTAGTAAATATGAAATAAGCATCCATAATATTTCTGCATTAGAAATATATGCATGCAGCACAATATGTTGTTTTGCGGATGGTACTGGATTCACAATAATCATGAATGTGACTGGCTTAAATCTGGCTTAAATCTAGGAATACAGTATCTTTGGACTGCTTTTTTCTGGCCTTTTTTTGCCATCATCACACAATGCATTTTCATACCAGTTGCTTTTGAATCATATCTCCTTAAGAGTCTCCATGTATATATAATATAGCTAATTTCTTAAGTCCTTTTAATATGTGTAGCTCTAATTTCATTTTGTTCTTGTGTTCTACAAGCAGTTGTAGATTATTTCCTCACAACATTATCTGAAGGGAAATACTTATCAGCATTTTTCTCCTGATAAAGCTGGGCGGGGGGGGGAGGGAACTACTAGAGTTCCCAAATTGAACTGCATTGTTCATCCTAATAGCGAATTCATAGAATGTGATTGGGAATAGCAGAGAGTAAGTACAAGCTCCACTGGTGCTTATGATGAAGCTAGATTAAAGTTGAAAAGACATCCAGCTGCTGATGTGCCCGAAGGCAAAAAGTAAGTTTAATACTGGAAAGATATGTGTACTATTGGTACAGGGAATGTCAGAACCATGAATCAAGGCAAACATGATGTTGTCAGAGCAGAGATGTCAAGAGTGAGCATTGACATTCTGTAAACTTGACTTGAAATGGACTGGAATGATCACTTCATATCGGAGAAGCATCAGGTCGTCTACTGTGGACAAGAAAATCACAGAAGAAATAGAGCAGCCATTACTATTAATGAGAGTGTCAAAGTCAAGTATTCAGGCACAGTCCAAAAATGATATAGCTGTCTCAACTCCAGTCTAAAAGCAAACCAATCCATAGCATTAATTGTTGTAATATTTTTGGAATTGTTAGCAGCCTGGAGTTATTGATTGAGATGGACAGCTACAGAAATTGAATAAATATTATGGTGCTCCAGGTTTATGCAAAGGAAGAAAAAGTTAAACAGCTCTATGATAACACACTACACACAAACACTACGTCATTCTAATAAGCTACAGATATTCTCTTCTGTAGTTAGATCTTGCCAAAAGAACATATCCATCAGTTCTTGAAAAATCCCAAAGACAACAAGTTCCATTTATTATTTTATTGCGGAGGCCTCCCAACTCCATAATGATTCCGGATATCTTACAGATAAAAATTAAAAGAAAACAAAGTACATCCAGAGGGAAAAGAAGCTAGTCAACTGGAAGGAAGATTGATTAAACAGTAGGTAGGTAATCAGTCACTTCAGGTTTTTAAAAAGAGACTGGACAATCACTTGTCTGAAATAGTACATGATCTCCTGCTTGAGTAGAGGTTTGGACTAAAACAGGGATGTCAAACTTGATTTCATTGAGGGCTGCCACTGTCCTTCTCTGTTTCCAGGGTGGCCCCATGGGCCAGATCTAAACACCCCGCAGGCCGGATCTGGCCTCCAGTCCTTGAGTTTGAGACCCCAGACTAGAAGACCACCAAGTTCCCTTCCACCTCTATTCTGATTGATTGGTTAAATATTCCTATATCCAGTTAAGTAGAGAGAGACATAAATGAAGACCTATACTCAAAGGAAGAATTTGTTTCTTGTCAAATAAAGGAATCAACATAGCAGTTTTGTAATTTAATCATTTTGTTTTCACTCTTTATAGCCTGCATTTAATCTCACTTGCCCCAACTCATAAACATTAAATAAACTATGATTGCATCGTAGTACTAGCACTAAAAGCAAGGCCAGTTATTTAATACTGGAAACATGGAATCCATCACATTACCTTGCCCACAAAGTATGGGACTCCAGGGAGTGCAATGCACCATGCCCAGACAACTCCATCCCTACTTAGATTTCCTTTGTTGGACTAAGGATGAATTCAAGACTTGATTATGTCCAACACATCAATGAACACTTTGATATTCCATAGATTATCAGTAGCTGGCCATATGTGTTACCTGCTGACATTCTGGAGCCCTCACAATGACTCTTTGGACCAGACTGCAGCACAGATGTCCTTCCACCCTTGAGGATGAATGAATGTATGGCTTCAGATCAATGCCTAATTTTTGTCCACTGTTCAGCCTCTTAGTGTAGCTGAACACCAGGTATTGAATTACCCTTTACTACAACAGCTGCTTTCTGTGGTTGCTTTCCGAGGAAGCGCTGTATATTTATTCCATTACTCAAGGTAGCAAAAAAAGACAGCAGTGGGTAATCAGCTTAATTATTCTGCCATGCAATTTTATGTATAAGTGAGAAAGCGAGGGATAGCAAGAGCTTTCTGAGCTGAAGCTACTTGCCAACAGGCACAGGCTGTTTAAATGGCAGTAAAATTGGTTGCTCAGTCAAGTGCCAGATAGTTTTTATAAGATAAGCAAAGTTATTAGAAGAGAAGTAGCTATGGGGAGAGTGGTAAAAGGTGAATTATTTTTCTGCCTAAACAAAATCTATACTTAATCCTCCCAAACTTTCCTTCCTTCCTTCCTTCCTTCCTTCCTTCCTTCCTTCCTTCCTTCCTTCCTTCCTTCCTTCCTTCCTTCCTTCCTTCCTTTATCATTATCATATTGTCTTTCTATTTGTGTTGCCATAGATTGTATGCCAGGTACCATCTGAATTTTAATCTCATCTACTAATTTTTCCCATTTGCAGTTTTATGCCATCTACAGATTTTTACAGGCATAATAGATAATTTTTCATTTGATCTACCACAGTGAACCTATATTGGACCCTTCAGTGACTCTGCATGAAATAAAATTTTCCATTCTAAAACAGTTGTGCATCACATAATGCAATCATTTTTTTCTGATCAAAATCAATAGCATGTTTTTTTTAAAACTGAATCAAATTTTTGTTGCATCTTCCCAGGTTTATGATGCTAAGACTAAAAGTTGCCACTGACATCGGCTGTTCCATTTATTTACAATACTTGTATATATTGTACACTAAGTAACTAAACATAACAATGTGGGCCTTCTCAAAGGAGAGAACATTTCTACAACCTTAAAAGAAGCAGTAGAGCTGTTTTTTAAACAAAACCTTATATGTCTTATGAATTAAATGATTTTTGCTTTACAAATGTACCTTATAAAGTCTTCAATTGTGAGCCCTGCTTTTGAAACATTGTGTTTGCTATTTGCTGCTTCATTTATGAAAATCTCGTACTAGCATCTTGCCATAATAATGAATTGAGAATGTTGATTCAGATTAGAACCATGGTGACGCAGTGGTTAGAATGCAGTATTGCAGGCTAGCTCACTGCTCACTGCCAGGAGTTTGATCCTGACCAGCTCAAGGTTGACTCAGCCTTCCATCCTTCCAAAGTCAGTAAAATGAGGACTCAGATTGTTGGGGACAATATACTGACTCTGTAAACAGCTTAGAGAGGGCTGTAAAGTACTGTGAAGCAGTATATAAGCCAAGTGCTATAGGCCATGATTACAGCAACAGCTTTTGTGATCAGATAGGGGCAGATATGGAAGCAATGGTACTCTGTACATCTCAGAGGATGGGGTGGTAGTGGTGGTAAAGATAGGTCAAAGCAGGCTACAAGTAGGACTTTGGAGTGAGAGGGCTGCTTAAACTTTGTTTATACACAATGTGCCTCCATGCAGACTGTCCATCTGATCAGAATGTAGAGCAGAGACCAATCTCTTCATTATTTCTATATTAAGTCTATGAAACCATGAGGCTTCTGACTCATTCGTGGCTAACCTTATACTGTCAGTTATTGTCAGAATTGGTTGATTGGCTAATAAAATAGTTTTTCACAGATTATTTGCAATATTGTATTTATAAATATGAGGCAGCTTCTCTTGTTACCCTAGGGTGTAGAGATTGAACCTGCGTCAATAAAACATTCACACGTGGGAAAGGAAATTGGTAGCTGTGATTTTTTTTAAAAAAATCTGGTTTGGCCCCTGGGAAGCCCTACCATATCCTACCCTTATCTTACATTTCTCACAGATCTTTGGCTCTTACTGCTATCATGCAGTGTTCCATTTCCAGCAACACTTACTGTAGGTATACTTTCGTTATTTTACAATGTATTTTTCCCTATTGTCATTATTATTAGTAGCAGAAGTAAGATTGGGATTAGCAATCACACTGAGTCATAGCAATGCTTGTCCGTTCCTCAAGAAAAATCTGAGGACAGTTTTTTCTTTCTTTCTTGGCTGTAATTAATTGAAAGTATATTATCATTTTTGGCAAGCTTTTGTCCAACAATTTGTATTGTTTTCCAAATGTAATGAAAACTTACATGAACACACTAATTGGGGAGAGGGTGTTGTTTACTACTCATGGAAGTCTGGCAAATTGGAAGGCGTGTCATTGTTGTGATTTACATCACTTATGCAATGCCATTTACATCATTTCTATCACTATGCAAATGATTCAAATTGAAACGCGTCTTCTGGGGTGGGAGGCTAGGAATGGCTGCCCAGAAGTGCCTCATTGGGAGAAGGAATAGTGTTTTTCATTGAGTCTGCCAGACTGCACAAGAAGAGTAGAGAGAATGGCTATATCCGTGATGGCAAACCTATGGCACGCATGCCACAGGAGGCACGTGGCACCATATTTGAGAGCACGCAAAGCGTTGCTCTATTTCAGCTCCAGCATGCATGCGTGTGCTGCCCAGCTAATTTTTGGACTTTCAGAGGGCGGGGGAGGCCATTTTTGCTCTCCCCAGGCTTTAGGAAAGCATCCTGAAGCCTGAAGAGGGCAAAAAACAGACCTACCGGACCTACCGGAAGTCAGAAAATGGGCTGTTTCGGGCCTCTGGACGGCCTCTGGAGGGGAGGGGAGTGTTTTTTCCCTCCCCAGGCTCCAGAAATGTCTCTGGAGCTTGGGGAGGGCAAAAAAAGGGCCTACCAGAAGACAGGAAATGTGCTGTTTCCAGCCTCCGGAGGGCCTGGGGGCGGGGGAGACCATTTTCACCCTCCCCAGACTCCAAGAAAGCCTTTCCTACATGTGTGGGGGGAGCTGGGGGTCATGCATGCATGTGCAGGTAGGCACAATGGGGGGCATTTAATTATAACCTGTAGGTGTGGGCACACACGTGCGTACTTTTGGCACCCAAGGGAAAAAAGTTTTGCCATCACTGGGCTATATTAATAAAAGTGTATTCTGTTGCAAGATCAAGATCTCTATTGATAGATTCTCTTTCTTTTGTGTGCTGGACAAACAAACTTAGAATATTGCACTAAATTCAGCGCACTGCGTTTTATGAGAGACACTGACAGATGAGCATGTGTGGCAAAACAATTAGGATGATGCAGAACCAGAAAGGAAAAAAACTTACAATAAATGATTGGAGGTATTGCAATCACATATCTTTAGTCCAAAGAACAGAAGACTCTGGGAGGCTCTGCTAGCGTTTTCAGGTATGTGAAGGCTTTCTTGTAGAAGAGAAGTTGGAATTGTTCGTAACTGTTCCTGAAGAAAGGACATTAAAGAGTGATTGTACAATAATAGAGTTTGGTTAGATATCAGGAAAAAAATCCAAAATGTAAGATCTATACAATGATAGAAGTGACGGGACTCAGGAGATTGAGAAGTTACTTTTGCTGTAGGTCAGAGGTGTCAAACTCAAGGCCTGCGGCCCAGATTTAGCCCACAGGGTGCTTAGATCTTCCACCCTGGAAACAGTGAAGGACTGGACCGTGGTGGCTCTCCCAGTGAAAAAGGAGTTTGGGAGGGCTGTGGCAGAGGTTTGCAGGAGGCCATCGCACCCGAAAATGGAGCTTGGGAGCTCATTTTCTGTGGCAGAGCATTTGGGCCACCACAGCCCATCCCCTAGATAAGTGTTGTCAAGCTGGCCATGCCCACACTAACAATGGCCACCCTCACCCCCTGAAGTCAAACACAATCACGATGCAGCCCTCAATGAAATTGAGTTTGACACCCCTGTTGTAGATGTTTAAACAGAGACTAGAAGTCTGTTTTTCAGGGATGATATGCAGGAGTTGGACCTTCAAGAAGTTGATCAAAATCACCTCCAAGTTATCTTTTAATCCATACATTCAATTATTCTATGACACAGAAAAGAACTGCATAACATATAAAGCTGTCTCATGTAGTCCATAGGTTCGTCTCCCTTCTTGGAGAACATCAGAAGTTTCAGCTGAGTTTGTAAACTTAAAACATACATCACAGGATTGTTCAAACAATTCACATTGTGGAGAAATAATGAAGAATTTCAGCTGTTTCAACTAGAAATAAGGATGCAGCATTATTTATGTCATCAGTTTCCATAAGTGAATTATCCAGAATATAGAAGAATTGGTTCTGAATTGTCAAAGGTTCTAGCCAGCTAATAATTTATATTATACTTTTATTTGATATAGTATCTTTGTATGATATATCTGAACTCCTTTCTGTATCCTTCCAATTGAGGGTAAAACATTGATTTAACAGGTAAAGTATGGGCAACTGCTGGACATAAACTACAGAAATTTGATGTTACTCTATAGGCACCGCCCTTGTTACATAAATGAATAAACCTTCATTTGCCTTCTTTAAACAGTTGTTCCAATATATGTAAAGGTTTATGGAAATTATTACTCCAATGACATGCTTATTGTCAGTAATTGGCATCTTATATGTCACCTCCCTTGATAGTTAAACAAAGACTAGTAGATTTTGGTAGGTGAGACCAAACTGATTTTAGGAGAGGCAGATCATCACACAATCGCTGCCTGACAATAACTCAGAAAATAAATGACAATTTCTAGGAAATGAGCAAAAATTAGTTATAGATTTCAAATATGTTTCAGTTCATAGTCAAGAGATAATGAATCTAATTTTTCATTACTGAGAAAAGAGTGATTTAATTTCCGGTTTCTATAAAAACATCACAGTAAAACTGGTTACAAAAACTGTACTACCTAAAGGGATTTGTGATAATTAATATGACAATTGTTTGCATATAATTTGTTTGTTTCCTATCACCACCTCATACCGACTGATTCCAGAATTCTTTCTGCATTGAACAGAGAAAGCAATATTTTTCCACAATTTCATTGTATCGGGTCAAGTTATTTTTAAACCATAACTATGTTTTCTTAAGGGCCACTGTGCAGAAATTCTATGCTTTTCAGTAAAATCAAGATTAAGATATTTTGGTTTGATAAATGTATTGTTTCCGGGATATACACTTTGCAGCCATTTACTGTTTGTCCAAATTTTTGTAGACTAGATAAAGGAACTTTATTCTTTGAATATGTGGGCCATAGGAGTCATAGTGAAAGACAAGTGCTTTAAATATTTTTCTTTAAATATTTATCTTTCACTTCTTTCCTTTCTTGAGTTATTCAGCTTCTATTGTTCAAGCAGGTAAAAGTAACACAAATGCCATTCAAGAAAGAAGATCTTATTTATGCCACTCGGATGTCAAAAATCTTAAAAGGCCCTTAAAGTATTCATCTGCTTGAAGACTGAAGTTCAAGAATCATTTGATCTTCAAGAAATGGAATCATAGATGTTCTGGAAAGTCCTAGGAAGAGTCACTTGAGAATAATTATTCTACCTATAAAGCAAGCCTTGGTCACAAATCACTTTCTGGTCCCTTAATTGCTAATGTCTGTCTTAAGATGGACATGATGAGCTAGACTAGAGCATAAAAGTTTGCAGCGAACCCGCAACAATGTTGCTTGCACTCAATCTCCTAAATGGTCCTTCTCTTCCTTATAAGTCTGGTATTCAGATCTTAGACTTTAATCAGACTATGCTTCAGATCAGTGGTGAAATTCAATTCTTTTTACTACCAGTTCTGTGGGCGTGGCTTGGTGGACGTGGCAGGGAAAGGATACTGCAAAATCTCCATTCCTTCCCCACTCCAAGCTAAGGATATTGCAAAATCTCCATTCCTTCCCCACTCTGGGGCCAGCCAGAGGTTTCTCCGAACTACTCAAAGTTTCCGCTACCGGTTCTCCAGAACATGTCAGAACCTGCTGAATTTCACCCCTGCTTCAAATTCTGTAATTGTTAATGTGCTTCATCTAGCATTTATACTGTAGTATTTGAGATTGGGCTACTATCTGACCAGATTACTTTGGAGTACAAATCTTTGTAATTTTCTCAGCTACTGTTCCAATTATTGTCCAGCATATCTTCGTGGTTCATAAGTTTTCTCATTCTGCAGAAGATGAACTCTGTAGTTTTATATGAGTTTTCTTTCTGGGGTGTCCATGTGTGCATCTCAAATCACTCTTCAGCTGTCCGCTGCAGTGGTGGGTTGCTCTTAATGTCGCTACCAGTACGCTGATCGCGGTCTGTCCGTGCACGAGCCTGATGTGCACTGTGAATGCGCCTCACGTGCGCTGCGCATGCATGCACAATCCACCCCCCTTGCGACACCCAGCTGCTTGTTGGGGCGTGCGCAAGCTCCACACGCTATGCACATGTGCGCAGTGTGCCTTTGGGCATAAATACAGCTATAGAGTGCGGGCGGGCGGGTGAAATGAGCCACCACACTAGTATGTTCTCAGCTGCTCCAGGCCACTAACAGTATGACTGTACCGGTCAGGACCAGCAGCAACCTACCACTGGTCTGCTGTTTGAAAAGTTTGGTCCCTATCATTTTAGGCAGGGGGGTCCAAACTTGAGAACTTTAAGACTTATGGACTTCAATTCCCAGAATTCGGGAATTCTGGGAGTTGAAGTCCACAAGTCTTAAAGTTCTCAAGTTTGGACACCCCTGATTTTAGGTATTAGACAAAAATAGGTTATGGTTCTAGTATTTATTTCAGGAACGGCATTATTGAACGCTTTTACTTGTATCCATTATTTGGTTCTTACATAATTTATTTTCAACTAAGGGAAAAATTATTCTTGATGTACAGTTTAAGGATGTCGATACTTTATGTGCCGCTCAAACATGTACTGTCTGGTTCATTTAGGTCTGGCTTTTAATACATTAAGAGTCATGTTAATTATGTGTATGAATAAACAGTAGCCAAATATTGATTTTTTTTATAGGACAGACATCCATTTGTTTTGTGTCGCTGGTTCATCCCTGACATCGTAAGGATGAAATCCGGATTCCCATGCACCACGAAAGTAAATTTCATTTTATTTTATTTAAAGGGAAAAAAATATCAATGTCATAAAGAAACATTTATTTATTTATTTTTCTCCTGATAAATATATGTCCCAAAGATGCATTTTAAAAAGGTTTTTTGGTGTTTTTTCCTTGAAAACATTTTTTCATCTAAGATTCTTGAATGAGAAGCGAAATATTTTCAAGGGGGAAAAAAACCCAGGAGAGTTCAGTTGCCTTTTCAAAAACAACTTTGGGACAACCATGACCTGGATGATTGAGAATCTCTATAGACATTTGCTAAATGTATGTTTGCTCTCGAACCAAATTAGATAGATGCTAAAACCCTAGTGAGGTACTATGGGTTTTTAAAATCTATTCATACACACATTTATGTGCATAAAATAACTTCCAAGTTTTGTATTACAATCAATATCACATGCATACATTTCTTATTGCCTTATTCTAGTTAATGTCATAGAGTGCTGTTGCATTTTCTTATCGTTTAGACTCTGTCAGTCATTGTAAATAAATTTTCATTGATTGACTGACAGATCAAAAGATATATAACAAGATGTCAGCCAATATAAAGGCATTCACTAAGCAGATATCCTTAATGGCTGCAGACAGTAATTGACCTACATGTTTATTTAGCAGCAACTGATCAATGTACTGATTCAGCCAATAAATAAGATTGATAACTAGTAGGCTTTAAGCCACCAAGATTTTTCTCAAAGATTATATTGAATTCTAGACAGAAGCAGTTTTATATGTTGCATTTCAATGAAGCAACATTAACATAAGTAGTAATCTTTGTCATTCCTTTTAGCAAGATAAATGGGACATTTCAGATAGCAGATGGCTGTTCCTGTCCTGTACACAGAATAATATCTGGCTGATCTTATGATTTCCATAAGCACTCCTCCCTTATTATAAACATGAGTTAGCAACTAACTTGTCTGCAGGAAGTCTTTTTGGAGCAAATTTAGAAGCCAAGTGAGTGGACTCTGCATGTTTATCCATAGACAAATATTTTGCTATAGCATGGTCACAGAGGAGATCAGCCTTAATTGCAATTCAGGCAAGGTTACCTGGACAAATTTTTCATTTTTTGGAAAGTAGGAAGGAAGCAGGTTTAGCTTAGTCCTGAACTGGCCATGCTGTGATTGAAGAGACATCACATTTCATTGATATTAATTCTTGGCCAGGTAGCGAAAGGAATTCCTGTGGTCTTATGTAGATGGAATAAAAATATAGGTTGTAGTGTTTCTCAGTATCTGGCTTTCATTAGTGGTTCTTTTGCTATTTTTATCTGCTACATACGGTAGCATAGTGCAGGTGGCAAATTTGGAAATCTTGTTCTTTTGAGGGGGGAAAGGTTTTTAGAAGCATTAAGGCTTGGCTTTGTTTTGTTTTTGTTTTAAACACATATGGGAATAATTCGCTTTGCAACAAGGTAGCCATGAAATGTATTGTCAATTCACCATCCAACTTCTGAATCTCTCTCTTGTTTTCAGAGGCGTATTGAAGGGATGAAGGATAAAACCGAGGCTTAGGAAAGAAAAGTAGTCATAGATTATGGCTTCCTTTTCAAAGCATGTTACATTTCTATCATTCAGCTCCCACAGTTCCAAGGTTTAAGAGATCTGGTAAATCTAATATTTAATGCTTTCCACAGACAGCTGCACTTTGTAGCCACAAAGAGTAATACATCAAGCTGTTTAAGATGGTCACTGTTGCTGGTTGAGTTCATCAATCCTATTAAACTGCTACAATTATTATAATAGTTTAATGTAGGAAAGGTTTTGTGTTGTCTGAAAGACTTGGTTGATTTATTCTGGGTTTTTTTTATGGTTGAAAACTGATTTATGCTTGTAATAACTTGTTGCAGGGGTGGGCTTCAAAAATTTCAGCAACAGGTTCTCTGACTGGTTGCTGGGTGTTCGTGGCCATGGTGGACGTGGCCTAGTCAGCCTCCTGCACTATGGCAGGGAGTGGCATTTTCATCTTCCCCAGGCTCCGGGGGCTTTCCTCGAGTCTCTGGGAGGGTGAAAACTGCCTCCCCTGAGCTTCGGAAGCCTTCCAGGAAGCCCATTTCCCCCCCCCCCACCCTGAGCTTCCGTGTGGGCCCTGCAGTTACCTCACATCCAGAATGGGCTGCGTGGAGACTCCTGGGAGAGGAGGGGCAAGATCAGCCAGGGGTGGGATTTGGGGGTTCTCTGAACCGGCCATAACATTAGCTACGGTTTCTCCCAAACCTGGGCGAGCCTGTAGCAGCCCACCCCATACCTGTTGGTTTGATTTTGGAGTGGGGACTTTCTTGCCATTGAACGTGATGGAACAGCTCTTCAGCAGGGAAGAGGCTTTTCATACTGTCAAAAAGTCCTTGTGCCATTCTTCTCTCTCATGTAGGCAGGCTTCTATATTACTGTCTCCTGAGGATAAAATTTGCCCCCCTTAGTCTTTAATATATGACATCATTTTATGGGTATGACAAATTATTCTGAAGCAAAATGTGGGTAATACAGTGGTTTCTCCGTGCACTCGATTTGTGGCTGCTATTGGAAAGGTCCATCACTCCATTGAAGTATCTGGAAAGTTCCAGACTCAGCTCCTTGCATCTTCAGCTTCAAAAATGGAACAGCCACACTTGATGGAAATCCTCACTTCTGAATATGCATTGTGCTTGCTGATCAGTGCACAACATTGGTTTAGTTGCTGTATTATCTTCTGGGTTTTCCCATGATTGTTAAAATCAGCCTATGGGCAACAATAATCAGAATAATTGTTTTTCTGCTGTATACTGTCAAAGCATATAGTTGTGACATCACACTGGCAGGTAGTTACAGGTACATATACACCACACATGAAATGTCAGAGCAAATAAAATAGGCACAGGGCTATGGCAGGGAGATTGTGTTAAAAAAGAGACACTTTACATAACAACTAAGGATTAAACTGATTCCAATATATGAAATTAATTCAGTATAGTCATGTCTTTATTTAAGAATTAAATCAAATCACAATTTTATTATTTATTTATTTAGTTTCTTATTTGTTAAACAAAAAAGTTGACAAAAAGAAAAAGAAAATACAAGAGGAAGTCTACTTTTTCAGACTTTTAGGAAATGGTGCAGTAAACTGTAGGGTTGTGATTACATTTGACTAGATTTGTGATATTTTGGGATGTGATCTCATCTAATGTGGCCCAAGCTAGGTAGGTCTCAGTTTTTAGTAAGCAAGACTTAATTATATTGTAAAAGACAGTTTGAAAACTCTGGTCCTATATCTAAGTATTTCACCCAGAGACATCAATTTTCTTAAAACTGTGTGATCACCTTAATACCACTGCAAATGAGAAACATGGCTGACCACTGTGACTGAGACCAAATTGCATGGAAGCTAGTAGGATCCAGTTATTAATATTAGATATAATGAACTGGCTCTCTGTTTTATCACTGACTATCTGATAATGCGGCCTTGCCCAGGTATTTATTTATAGTGGGAAAATGTCCGGACCAAACATACTTTCTAATGTTGGATTTTCCCCCTTACCAGAGGTAGCCCCCTTGTGGAGTACTGTGAAGCCATTACCATGGCAACTCCACTGCACTGTACAGTAGAATCCATTTTACAGCAATACAGTAGAAGCAATTTTAAGGCACAACAGGCTGTATCTTAACAGAACATACACCCTGAGGGTGTTAGGGGTGTCTGTCTTACCCACCACATTATTTTTTTCCAGACAGTAAGTCATCTGTATACCAAGTTTGGTTGAAATTGCTCGAGGTTTTCCAGAAGTATGCTGGAGTAGACACAAACACACACACACACACACACACACACACACACACAGCCATTTTTAGATATATAAATTACTTATTCAAAGTAAAGTAGGAGAGCGGAATTTAGCCTTCAGATGGGATTCTTTGTGCCACTCACAAAGTAATCTGAGAAAAAGACTGAGGTTTTTCAGCATGGGTCACCGGGTGGATAATAGAACAAACCTACCACTTTTTCTTTTAGCAAATTTTAAAAGTTAATAGGCCAATTTATTAGACTTGCAGTAGTACGGAATATAAAAGTATAAATGTGCTTCAGAAAGTCATAAATTCGGTTGCTATTCATTGAAGACAGATCCCTTCACACTGGGATTTGTTTAGTTACTCATCACTCATCACATTTAATTACTCACTCAGACATGCTGTTTTTTACATGAGTAAAGATTACAGTCGAGGATAAGTCAGTAAATACTGAGATTCTCAGGAATCTTCACGCCAACTACCAAACTCTCTTATCTGGTTGCAGCATAGGAGCATCAGTCAATGCTCAGCTCCTTTTCTGATTAATATCAACAGATAATGACCAAGGGACAGGAAGACTTAGCTCATAAAAGTTAAGTGCATATCAATCACCATATGTAATTCTGTACTCAAGTAAAATCAGCTCGAGATATTGCACAGTGTGTGTGTGTGTGTGCGTGCGTGCACGCGCATACGCGCGCGCACACACACACACACACACACAAGCATAGCTTTCTGCTTGGATTTGCAGCCAGAGAAGCAGATCTGCATCAGATGAATAGTTGGTTATAACTCACTCCTGGTTCATAACAATGATTTGTATGTTCATTACCCATTCCATTTACTCAGTCATATATACTGCTACTATCTATAAATCAGAAAAAACAAAGTCTGGTTTTAGAATTCTTCTAAGTTTTTTAAAAAAATTCTCTTAGGGATGAGTGTTCCTATTTTTTGCTATCACCATTCTTAACAGAGAGCCAGGGAACTTCTTTAATCTTACTCCCTCACCCAAGGCAGCTAAAACAACTATCTAGGACAGTGATGGCTAACCTTTTCCAGATCGAGTGCCCAAGTGAGCATGCATGAGAAGGTGCGCGTGCACGCAAACCCCTAAAATGAAATGTGGCCCCATGCATACACTCTGCCCCACATGCTACTATGACCCCCACATGCACCCCACTCCCCTGCATGACCCCCGCACATGCACCCAGCGCATGTGCATGCAACCCCTGCATGCGCCCCATACCCATGCATGCATGCAACCCCTATGCAGGCATGCGCACCACCATATGTGCCTGCCTCCCCATGCATGCACACACACTCCCCATGTGCACCTACTATGGATATGTGTGTGCCCACCGCGTGCGCCTTCCACATGTTCCCCTGCACATGTGTGTTGCATGCTACCTCTGGGACACAAGCCATAGGGTCGCCATCACGGATCTAGGATTTCTGCACAGCACTGTTTCTCAACCTTCACAACTTAAGATATGGGAACTTCAACTCCCAGAATTCCCCAGCCAGCATTTTTGTTTTGTTTCACAGAGGTTCATTCTATATACAGATTATGTTTGTTTGTTTGTTCTAAATTTACACTGTCCAAGCAGTCAATCCAGTGTTTTTCAACCTTGCAGCTTGAGTATGTATGGACTTCAACTCCCCGATTTCCTCAATCAACACAGAACAGATATGAAGCCCAGACATCTGCAAGCTGCCAAGATTGAGAAACTCTTCACTAATAGAATCATAGACTAAGTGATTTCAAAAGTGATTCAGCTTGTGTACTACAACACAACCCAGAGGTTTCCAGGCATGGAATCTAGGATATTTTGCATTCAAAATATCCCAGTATTTTCACACTGAAAAGGTTCCTGTAACCTTTGCTTCCAAGGATGGAAAAATAGAGTAGTTTGCAAGAATACATGTACTTTCAAGCTTTCTTTAAAATACTCCTGATGTGTTGATGGACAAAGCACTGAAGAAAAATGACTTCATTTCCAAGCAATCTAGCATTCCAAAAGCTGATCAATTCTCTTTTATGAATACATGTATAATGCATGCATCTCACTCATCAATTGATAGTCTATTCTTGGGAGAAAGAGATAGAAATATATGGAAACTTAAACAATGATTTGCCATCCCATCAGCTATAAATTGCACTTGGCTAATGGACCTACTGGTATACTTCCCTTACCCAATACATATTTTTTCTCCTGTTTCATAATTTTTCCAGCAAAATCTGATGAGTTTTCAGAAATGTTACAATTTTCATCTGATTCTTAGAGAGAATTCTTTGAGTGGAGTTGTGTTTTGTTTTGAGACAGATGCACAATAAGCATTTCATTGGATAAATGAAAGCTTTATCTTAAGTAAGTGCTGTAAACCTATATATATGGGGGTTCAGGGGTGGGCTTCAAAAATGTTAGCAAGGGGTTCTCTGTCCAGTTGCGGAGTGGGCATGGCCATGGTAGGTGTGGCCTAGTCAGCATCCGGCCTAGTCAGCATCCTGCACCATGGGGTGTTTTTGCCCTCCCATTCTCCAGAGATTTTCCTCAAGCCTCCGGGAAGGCAAAAATGGCCTCTGGAAGCCAGGCTCTGGATGCCCTCTGGAAGCCATAAACAGCCACATTTCCAGCCTTCCCAAACGTCCAGTATGCCTGTTTTTTGCCCTTCCCAAGCGTTTGCACGTGCCTTGCACTTACCTGCATCCAAAATGGGCCGCGTGGGGACTCCTGGGAGGGACAGGGAGGGGTGGGTGTGGCCAGCCAGGAATGGGATTTGGGGTTCTCCAAACTGCACAGAATCTTACTAGAGGTTCTCCCGAACCCCTGTGAACCCCCAGCAGCCCACTCTTGATGGGGGTGTTGTTGAAGACCATATGGAAATATCTACATTTCTTTATACGACTCAAAAGACTGGCCCTTCACTTTAAAGCTTCAGCCTAGTTCAGGGATTGTAATTATGGCTCCTGTACAAACTGTGGACTTCAACTCCCAGAATTCTTGAGATGTCCATGGGCGTTGAAGTCCACATTTATAAAGGGGCCATAGTTGCCCACCCCAGGCCTAGTTGAACAGCTAATCTGGTGTAGTGGTGAAGGCACCAGGAAGAAATCAGGAGAGTCAAAGTTCATCATGCTCCATAGGTCAATCCCATTGTATTATTAATTTTCTGATTTTATATTTCTCCAGAAATATATTGATTCAACTTCTGAATGAATGGCAGCAGCATGGCAGCATGCCATTTAGAATTGGTCTGGAGCAATGCAAAATACATATGGAAGTATGCTTCGTGAAATTGGTGTGCCAAAGTATTTGTGATTGGTTGGGTAAGGGGTAATAAAATGTAAATTGTGTGAATGTATACACATCTGCACATATCATGCATTATGCCTTGCTAATGCTGAATCAAAGAAACAATGAAGAGAACTAACGTTTTTTTTTTAAAAAAAACCCTGAGTAATTCTTTACAGATAGCTTTTGGTCTGCTGGAAAATTAGTTTTTGTCGCAATCTTGCTGGAAATATCTGTAATGTAGACATTGGCTTCAATTCTCTTCACATTTTCCTGGAAGGAGTCCAGTTATAGAGACCACATGTTACTTGTGAACAGACAAGTTAAAGTCATAAATGAACTTAATAATCATTCCCTCACCAGGGAACTCTGAAAATTGTAGTTTTGTGGGGAAATATAGTGATATTTAATATACTTGTTAACATTGTTACTGAAGTACTATTCTCTTTGAGGAATAATGAACATCAAGCAAGTCTAAAAGCAATGTTAGGTCCAGGAATCTTTAGATTGAAAACAGGGATTTAACAGGGAATGCAGCCCTATTCGGCAAAAGTAAATGTGAATCTTGAACTCCAGACTATAGATTTAGTTTTTAAAAAGTGTATGCGTGAAGCACTGGAATTCATTTTAGTTAGTTTTAATTCAATTAACTTCAGTTCACTCAGTTTGATTCCCCACACCCTGTTTTTTCCAACTTGTAGGCACTCAAAGACCGTGAAGAGGACCCATCCCAAACTCACAGGAAATTAAAAGTAGAGAGCTTTGTGGTGGCCTTCAGGTTAATTCCCAGAAGGCGGAGCAAAAGTCATGCAATATTGTCTTTCTATCACCAAGAAGGGTAATAAACCACCAAAATGCAATGCCACAATATTCACCTCCCCAAAGCACTTTAACAATACTGTGGCTAAAAGTATCCACACCAGCCAAAAGATCTAGGCGAATCAATAAAGCTGCCCTTTCCGTAGCTCTCTGCCAGTATAGATTATCTATCAGAGCAATCACGGCTGATTCAATGCTAAATCTGGAGCAATAAAAAAAAAAGAACCAAACTAATCTATTTAATTTAAGAACCCTTTGTGCTCCCACCTTTTGCACTAGCCTGGTTAAATATAATCACTGATCAATTGTCAATAGCTAATGAAATTGACTGGATCCAATAATAATGTCTTAAGTATGGACTCCTCTGTGCTGCTTCCTTTTAAGTGGTAGGGACAGTAAATATGTTTACACTTATTAGGCAGAAGATGATCTGGCTGTATGCACCCCACTAATTCTTATGAGGACTTTTCAATGTGTAAGAATTTCCTGCTGACACCCTGAATTTTTTGTACACCATGCACGTATGCACATATTGTTACATAGAAATGGCTATGCTTACCAATCATGAACTGGAATAACTGATGTGCAATATGTATTTACAGCACGAATATATATATATTGATGGTGGGGTGGTTAGAATGAAGTACTGGAGTCTAACTCACTGCTCACTCCAGGAGTTCCATCCTGACTGGTTCAAGATTGACTCAGTCGTCCATCCTTCCAAGGTTGGTAAAATGAGGACCCAGATTGTTGAGGGCAATATCCTGACTCTGTCAACCGCTTAGAGAGGGCTGTAAAACACTATGAAGTGGTATATAAATCTAAGTGCTATTGCTACAGCAAGCATTGTTTTTGAAGAGTAGGTTAAAGGGAGTGCTTGCCGCTGCCAAGATTTATTGATTACTTAAGCATAATTTTGTCAAGATGGAAAAAAGAAAGCCAAACAAGCTTATAGAAACATACAAAAAAGCTATTGCTTCAAAAGGTATCTGGCAGCAAGCTCCGAGTGAGTGTATTTTGACAAGCACACTTGGTACATTTCTGTCTAATCTATAGGCTTTGTTAGTTCCCTCTGCACTAAATCAACCATCCAGGCATATTTCTCCTGTGAGCAGGAGGATAATTCTGCTATACACTACAGCTAGTTCTGGGTTTTGACTGCTCCACCATTAGGTATATGTTTGCAAAAGGTATATTTTTGTAAAGACCAGTATAGGGTTACAAGAGAATTCCACTGGAAAGTAGTCTCAGATTTCCTGGAGCAGTGCCATTTGATCCAAATTTATCCAAGTGCATTATCACTGTGTGGGGAAAAAAAGTGCTGACTGAAAGCAAAATGCTATATTGAAAAGCTCTGGTGATGGAAAAGATTCATGAACACAGAGTTGCTTGATATTGAATCTGTCCTCTATCTACCTTTCTTCTTATCAGGGCTAGCTTTCTTTTGACTTTCCAGATGTTGTGGCATTACCGTTCCCAGCTGCTCTAGCCAGATGACCCAACAGGCTGGGAGTGGGAGCCCAGCAACATCTGGAAGGCCACGCTTTCTTCACCACCATTTTCCCAGGCATTCGGCCACAAATGGAACTTTTTCAGCTCCTCATAAAGAGGAAATGAACTTGGATTTTGGCTGGGCAATCATGTATTCTCTCCTGAGATATGGCCCTTGATGAAAACTAGAGATGATTTTGGAAGCAGATGGCTTGAAAAACATTGGTTCAGTGAGGCAATAACCACTTTATCAAGAGTTTTAATGGAATCTGGGAGACTTGCCCAACTTCTAGCTGATGTTTCTACTCCTTGTGCATGCAACCTCCATGTTTTAAAGAGGTCCTTGCAGAAGCAAGAATCCTTCTTTACTCAGCTCCATAGCACTCTACAATATTTCTGTTAAGGATAAATTATCTCACACATAGATTAGGACGTCCACCTACATCACTGCAATAATCATCTTGATATATGCATTTCTACAAGAAGGCTTAACAAAGTGAACCCACAGACAAACGAGAATCTCTCTCTCTCTCTGAGATGAAGGAAACCCCTCTTTAAGATAAGGACAACTACTAACACACAATGTTCCCAGGGAGGTACACATTAAATTCCTCAGAAAAAGCACAAGAGATGAAATTCTGAGCGCACAAAGGGGGCAAGCCCTGACATACAAAGATAAGGAGATAACCATTCTGAAACAGATCCCCAAGAAAGTAAGAGAAATTAGCAATTAGCGAATAAATTATACCAGAAGGGGTTGTGGTTTAGATGGTTGATGCCTGAAGGTATGCTAATATTCTGGGAGGAGACAAGAGTTAGAATTAATACACCCATAGATGCACAGGCCTTTATGGAAAAAAACAAACTACTCCTAGAAAAATCTGATGATCCTCCACCAGATACACAGGACATGGGAGGGGCCGGAGCCCTGTCGGCGGGGGGAGATGGGGCAACACCGAGAAAGCTCAGATCACAAAAATGAGTAAGAAAATCCACCTGACATAAACTGATCGAAATCATCAACTGAATTTATATGCTGACTATATGTTGTTATGTTACTACTTAATAATGAATTATGTGCAAATGTATACTATGAGTATGGAGGGGGGGCGCACCTACCGCACACTGCAGTTGCCAAAATTTGTAACCTTTCCCCTACCTTTTTCCTTTGCAAAATACTAAAAAAACCAATAAAACTTTGTTTATTAAGATAAGGACAACTACTATATGTAAGTTGGGACTTAATTGCCACATTCAATTAAAAGCCTTTGTTATGCCAGAGGGCTAAAGGTAGTGATAGAGTAACAACATGAATCATGAAGGTAAATAATAAGCGCCATCAATGATATCATAATCCATTTTTTCCTTCTTCTTCTGGATTCCTTGGTTCTTTCAGAGCGTGATTGTTGCTTGGGGACATTACATTACCTGATTAGGTAAAGTGACACCACAGTTCAGCTCTGAGTTACCTTGAGGACCATGAACAAATCTCTCTCTCCAAAATGTGAAAGCAACCCTGTCTTCTTCTAGATTTGGGCTGTAGCCTTTGTAAGCCACTCCTAGCTATGTCTATGAAGACAGCCAGCAGCATACAAAGCAGCAGTACAAATTTGGAAAAGAGATGCTTAGTAGATATTGCTAAGCATTTTGAACCACTCCTTCAGAAAGATTTGCAATGTTTTGACCCAGAATAACATGAAGCATTGATTCCATGCTGGAAATTGGAGTTAATATTGGGCTGAGGGCCTGGGTGGGGCCAGAAAAGATGAAAGTAATCAGAGGCTATGAAGGTTCAAAAATACTTTGCATTCTTAAACTCAGAATACAACTAACAAAGAGGATTGAGACCTGAAGGTTCATTGCCCACTGCAATATCATACAACAGCCTCTTCCCATTTGGTGCCTTCTAGATACGCTGAGATTATTAATTCCAGACGTCCCAGTCAGCCAATCCAGAAAACATACCATCACTTCAGATAAAGTGGTAAATTCTGGATTTTCTCTCCCTCTTTCATGCGTGTGTGCATGCACGCAGGCACAAACACACAAACACACACACACAAACACACAGATTCAAAACACATTAAACTTCTGTTTGCTTGCATGCTTTGTTTGCTAGCTGTAGAAGCCATGAAATATGATAGTAGCTGATGCCCAGCACGATACGGTTTTTATGTTGTGATGAACAGTCATCTTCTTGGAGCCAAATAATAATCACTATCTCCTTTTGGCAATAGTGTAACCAACAGATGGTAGCAATTTTCAAGTACTGTCAACTTCAGCGGCATTGGCATAGGTAGCTTAGAGAGGAAATCTGAATATTCTGCTGCCAAATTTTAACATTTGAGATATTTAGTCCTCCCCTGTATAGAGATCTCAAGTTATCTTGAAATTTAAAGAAGAGTTTCTTCTTGGCTCTTCAGCCACATTTCCCCAGAGATAGTTCTGAAAGTTTTGCTTTTTTGCTTCTTATCATATATTCACACATAACCAGAAGATTAACTTTTGATCTCTTGTGGCTTGGAATTTTAGTCCCTCTTGTAGAATTGCCTGATCCCAAGGAGAAAGTGTGCCAAGAAAAAAAAAGGCTTCAGGCCACACCTCAGCCCTGCCATCAATAATGCACAACTTATCTTCCATCTATATAACAGCATAGATTCAGCTACAAGATGAATGTGTTCCTAGTGTTGTAGTCATAGAGACTTTCTGGGCCCTCAGTCCTCATGTTCAGTCAGAGATTCAGGCTGTATTGAACTCCATGTTTATGGATGTCCCCAGATCAAATGTTCACACTAAAACATGGATGAAAGTCACAAGAAGCCATGATTTTAGATGGAGGCCATAAATTGCTTTTCATAGGATAGGCCAAGGACACCCACATTTTCTAGGAGGTCTACAACAAGTTGCCATGGCCAACTCACCATGGCCAACTCACCACGGCCAACTTGCCACAGAATAACTCGCCACAGGATAAGAGTTACACTAGTATCAAATAAATAATCTGATAGAACATTAAAGAGAGGATGCGAAAGGAAGGACAAAATTAAATGTGAATGACAAAAATTAAAATATTTTTAAAATTATTTTAAATAATTAAATTGAATTGTTGAATTGTTCTGCAGTGAGTTGGCCATGGCAAATTGACCATAGGCGAGTTGGCTGTGGCGAATTGACCATGGCGAGTTGGACGTGGCTGCGGCAAGTTGTCCCATTCCATTTTGTGGGAGCTAGGCAAGTGTGAAGATTTGAGGACTCAATGGGTATTCTTGGCTGATAAGGTGAGGACACCTCCAAAACTGGAATTGGCTATTTTTATTTTGTAAAAGAAAAAGAAAAAAAGGGGCTGATGACTCAAACTTTGTTTTGTGTATATGTGCATATGCAAAATGAAGTTTAAGTCTCCAGCTCCTTCTTCTTCTTCTTTTTTATTGTAAAATTTTTATTGGTTTTTTACAAATGTTTTAGGGAAAAAGGTAAATAGGTATAGAAAATTTTGAAAGCTACATCATGCGGGAGGTAGAAATCCCCCCGAATCTCACAACTTTAACAAAAAAGAAGAGAAAAAACATCAAAATTTGAATAAACATTGGCAGCTTTTTGTTTTTACATTCAATCATCAATATATTCAATCATCTTTTGTATCACTTCCAAAAGTTACATTATAACAACAATTGCAATAATGTCCAGCTCCTTCTTTAATGCATGAGCATCTGTCTGTCTATCTTACGAAATTAAAAAGAGACACCAGGAATTAGGCAGATTGATTCTATAAGCCTTAAAGTTGAGAAGACCAAATAAAGAGTGAAAATCTCTTTGGATCCTGAACTGTGCAAGGGGAGCGGGGGGGGGGGGGAGGACTTTCATCCAGTGATCTCTGCAGTGAGATTTTTTTCAGAGTGTGTGAAACCTAAGAAGAAAAGACACAGTTTAATAGTACCACCCAGTGGCGTAGCGTGGGTTGTCAGCACCCGGGGCAAGTAATTTGCGCCCCCTAACCCGAGGGTGGCCCGACTGCAGCTGCCCCTTGGTCCGCATCAGTCAAGTGAGGCTCTCCATGCTGGCCTCCTGCCTTCCTCCCGAGGAGGAGCTTGACAGGGCAGCGGGAAAAGGCTCAACTGAAGGGAAGCAGGTGCCGCGGGGGTGGGAGGCGCACCGGGGGCTTCGGGAAGGCGCCGGCTCCCCGGGGCGCTCCAGGCGGAGCGGGAGGACACGGTGGTGTTGCAACCGTGGGCAGACGGAGCGCAGCGCCGCTCTCCTTCGGCTCCCATGGGGGCGGCGCGGCGGGTCTTGGCGGCTCCGCTGGGAGGTAGGCGGTGCGCAGGAGGGGCCTGGGCGGGCCGGGGCCGGGGAGCTTAGTTCGCGGGCCAAGCCGGGTGCGGAAAGAGGCAGCCACAGTCCGGCAAAGGGCGGCGCGGGGCGAGTCAGGGCGCCCCCCCAGATGTTGCGCCCGGTGCGGCCGGCACCCCCTGCACCCCCCACGCTACGCCACTGGTACCACCCCTCAAAGTTGCTATCATTGGCAAATACCAGAGTGCATATGAGCTATAAATCACTTAACCCCCAAAAGGGAGAAAGAGGGATAGTACAAGAAAAAGACTTCACTTACAATTACCATGTCAATACTAATACTATGAACTCTATTTTCTAAAAGGGATGTTTCCCCTTATTTTCAGTTGCAAGCTATTTTCTTACTCTGCTGTTACAGTGGGGTACAGTTTCATAGAGTGCCAATTTTTGCCCAGAATCATGAATGATAAATAACATCAATACCCACAAATTTGTGATCTGTATTTTCAGCAATTGCCGGGGGGAAATGAAAACAAACATTAATTGTAAATTCTTCCTTCCTTCCTCAGTCTGTATTGAGAAAACATATTATATCACTTAGGCTGAAATTAGACTGAACTATGACCTTTGACTCAGCTCTATTTTAAGATGACTTCCTTCATGTTTTGGGAGCAGGGAGCTGCCTTTTGGATTGCTTTTTGGCTTGTTTTAATATTGTGGGTGTGTAAGTTACAAAAACCAGAGCAATTTACAGCTTCAAGACTTCCTTCCCCACTGGAATGTGTAGGTCCAGTGTAGGTGTCACTTGTGCATTGGGTCAAGCTGTGATTGTTCACATTTAACGAGAGGCTTAATAGACCTTTTGATTTTCAAAAATGTTATGTAAGTTTAGAATTCCTGCCCTCCAGAAATGATCAGTGGTCTATCCTTAACCTGGACTAGCTACTTACGCAAATTATTATCTCAGTGATTAGATGATTATGATATGAGACAGATATATATAGAGAGATGTTTCTAATTCAGCCTTGCAAATTCATTGATCTCCTTGGACCAGACCTTTTTTCTCAGACACAAAATAGTTGGGTAGGAGATTTTTTTAAAAAAAGCTATACTGGTACTATATGCAGGTAGTCCTCAACTTACAACCACAATGGAAGCCAAAATTTATGGCTGTTAAGTGAGAAATTTGTTAAGTGAGTTTTGCCCCATTTTGTGTCTTTTCTTGCTGCATTTGTTAAGTGAATCACCGCAGTTGTAATATGAGTAACATGGTTGTTTAGTGAATCTGGTTTCCCCATTGACTTTGCTCGTCAGAAGGTCGCAGGAGGGGATCACATGATATTTTAGCCTTTTCCTTTTATATTCCAACCATCCATAAAATTTATCCCAGATCTTATAATATTCTGGTTCATCTTTATTCTTCAATTCCCACGTCAATTTATCCATTTCTGCACAGATCAAGATTTTCCTAATTATTTCCCCTTCTTGTGGAGTTTCCCTGTTTTTCCAATTTTGGGCAAAGCCCATCCTTGCTGCCATGATAATATGTATTGTTAAGAAGATTGCCCCCTTGGTAAGACTGAGTTTTCTAGTCACCATTAGGATATAATCAAGTTCACCAGAATACACTCAGGGCATCTTTTCAGATCTCCATGCTCAGGGTCTTATTAAGAATCTCAAGATGTGACCTGTATTTGGCCTACATGCCTACCGACCGACACCTGCATGAGGTTCTTGTCCAGTAAGCAAACACCAAATCAAAATGTTATTAACACTTTCCACTTTTTAAAAAAAAATATTTGTTGATTTCTGACACTTTTAAGACTATCCAATAACCAGAGTTCTCTAGATGGTAGCAAAGTAAATTAAAAACATAAAATACAAACCTATAAAAATGCCTCTCCAATGAGAACATTTCACAGATGGGCACCACAACTAAAAAAAAAAAGCCTTTACTCAACTGAAAAGATTTACACAAAGCTATTGTGACATTTAATGCATGGTTGGGGGCTCAATTCCTGTGTTTTACACATGCAAAAAAATACATATATATTTGGCAACTGACCTGAAAATAATAATAAAAAAATATCCCTGCAAAAGGCAATCTAAAAACCTCTGGGGCCTCTTCTAGGGAAGAGAATCACATGGATATCAGGATCCATTGTGAGATTCCCCACCCCCCACCAAGTTGTCATCCCAAGCTTACTCATTGCCCACTGAAATAAATAAATAAATAAAGAAAGAATGAATGAATGAGTTTCATAAATACTATGAATTATTTAGCTCTATCTTTCCATATATATATATATATATATATATATATATATATATATATATATATATATATATATATATATATATATATATAGATATAGATATAGATATAGATATAGATATAGATATAGATATAGATATAGATATAGATATAGATATAGATATAGATATAGATATAGATATAGATATAGATATAGATATAGATATAGATATAGATATAGATATAGATATAGATATAGATATAGATAGATAGATAGATAGATAGATAGCGAGAGAGAGAGACTCACAAAGTCGAGGCAAGCAAATTTAAACCAGCAGAAAAAGATTTGTTGTCTTTTCTACATGCAATATATCACATAAATGTCATGCTGTTTAGCTTGGAATTATATCATAGATCTCTGGAGAAGAATAAAAATAAGACTGAATTCTTGATTCTAAAGAAATGCTTGGGTGAATAAATACTAGCTGCAAGCCACAACTGTTACTACTGGCATCACTCTTGATCCACAAAAAAGTTGTTTTTACTTCAATGTAGTTTTCCCCAGAAGGGAAAGGAAGAAACTGGATTCTCTATAGGGATATCCTAGGCAAAGCAAGTTTTTTTTGGAACATGTGAATTTATTACCCTACTGTCAGAAATCACTTGGGTCTAAAGCTGCAGTCCTTCTAAATGGTCTTCCTATTGGGAGTATGGTTGGGTTTTTCAGTTCTGTGGTGCAACAATTGAAAGGAACACTAGGTAGGATGAAAGAGAAAATAATTCTTAATTACCATTCTAGTGAGCATCTGAAACTCTACAGCAAGAGTGACCAATCTTGGCAACTTTAAGACTTGTGGACTTCAACTCCCAGAATTCCCCAGCCACCAAATCCACAGGTCTTACAGTTACCAAGGCTGGAAGTCAATTTTGTTGTATTTAAGTACAATGACAGTAAAGATTATACTTATTCTTATACCCCTGCTATACAGTTTAGAGCCATTAACCCCAAATCAATGGAGTCTATCCCAGATAAAATAAAGTACCGTATACCAGATAAAAGATGCCCCCTTTTCCCTCAAAAAAGAGACTGAAAATCTGGGTGCGTCTTATACACTGAATATAGCATTTTTTGCCTCCTGAAACCCCGCCCCCTTCACCAAAATGGCTGTGCATAGCCTCTAGGAAGCTTTCAGAGAGCTCCTGGGAGTTGGGGAGGGCAGAAATGAGCAAAAACCGAGCCTGTTTTTTTGCTCAATTTTACCACCACCCCATCCCCCAGGAACACTCTATAAGCTTCCTAAAGGCCATCCATGCCCTTTTTCTGACAAAATACGGGCCCATTTTCACAAAAAAAAAACCAGGCCGTTTTTTGCTTATTTTTGGCCCCCTCCCCCAGGAGCACTCTACAAGCCCCCTAAAGGGTATGCATGCCCCCTTTTTTGAAAAAAAAACCCATTTTTGTGAAAAACAGGCCCTTTTGGGGAGGTTTGCAGAGTGCAAAAACTTTTTTTTATTTGCCTCTTCAAAACCTTGGTGCATCTTATACTCTGGTGCATCTTATACTCCAAAAATACAGTACTTCAGCAAATTCAAATAAGTAAAAACCAATAAGCTTACTCATAATAAAACTGTCATATAAATTCAATTGGCTCTTTGTGCCACTGATAGTATGGCGCAAAGAGCTATCGAAATATGCATACTTGGCATTACAAGACAAAATAGAAAGACCTGGACATGGATTAGAGAACAAACAAAATATACATCAAGAGAATAAAAGAATTGAAATGGAAATGGGCTGGTCACATAGCAAGAAGAACTGATGGCAGGTGGACCAAGGCAGTCATAGAATGGATCCCACTTGATGAAAAGTGTCCATGAAGGAGGCCTAAAACAGGATGGATCAACAACATCAGCAAGCATTATGAGCCTAACTGGCCAAAGAGAGCTCAGGACTGTATTGATTGGAAACATGAGAAAAAGGCCTTCATCCTGCAGTGGACAGACAATGGCTAAAATGATAATGATGATAATGTCAGGCGTGTCTCCTTCAACTTCCAAGAAAGGAAACCCCCAACTCCATTGATTTAGAGAAAAGGTACTTTTCCTGGATATGAAATGAAAACAGCGAAAGCAAAGCAAGATCTGAGGCAAAAAGGTGTATGTATGTATATATATGTATGTGTGTGTGTATGTATGTATGTATGTATATATATATATATATATATATATATATATATATATATATATATATATATATATATATATATATATATATATATATATATATATATATATATATATATATATATATGTTGTATTTGTACTGATAAATAAATAAAGGGAGACTAGTATAGATCTATTTCGAGCTAATTAGCTCTCATCAGCTAGCCATACCCTTACTGGGATTTGAACCTGTGCTGTTATATATCTCAGGCAAGAGCCTTAGCCACTAAGCCACAGGATCGCCTCCTTATCAGTTGAGCCAGGGAAATAAGTATATATTTGTGTTACAACCCCTGGTATGACTAAATATGGGAGGAAGGTCACTACTCCCTCTTTCTGTCCTTCGGCTTCATCTCAGAAGACCATGCAGGCAGAAAACCATATTCTTATTTTTAATGTTGCCTTTTATATTTGTGTTGTATTTGTACTGATAAATAAATAAAGGGAGACTAGTATAGATTTATTTCGAGCTAATTAGCTCTCATCAGCTAGCCATACCCTTACTGGGATTTGAACCTGTGCTGTTATATATCTCAGGCAGGAGCCTTAGCCACTAAGCCACAGGATCGCCTCCTTATCAGTTGAGCCAGGGAAATAAGTATATATTTGTGTTACAACCCCTGGTATGCCTAAATATGGGAGGGAGCTCACTCCTCCCTCTTTCTGTCCTTTCGGCTCATCACAGAAAACCATCCAGGCAGAAACCCATATTTTTATTTTTAATGTTGCCTTTCGAATCCCAGTAAGGGTATGGCTAGCTGATGAGAGCTAAATAGCTCGAAATGGATCTATACTAGTCTCCCTTTATTTTATCAGCACAAATACAACATATATATGGGGTGCTGGCTTTGTTTCAGTAAGTGGAATGACTGGTTGTGTGGTTGTATCATGATTGGTAGATTGGTGCTGATTGGTGCAGGCTGCGTGTGCATTGTTGTTTTATATTATAATGGCTTGGGTGGTGGGTGGTGTTCGTTTGTTGGCTAGGGCTGGTTTCCAGATGTTTGGTAGGCAGGAGGTATCATCACGTTTGTTCATGCTGTGGGAGTGTTTCTCTATTTCGATGGCTTCCATGGTTATTCTCTTGTGGAGGTGTTCTGTTTTGGAGATTAACCTGGCTCCTTCAAAGTTGATTTCGTGTCCTGTAGCTTTAAGGTGCTGGAAAAGGGAGGAAGTTTTTTCTTTTTTTCTTACTGCGTTCTTGTGTTCTGTGATGCGTGCATTTATCCTTCTGTTTGTTTGTCCTATGTATATTGCTGGGCAGATTTTGCATGGTATTTTGTAGACTCCTTGGTTTTCTAGCTGGATTTTGTCTTTGGGGTTTCTTAAGATGTTGGCTATTTTTTGGTCAGTGGTGAAGGCTGTCCTGATATTGTGCTTGTGGAGAATTTTGCTGATTTTATCTGTGGTGCCTTTGATATAAGGGAGGAGGGCGATGCCATTGTCCTGTTCTGTTTCTTGGTTTTTTGGGGGAGTCTCTTTTTGGATTAGGTTGGTGATTGTTTTTCTTTGGAATCCATTGGAGATTAATACATTTGTGAGTTTGTGTAATTCAATTTTCAGGTGGTCTTTGTCGGCTAGGCATTTGGTTCTGGAGATGAGGGTCTTGGCTACAGAGTTGATCTGTGCAGGGTGGTGATGGGATTGTGCATTTAAGTAGCGGTTGGTGTGTGTTTTTTTCTGGTAGATGGTGTGTCCTAGGGAGCCATTAGGTTTTTTGTAGATTAGGACATCCAGAAAGGGAAGTTGGTTGTTTGCTTCTATTTCCATGGTGAATTGTATTTTGGGGTGTAGGCTGTTGAGATGTGTGAGGAAGTTGTCCAGTTTTTCTTTTCCGTGTGGCCAAATCACGAAAGTGTCATCAACATATCTAAGCCAGAGTTTGGGTTTGTGTTCAGATTTGTCTAAGGCGTTGGTTTCAAAATGTTCCATGTATAAGTTTGCAATGACAGGTGAGAGGGGTGATCCCATGGGTGCTCCTTCTATCTGTTTGTATCTTTGTCCATTATGGATGAAGTATGTGTTGGTTAGGCAGTGGTTGGTGAGGTCCAGGATGTGTTTGGGGGGGTTGTGTTTTTTCTGGATGGCTGTCTAGGCTTCTTTTATAGGCACTTGGGTGAAGAGGGATATGACATCGAAACTCACAAGTAGGTCGCTGGGTTGTATGTTTTGTTTCTTTATTGTTTCTATGAAGTGGAGTGAGTTTTGTACGTTTGAGGTACCTTACACGGGAAAAGACCCGAATACAACAAAACCAGCATATATATACGTTTCAGCAGGATCACACCTGCCATCTTCAAGCTGTGGGCTTAAAATCATTTTAATCTCCCTTTATTTTATCAGCACAAATACAACATATATATATATATATATATATATATATATATATATATATATATATATATATATATATATATATATATATATATATATATATATATATATATATATATATATATATATATATATATATATATATACATACATACATACATACATACATACATACATACATACATACATACATACATACATACATATATATATATATATATATATCCCGGCCTAATGTCCAATCTCCAGCCCCACAAGGGTGTCATGTGGGGTGCATCTTCAGGTGGCCTCATCCAGCTGGCAGGTAGAGATGGTTGGCCTTGACCAAACCCAAACACGAGTTTTCAACATGCGCAGAAGATGGTGAGAACAAAACTCCCTCTTTCAAGATGTTTCCACCAGCACAATTCCCCTCCCAAATACCATGAACCCTTTACTTTCTCGTTAGTATGGCAACCAATAGCAAGCAAGCAATATAGAGGCTGACAGATAAGTTCAATTATTTAGTAGTATCAACTGGACCTGACAACAAACAAGTCCAATTCTAACAACTTACTATTCTGTCTAATGCTCCAGTCCACTGATTTAACTGATTGATAAACCACAGTATATAGGCAGCTATACCACTGGGAAGAGGAATTATTCCTCGGATCTTCAGCTTGGGCAGAAAGACTTTACACTGATCATTATTTAATTCATTAGTATACTGTTCTCCCTACCAAGGATGGGAAGAAATGCTTGAGGAAATACCTGCTTAGGTGCCAATCGAAGTTTGCTATTCTGCTCTTGTGCTGAGCTCTGTTTCTGATTGCAAAGTTCTTGGGCTGGCAGTTTGCAGTGGAAGGGTGTTGGGGATTATAGAATTAGCAAAAACATAACAGACCAGGGAATGGCACAGCTACTCTGTAAAGTGCCAGACTCTTTTATGGGCCAAAGCACTGTGATGAGAACATCTGCAAAGATGATTTACAGAAAGGAAGAAGTTGCTTTGATTGGTTAAAAAAAAGATGAAAACAAATATACTTATCAACAGCCAACATCTGGAAACCTGTGCAATATCTCTTCTTTCACCTGAAAAACCATGGAGTATAATCTGCTAAATTCTGGCTGCTGTGTGAGGGAAAAGTTATAAACAGAAACGCCTGCATATCATCTGGGCCGTCTCAGCCACAGATCCATGTGTTCACGCCAGTGTGCAGATCTGACAACAAATAAAATTCAATTGGCAGGGAAAGCCGAAATAGTTTTACAGAACTTTCTTTCTCCCTGTTAGCTACTGTTCATTTTCTTTCATGTTTCCCTGCAACCCCCCTCCAGTAAAACTTTTTTTCTTCCTGGGACAAGGATTGGACACCAATAAAATCTATGCATAGAGCCAGTTTGATCTACTAGTTAAGGCAGCAGGCTGCAAACCAGGAGACCATGAGTTCTAGTTCTACCTTAGGTATGAAAGGCCTAAGGGACCTTGGCATAGCCATTCATTCTCAGCCCAATTGTCCTCACAATAATGGGGGAAATAGGAATGCTCTGTATGTTGATTCCTTGAGATAAAAATAATAAAGGTGGGATAAAAATAAATAAAATATACAGTGGGTGGATTTTTTTTTCCAGATAACATTATGTTGGACGCTGAGCTTAGGATTCCATATGTAGGGTCCAAAATTCCAGATGAACATTTGATATCAACCAAGAGTTTTTCGTATCCCCCTGTGCAGGGATGGATTCCGGCCACCATTACTATCTGTTCAGTATTAAAAAATGTGCATACACTCGCTCGCTGCACATTTTCATTTAAAACGATCTGCGCATGCGCACATTAAAAAAAAGAATAAAAATTACATTTTTAAATGAAGATTGTTCTGCACATGTGCAGAACAGAAAATCAAGATGGCGCCGCCAATCATAGAACCAGTACAGTCACGTGTCCGCCGGAGTTACTACCTATTCAGTCGAACCAGACCGAATAGGTAGGAACCCACCTCTGCCCCTGTGTAATGATCATTCGGATTTTTGCAGCCTAAATGTGGCCACCTTAGTTGAACCTATCTGCACAATTTGAATCTTATTGTGTAGCTCAAAGCCTTGCACAGAACTGTGCATTGACACTATTAACCTCCATTATGGCCACTTCACAATTTAAAATTTAAATACTAAGGTAAACTTGTAAAGGAAATGCCAATGCTGCATATCCCAATGGCCTCTCTTATACAAATGGGCTGTCTAAAAGAATTGTGCAACTCTGGAAGAAGATGTGCAGGACAAGATTGCTGAAGTAGGTTGTCTGTCCACAATTGCACCTACCAGTATTTATTTCCGACAAAGGGAATGGACTTTTGAGCAATGTAGTTCAAGTTGAAGGAAATCCATTTTGGGTTTTTCAGGCTAGATTTTTCTTCACTTTTAAAATTGTTACTATTGTGGTTCATCACACAGTCAGTCAGATGTTTAGACTAGATTTGACATTTCTTGTCCTCCTCTTGAGTCATTCCAACAACCTGGAATAGGCAGATGTGGATGTTTGATGGTGTTAAAGGATGCACAGGATGTAAGCTGTTCTGAGTGCAGCTGACTTTTACAATTGAGTGATGGCAATTTTGTCAATGCCAAAGTGATGCTCCAGTTGTTTTTGGATTTGCACCCAAGGCATCTATCATTATTGGGACTACCTTTGCCTTCTTTTGCCATAGTCATTCTATTTCTAGTTGCAGGTTTTTGTATTTTATTATCTTCCCCAGTTCTTTCTCTTCCATTCTCCTATCTCCAAGTACTGCAAAAAGGCACATTGGCTCAGTGGTTTAATGATGCTGGATAAGGTCTGTACTCTGGCAGTTTGAGCTCTAGCACCATGTGACAGACTGAGCTCCTGCCACTTGCCTCGGTTTTTGCCAACTTAGCAGTTCAAAACCATGTTACGTGCAAGTAGATAAATAGGTACCACTTTGGTGGGAAAAACAGCTCTTTGAGTGACAGTACAAATTTAACTGGTGCTAGATCTGCCCAAATGTGATATTTGAATGTGAGGTGACATTGGTGATGGGAAAAGCCCTGGATAACAATTCAGAATACCATCAAGCCTTCTGAATGTGGAGCTAGTTTGCCCCCTGGATAGAGCATGAGTATGAACTGAGTAGCTAGCAATTGTCAGCAGCAAAACAATTACTTTGTATTTACTCTGTGATCTTCTGGCTAATGTAACATTGCTTTTTTATTTTCTATTCCTTTCTCCATTTTATGACAACAATAGTGGAAACACCATTATTCATCTTGATGTCTCATTATTTTATAATGACTTGTGTGCATGCACACTTCTTTCATTAGCTTGATGCCATAAAATAAAATGCATTGTTGTTGATGTTGTTGTTGTTGTTGTTGTTGTTGTTGTTTAAAATATGTGGTCCCATCTGCTTGCCTTTAAGCATGTATGTCCTTGTTTTTGCTCTTGTACTAATGTAGAACTGGCTGTTTCCAACTTTGTCTGAGGTTGTGCTTTTGTACCATACAAGCAGGATCCCTCCAAGGAGCCATTTTCTACTTTCTTTTATGTGTGGCATAAAGACAGAGGCAGAATGGTCAACCTGAGTTATAGCCTTTTATATACAGATGCCAATATAGAGGCAGTACTCATAAAGCAAGGTCTCTGGGCCTTGACAAGCTCATCAGTGGACCTTATATGATAAGGGTATTACTTGGTGACTCAGGAATGGGCCTTCTAAGTAATAGCCTACCTCCATCAGTGCACTATTAAATATTTCCCCCCAAAAGGTCCACATGTTGTTATAGACTATTATCATTTTGCCTACAGTAAAAATATCATTGATTTTGCCAGGTTTTTTTTTATTCGTTCTGTTGCTTAAATAGCTTCGTCTCTGGTCTTTTAAAAATATGTACACAGTACTTTTATAGTTGCTGCTTTAAATTGAAACTTCTTTGATGTTACGTTCATTTTGGCTGGATGGCACCTGGAGAATTCCATGCTGTGGAATGACCAACATGTACATGGAAGGGAGCCACTAAGGTTTAAAATGAGCAAATTAGTGAACCCAGAAGCTAGTCACAATTTTAAGAGGTTTCCACCCACGGCACAACCAAATAGCTGGCATTGTGTACTGGAACATTTGCATAGAGTATGGGTTAGATCCAGAGGTGGGTTGCTCCTGGTTCGGCCCGGATCAGGCGAACTGGTAGTGGTGGTGGCGGGAGGCTCCACCCACCCGCCAGAGGCTTCTATGCATGCGCAGAAGCGGCCCGTGCACGCATGAGCGAACCAGTAGTAAAAAAAATGGAAACCCACCACTGGTTAGATCCTCCCAAGTCCATATGGAAGATTAATGAAAGTCATGGAGAATAAGAAGGTTAAGTTCTCTTACACACATATACTTCATTGGATTACATGGAGATCCCCAGTTGTTCTTCCATCCACACTCATTCCTGTTGAGTTTCAACATTGCCCCTGCATTAAAGACTTTCCAGATCCTTTGTCTAAATTTTCTCACTTTAATAATAGTAGCTCCTTCCCAACAAGCCTTCATTTTGTTCTTAACAAAAGCGGTACATTCTGCTTTGCTTTTTACAGTTGTAGCAATGATGGACATTAACCAAACTGATCAAAACAGGAGATGTTCTTAAAGACTGAACTTAATGTTCCATTTGAATACAGTAGTATTCCAGTTCCAATAGGTTTTTTGAGATATAAAGGTTTATTCAAAAATGAGAAGAGTTGTAATATTTACACAAATGGTTTACAAATTTTAAGAATCTTTCACAGGTCATAATAAATACGAAAGTAAATTGCTTTACAGGAAATCGTAGTGTAAGAGTTACAGGACTTGATTTCAACAAATCAGAAAGCACCCAGATTAGAAGAATGTGATGAAAAAAATGTGTATACTAATTATCTTCTGCATATTTAAATAGCAGACTAAGGTAAGCTAATATTTTTGGGATATGATTGCATAAAGACAATGTTGTGGTTTATGGAATGAAAATTATAGTACAGTTAAAATACATTAGGTATAATTTATATGTATTTTAATATCAATCTAAAGAGCCTCAGACACTTTTCGCACTTTTGAAAGCAGAACTTGCAATATTCAGTAGTGCATAAGCTAATTTATTTCATATTTTCATGCGTCTATTGAACAATAGTTTGTGTCTCTCCTGTTATTCACAGTGCTGAATTATAAATGCTGGATTTTAAATTAATGTATGTGTAATGTGCTTTTCTTGTGTACCCTCCAATCTGATCAGAGCAGTTAGTGCTAAAGCTATTTTAATTGAGTTTCTGTTAGAATAGTATGTAGCTAGAGAATTATGCCTGGGTCGTGTTGGAATAAGGTTTTACCAGTGTTTCATCCAAGAGGGATCTTCTCCAAAGCAGCAAAATGGATATGGATGGGATAACACAATGAAATGAAGGAAACGTAGGTGATTTGTAGTCAGAATATTAAGTGGAAGGAAACAGACCTTGCCACAGAAAACATAAAAACGAAATGAAATCTGGATTCAAGAAACAAATAAGCCCCTGAAAATAACATTGCAATGTTCCAGACATACAATAAATAGTAGGTGAAAGAATACTGACTTATTTGTGGCACTTTTAATCAAGCTCATGAGAAATACCATATAAGAAAAATTATAAGCAAAGGAGAGGGGGAGTACATGAAAATTAGAAAAGATGGCATTCCAGCATCATGTAGGTACTTAAAAGTAAGGGTAAAGGTTCCCCGCACACATATGTGCTAGTCGTTCCCGACTCTGAGGGGCAGTGCTCATCTCCGTTTCGAAGCTGAAGAGGCAGCGCTGTCCAAAGACGTCTCTGTGGCTGACATGACTAAATGTCAAAGGTCCACAGAACGCAGTTGCCTTCCCACCAAAGTGGTCTCTATTTTTCTACTTGTTAGGGATATAACCCTAGGCTTGGCTTGGCAATGTATATAAGCTATGATTATTTTATTGTTACTTTAAATGCTTAAGAGATATAATTGGTTTGTTACCTCAAGCAGCCATAAGAGGGAGCCAGAATGACTGTTAGCTCTTTGTTTTGTTAGAAGCTGATCGGTGTATACTGAGATATTGTGGTTTGCGACTGTTTAGCTATACTTTGTGTGTTAGACTGACTATTTTGATAACTGAATTACTGAACCGTGTATGACTTGGACTGTTAACCGGACTCTGAATACCTCTATATTTCTACATAGTAAACTACTATATTTTTATACTATTCAGTGTCTCTGTATGCTGGTTTGTGTGTGTTATTCCATATCACTCTCATTACGCTTCTCTGCATACTCGCTCTCCCAACGGGGAGCTTAATTACTTAACACTACTTGCCTTTTTATCTGCTTTCGAACTGCTAAGCTGGCAGAAGCTGGGGCAAGTAATGGGAGCTCACTCTATTCTGCGGCACTAGGGATTTGAACCATTGAACTGCCGATCTTTCTGATCGACAAGCTCATTGTCTTAGCCACTGAGCCACCTCATATGTAGATACTTAAAATATATCAAATGATTAACTTTCAAAAAAGCTGAGAGAAAAGGAAGGTCTTCGCCTGGTGCCAGAAATAATGTGTGATGGCCAAATCTCCTTTGAGAAGACATTTTATAAGTAGGTGTACCAATCTAGAAAAACTTTCCTCTTTATTTATTAAGGACAAATAGAACAACTAGAAACAGCCTAAATGGCCTTGGAAAGGTCCTTTTTAAATATTCTGCTCCAAACAGCAATCTTAAAGATTGTTGAGATCACTACTAACACTGTTGATTTAGTCACAGAAATCGATTGGAAAAATAATAAGCTCAAAGAGCACTTGATTGTATCAGAAACATTATTTGGGGAAATTAAAGCTTTTTAATGGTTTTGAACAAACGCCACAAACAATGCATAACATTAATTCAGCTGGGTAGTTGCCAGACTTTCTCATTCCA